>NW_024044829.1:14380314-14695497 GCF_015852505.1 Tachyglossus aculeatus | reverse complement strand
CAATCAGCTCTCTCCACCTTACCTAATTGCACTAATCTACTACAACTCAGTCAGCACAGTCCACTACTCTAGCATCCACCTACTCGCTTGCCTTGATCTCATCTTTCTTACCACCAAACCCTTTCTCACATCCTCCGTCCTTCCTGGAACTCCCCCCCACACCCCCAACTTCCTATGCAACAGACCACTACCCCATCTAAAAAAGCCATATTGATACTAAGAAGCCTTCCCTGACTAACCTCTTGTCCCCAACCTATTCACCCTCCTTTCTACATCACCTCTGCCCTTGAGTCTGTTCTCTTTAAACATTTTTGTTGCTCACCCCACCCTCAGCCCCACAGCACTTATGTACCTGTACTTATTCTCTGCCATTTCCTCTATCTGTGATTTATTTTATGTCTGTCTCCCCAACTAGACTGTAAGTTCATTGTAGGCAGGAATCATGCCGGACCAACTCCACTGTTATTTCCCAGGCTCTTAGTACAGTGTTCCGCATACAGTAAACATACAATAAAGACTTAGACTGTGAGCTTGCTGTTGGGTAGGGACCATCTCTATATGTTGCCAACTTGTACTTCCCAAGCGCTTAGTACAGTGCTCTGCACACAGTAAGCACTCAATAAATACGATTGAATGAATGAGTGAATAAAAATAAGCAATTGCCTAATTTATTGATTGCCTAAGGAGCCATTGCGCTGAAAGAAATGGGGGGATAATGAGACCTGAAACACTGAGCACCACTGACCCTTCCTGGCTCCCAGCATCACACCCTGTTGCAGGTGGTGCTCTGCACCAGGGAATTCTCACCTCAGGCCTTGTATTTGAACTCTAAGATGGCACAGAAATCAGCAGGGTTACTGTCAAGCCCTGCCCTGAGCCTGGGATGGGAGCTGTCCTCTGAGGCATTTTGTAGTAGTCGTAGTCTAAAGGATATTTACTGAGGACCCACTGGAAACAATGCATTGTATTAAGCTCTGGGGAAAGAACAACAGAAACACAAAAAGCCCACAACACAAAGAGCCCACAAAAAGCATACACTGCAATGGAGGAGGGAGGCATAAAAATATTTACCAATAGAGACTACAAAATAAAGAGCTGAATGTTCAGTTGTTTATGCAAATATACCCAAGTGTAGAGGATGGGTACAAATGCATAGAGAAGTAATAGAAGTGGCTATGCTATGCTATGGCTCAGAGTGTAGGTCCCTTGCTGGTGTAGGCCCCATATGAGACCCTGTGGCTACTGTGGTCCCTCAGTGGACCCTGTGTATCCCCAGAACACAAGGCAAACAGGCTTTATATTTTAAATGAGAAAAGAGAGAAAAATGATTTTCATCAATTGATGGTATCCATTGAGCGCTTACTGTGTGTGAAATACTGTATTAAGCACTTAGGAGAGTACAATACTACAGAGCTGATAGACATGTTCCCTGCCTCCAAGGAGCTTACGGTCTAGAGGGGAAGATGGACATAAAAATAAATTATGGATACGAACAAAAGTACTGTGGGGCTGAAGGGGGGGTGACTAAAGGGTGAAAGTCCTAGTGCAAGGGTGACACAGAGGGAGGGAGAACAGGAGAAATGAGGGCTTCATCAGAGAAGGCCTCTTGGGGACATGATTTTAATAAGACTTGCTCAAGGGTCATTAACTAGTTTTACTACAATTTCACTTAGCTCTCACCAAGGTTAGATTCCAACTTATATTAGACAATAGGACTGGCCCTATTCTCAGTCAGAACAGCATAAAAGAAAGCCAGGCACAAAACACACCTATGCCCTGCTCTAGACTTCTCCCCATACCGGAGATCTCTAGTCTCAAGTGTGTCAAAGGTTACCCAGCTGCCCATGGACTCAGAGGCAGGGCTGCTTTCTCTGCCATGCAGGCACCTACCAGCATGGGATTTCCTGCTCGGCTGAGGTGGCCCTCACCTTTTCATTCTTATCATCATCATCGTCAATCATATTTATTGAGCGCTTACTATGTGCAGAGCACTGTACTAAGCGCTTGGGAAGTACAAATTGGCAACACATTATTATCTAAGCCTTTAAGGGTTTCCTCCCCCTCCTTCCTCCCAGCTACTGCCTGATTCCTGATCTGGCAATGACTCAGCCTACCAGTGATGTCACTGGGTGCAAGGCCCCCTTGGCTTTATTCCAACCACTCTGTTCAATGGTCTTGCGTTTGAAAAACATTTTAAGTTAGGAGACAGTTTGAAGGCTGAGTATATGCAAATGAATTTTCATTTCCTTCTTCCCATGACCAGTGTAATCCCTGCTTCAGTTCCAATCTTAAGGTGCATAATCAATCAATCAATCAATCAATGGTATTTACTGAATGCTTACTGTGTGCACAGCACTGTACTAGGCCCTTTGGAAAGTATAATATAATAGAGTTTGTAGACGTTCCCTGTCGACAGGGAGCTTACAGTCTACAGGGGAAGGCAGACATTAAAATAAACTACAGATAGGGGAAATAGTAAGTAGTAAATAGCCACTCCTTCTCAGTCTCTTTTGTGGACTCCTTCTCTGTCTCTCACCCTTAACTGTGGGAGTCCCACAAGGCTCAGCTTTGGGTCTCCTTTTATTTTGTATCTACACACTCCCTTGGAGAACTCATTCACTTCCATGGCTTCAACTACCATCTCTATGTGGATGCTTCCCAAATCTACATCTCTATCCCTAAATAATCAATTTCTTCGAACTCTCACATTTTGCCCTGCTTTCAAGACATTGCTAGGTGGATGTCTCACAGACACCTCATACTTAACACATCCAAAACAAAACTCCTTATCTTCCCATCCAAACCCTGACTCCCCCTGACTAGCCCATCACTACAGACAGCACCACCATCCTCCCTATCTCACAAGCCCATACCTTGGTGGTATTCTCAAATCATCTCTCTCATTCAACCCACATATTCGACCTGTCACCAAATCCTGTCGGTTCAACCTTCATAACATTGATAAAATCTGCCCTTCCCTATCCAACCAAACTGCTACCACATTAATCCAAGCATTTATCCTAACCCACCTTGATTACTGCATCAGCATCCGTGTTGATCTCCCTGCCTCCTGTCTCTCCCCAGTCTGATTCAAACTTCAGTCTGTTGCCCAGATCATTTTTCTACAAAACTATTCAGTCCTTGTTTCCTCGACCTCCACGTTAAACAGAAAATCCTTACCATAGGCTAAAAAGCATTCAATAAATTTGCCCTCTCCTACCTTACTTCCTTGATTTCCTACTACAACCCAGTCCACACATTTCTCTCCTCTAATGCCCACCTACTCACTGAACCTCGATCTCTTCTATCTCACTGCAGACCTCTCACCCACATCCTGCCTCTGGCCTAGAACACCCTTCCTCTTCATATCTGACAGACAATCAGTCTTTCCACCTTCAAAGCCTCATTGAAAGCACATCTCTTCCAAGAGGCCGTCCCTGACTAAACCCTGATTTTCTTCCCCCACTCCCTTCTATATCATCGTTGCATTTGAATTGACACCCTTTATTCACCCCTCCCTCAGCCCCCCAGCACTTATATATTTATTCATAATTGATTTTTTTATATTAATATCTGTCTCCCCCTCTAGACCCCTTTGAACACAGAACCTGTCTGCCAACTCTGTTATATTATACTCTCCCAAACATTTAGTACAGTGCACTATATGACATAAGAACTCATAATGTTGATATTTGTTAAGCACTTACTATTTGCCAAGCACTGTTCTAAGCACTGGGGGGGGATACAAAGTAATCAAGGATGTCCCATGTGGGGCTCCACAGTCTTAATCCCCATTTTACAGATGAGAGAACTGACACCGAGAAGTGAAGTGACTTGCCCAAAGTCACTCCGCTGACAAGTGGCAGAGCCAGGATTAGAACCCACGACCTCTGACTCCCAAGCCCAGGCTCTTCCCACTGAGCCAGGCTGCTTCTCTACATGCATGAGCGATTTGGGGTTGGGATGAGTGTCAAAAGGCTTAAGGAGTACACAACCAAGTGTGAAGTCGATGGAGAGGCAAGGGCAGATAGGGGAAATACAGGGCATAGTCAGGAAAGGCCTCTTGGAGGAGATACGATTTGAGAAGGGTTTCAAAGAAGGGGAGAGTGATTATATTGCAGATATGAAAGTGGAGGCAGTTTCAGGTCCAAAGGAATCCAATGGGCAAGAGGTATGTGACTGTATAGATGAGATGTAAATAAATAGAATGATTAACTCCTAAAGTAGGGGACAACTCATTTGAATGTGTTTGGGAGAGAGGAGCAATGCAGGAAACAGGAAGGCCCAAGAATATAAACCAGAGACTCTCAAATGAACAAGTTCTCCCACCTCTAATCCCAGCCGAGCCAGACATTATACCTTCTGGATGGAAAGTATGGGGATACATCTGATATCAAGCTTAGGGAGTCCCTTCAATAATAACAGTAACAAGCGTAATAATGATACTACTACTACTAATGATAATAATAATAATGATAGTATTTTTTAAATGTTTACTATGTTTCAAGCATTGTTCTAAACACTGGGGTAGATACAAGCTAATCAGGTTGGACACAATCTCTGTCTATATATGGGGCACACAGTCTAATTGGTAAGGAGAACAGATCTAGACTGTGAACCCACTGTTGGGTAGGGACCCTCTCTATATGTTGCCAACTTGTACTTCCCAAGTGCTTAGTACAGTGCTTTGCACACAGTAAGCGCTCAATAAATATGATTGAATAAATAAATGAATATGGAATCCCCATTTTACAGTTAAGGAAACTGAGGCCCAGAGAAGGTAAGTGACTGCCCAAGGACAAACAGCATGCAAGTAGCAGAGCCATTATTAGAACCCAGTTTCTCTATATCCAAGGCCTGTGCTCTTTCCACTAGGCCACACTGTTTCCCTTTACTACTTATTCTGCCAGTTCTTTCCCCAGCAACTGCACAGGCCTAGGAACAGGCAGAAACAGAATACAACTGCTACACCATCCCATTCTCCTGCCAGGTCTCCTCCACCAGATCCTCTGGCCCCACGGAGAGGGGAAACCAAACCGGCATCTCAGAATTCCTCCTCCTGGGACTGTCCGACCGAGAGGAGCTGCAGCAGCTCCTCTTCATTCTGTTTCTCTGGATGTATCTGCTCGGGGTCCTGGGGAGCCTGACCATCGTCCTGGCCATCGGATCCGACCAGCATCTGCACACCCCCATGTACTTCTTCCTCACCAACCTCTCCCTGGCTGACATCTGCTTCCTGTCCACCACGGTTCTCAAGATGCTGATCAACATCCAGACCCACAGCAAATCCATATCATACATTGGCTGCCTGGTGCAAATGTATTTCTTCATTCTGTTCGTAAGTCTGGACCATTTTCTCCTCACCGGGATGGCATGTGACTGCTATGTGGCCATATGCCACCCCCTCCACTACACCACCATTATGAGCCCACGGCTCTGTGCCCTGACGGTTGCTGGATCCTGGATACTCAGCAGTCTCCATGCTCTGACGCATACGTTAATTGGGCTTCAAATATCCTTCTGTGCAGACAATAAAATCCATCACTTCTTCTGTGAACCTATCCAGATCCTAAAACTTTCCTGCACGGATCCACTCATCAATGAAATATTGCTCTGTGTTCTTGGAGCTCTGTTAGGGCTAGGTCCCCTCACGGGCCTTCTGTTCTCTTACAATCATATTTTCTGCACTATTTTGAGAATCCCTTCTGCCGGGGGAAGGTATAAAGCTTTCTCCACCTGTGGCTCTCATCTGTCCGTGGTCACTTTGTTCTATGGCACTGCCATTGGGGTCTACTTCAGCCTCCGGTCCACCCACATGGCCAGGGAAGACTCTATAGCGTCGGTGATGTACTCGGTGGTGACCCCCATGCTGAACCCTTTCATCTACAGCCTGAGGAACAAGGACATGAAAGGAGCCCTGAGAAAATTCATGAGTAAGAAATCTGGCTTCTTCCAGAGATTGTAATCCCTTCGTCACGTTTGTTGGCAACTCTTTCCCCTCTCATCAGCTACTTGTCAGTGTCCCACAGGCTCTGTTTTGGGCCCCTACTTTGCACATTCTGCACACACTCACTTGAGGCATTTATGCACTCATGTGGCTTTATTTACCACCTCAATCAATCAATAAATCAATCATCGGTATTTACTGAGCACTTACTATGTGCAATGACCTGTACAAAGCGCTGGGTAGAGTACAGTACAACAGAGTTTGTGGGCACATTCTCTGCCCACAACAAGTTTACAGTCGAGAGGGGAAGATAGATCTTTATATGAATGAAACAATTATGGATATGCATATAAGTGCTGTAGTGTTGAGGGTGGGGTCAATATCAAGTTCCCAAAGCTAACAAATCCAAGTGCACAGACAATGCAGAAGAGAAAGGGAGTCAGGGAAAAGAAGGCTTAATCAGGGAAGGCCCCTATGTGGATGACTCCCAGTTCTAGCTCTCTAACCCTGACCTCCCACCTCTGACTTCCCAGCCCTTGGTTTTTCCCCAAGCAACATTCTAATCTTGATTCTATTCCTGGGTTCTAATCCTACATTTCCTCTTGCCCCTAAGACAGCTCCACTTGAATGTCCCACCTTCACCTCAAGTTCAGCGTGTTCAAAACTGAACACCGCACCTTCCTTCATAAAGCCCCTCCTTCACAATCTCCTCCTAATTCGCCTCCTAATATTCCACTCTCTGCCACCAACTCCACGCCCCCTCCCTGTTCCCAGAAGCTGGCTTCTTTGGCATGATCCTTGACTTCATAGTTCTCTTTCAAGTCTCACCTCATTCTCTTACTAAATCCTGTCAGTTCTTCTTCCAGATTTCCAGATTCCATCCTTTCCTCTCCATCCACACTGGTCCAAGCCTGCAATCCTTGCCCAGCAAGACTACATATGGTATCAGCCTCATCCCTGCTCTCCCTGCCTCTAGCTCTCTCCGTCTCCAGCCCATTCTCTACAATGCTACATGGATTATCTTTTTTCAGCACAGCACACTCAGCACACATCTCCTCACACCTCAAAAATCTCCAATGGTTATCCTTCTCCTTCTGCAATAAATGGAAACTCCTTGCCATTAGCTTCAAAGCTCTGCACCATCTCCCCCCAGCTTACATGTCCTCTCTCTCCACCGGCTACTCCCCAGCTCCTCGAGCCTTCGTAGTAACCTCTGCCACCAGACAATGTCCTAAAAAAAGTATCCCCAATCCAGGGTGCAAGGGTCTAGTCAAACACAGTGGCTAAAAAAGAGCTATCTCGTGAAGGATTTCTCTGCTTTTTCCCAGTAGCACGGCTCTGGGTGCAGTGGGTTCTGGCATGGTCAGAATCCCCAGTCCAGCCCTGGAATCAGTTGGGGTTCAATTATCTACTGAAAAAATATTGCACTAGGAATGTATAATTAAAGGTGTGTGAGTAACCTTGTAGCTACCCCACATCATAGAACACAATAAGCATTTAATAAACACGACAATGGTTGTTAAACGGTTTCAGTACGAGGTGGAATTTTCACTTTTATTGGAACAAAGGAACCCAGCTCTCTTTCTGCAAGTGTTTTTGGACAAATAAAAAACGGGGTATTTCTAAAGCAAATCCCTACCATTGATCTGAACTGTGAAAGAAATTGAAAAGTGTAGAACTGTTTTGTAAAAATGACACCATGGTGTTTTTTTGTCCGTAACAACTGAACATTAGAGACATGATTTGAATATACTTGCTACAGTAACTGATAATAAGAAGTAACCATCATAAGAGTTGGGGAAGAGCAGCCTACAGGTGTGATGACAAATTGCAGAATTTGTAGAAAGTGAAATTCTGAAAAACCTGTCAATTAACTTTTGTCAAAGGGGGAAACAGTGAAAAAGGCTGGAAATTGACCAAAAAGATGAAAACTTAGTCGGTTATGGTTGAAGTGTCAGTGTTCATGAAGGGCGAAGACAGCGGAAATAAGGACTCATTACTGACCAAATCAAATACCACTGGGAGGAGGGGACACCTAATGACACTCGCTGGATACAAAAGGAAATGTAAGAAATTCTGGCAGAAATCAAACAGGTTCAAATGAGATTTTTACTAAATTGATGGATGTTATGGATTTATGGAAAGATGAGGGATAGTGGCCCCTCTCAGGGCCGGACCTGGAGAGTTTCCAGTACTCTACCAGTCTCAGCTACAGGAGGGAGAGTCAAGCAGAGGCCCATCCATTCCATTCCTAGCTTGCTGGTGGCTAGCGAGTGGAAGGCAATCTGCTACAAGTTAAAATTCACCCATGCTGAGCTGCAGCCGCATGGGAGAGAGACGAGGGCAGAGATTAGAGTTTACTGCACAGAAGGCGGCATTAACAGTAATGTTGGTATTTGTGCTATGTGCAAAGCACTGTTCTAAGCACTGGGGGCATACAAGGTGATCAGGTTGTCCCACGTGGGAATCACAGTCTTATTCCCCATTTTACAGATGAGGTACCTGAGGCACAGAGAAGTGAAGTGACTTGCCCAAGGTCAAACAGCAGACAAGTGGAGGAGGAGGGATTAGAACCCATGACCTCTGACTCCCAAGCCTGGGCTCTTTCCACTGAGTCATGCTGCTTCCGTCATTGGTAAGCCACTCCTGTACTTTTACCAAGAAAACTCTGGATACACTACCAGGATGATTGCAGATGGAGAGCAGGACGTTCTGTTAGTGATGTGCCCGTGGTGTCGCTATGGGTCGGAAATGACTCAAAGGCATAATACTAGACAAGAGGGATAGTGGAAGGAACAGGAAAGGATTAGGAAGGCATCCATTCATGGAAGGTCATTGGAGGGAGCACTAGTGATTATAGAAGGTACATCCCAGGAAAGCCCACAGTGTGCTTCTGGGACAGGGGGAGGGAGACACTGTCACAGACAGAATTCTGGGATCTGGGCCCCACTGTCCTGAAACAGCAATGGCATTTCTCAGGTTGTTAGATAAAAATGCTGCCCAAGCCTCACTCTCTCCTGGGCAGTGGTAGTGCAGTGGAGGATTCCGGGTAGATTCCTGGGTTATTCTCCCTTTCTTCAGAGGTCATGAGGAGTTTGATCATGATTGTCCCTTGGTCTTTGCTGAGAGATTCTCATGAGACGGCCTGGGGAATATAATCACTGAGCTTCAGGGATGGCTATCCAGGGGAGCCCAGGAGATTTATTCATTCATTCATTCAATCATTTATTGAGTACTTACTGTGTGCAGAGCACTGTACTAAGCGCTTGGAAAGTACAATTCGGCAATAGAGTCAATCCCTGCACACACCAGGCCTACAGTCTAGAAGGAATAATGATATTTGTTAAGTGCTTACTATGTGCTAAGCACTGTTCTAAGCACTGGGGTATATAAAAGGTAATCAGGTTGTCCCATGTGGGGCTCACAGTCTTAATCCCCATTTTACAGATGAGGTAACTGAGGCACACAGAGGTTAAGTGGCTTGCCCCGAGTCGCACAGCTGGCAATTGGCAGAGCTGGGATTTTAACCCATGAACTCTTTCCACTAAGTCTATGCTCCTTCCACTAAGCCACACTAAACTGTTCCCAGTAAGATTACATTATCATCTCCAGATATCTCCCTCAGCAGAGCCAAGAGGGGCCAGGACAGAAACCAGAAACAGAGTGTTTGTTTGTCTCTAACAAGGAGCTCAGGGAGCCATGGAGTGTGGGTCCCAAGGGCCCAGAGACTCTTGCAAATAGTCCTGCCATGAGCCCCTTTCCTGTCCGCACTGCCCGCGTGAGTGAGGATGCAGTGCTCCTGCCTGGGACCCTACAATCCTGTGTCCCTCTTCCCACTCAGCCACATCAAATGTCCTAGGAGGAGTTCTCCACCACAAGGCTCATCCCCCGAGGGTACAGAGGAAGTGGAGGGTGTATACAAAGTACATTGCCTGACCGACCCTGAGACAGCCTGAAGAGGTAAGGTACATTCCCCCAGAGCCAGCCCACAGAAACACCCACACCTGTTACCCACCCCGGACAAGAGAACTTCAGGCTACATGTTACTCCGTTATCAGGACTACAGCATATCTCACCACCCCCTCCCAACCATGAGTCATGACCCCCATCACTGATGTCCAGAAGCTGGGGAGGGGGCTGTGAGAATGGCATGTCTCTGGGGGAGGCACAGACCCCCATTAACTTTCCACTGGAGTGTGGGTCCTGACCCCGATCCTCCACAGGCTCTTCCTCTCTGTTGCATGTTACTGACCACATTTAGGAGAGAAACCAACAGCCACATGTTTGGGCTGGGCGCTCCAGTCTGGGTTTGAGCAGCTCTTCTTCCTCAGTTGAAATGCCAAGCCTTCCATGCTTGGGTTAGAACACCCTCAGAGCCTGCTCAGTTGAAGTCACAGAACACCCGGGGACTTGTAGTCGGGGGGTTCTAAATGCAGGAAACTTCAACCCATAAAGCACATATTCCCTGCCCACAGTGAGCTTGCAGTCTAGTGAGGGAGACAGACATTAATATAAATTGATAATAATAATAATGACGATGGTATTTGTTAAGTGCTTACTATGTGCAAGGCACTGTTCCAAGAAACGTTCCAGCCATGGTTGCTTTCAGATCACTGACAGAGAAGGGAAAGGCTTCCAAGGGTGGAATGGTGTCTGCCACAATGATCTTTTATCTACAAAAGCCACTGGCTCACCTGATCTTGTGTCCGCATCATCATCATCATCATCAACTGTACTGATTGAGTGTTTACTATGTGTAGAGTACTGTACTGAACCCTTGGGAGAATACAACAGAGTTAGCAGAACAAGCCTATACTGTGCATTGCATCTTCTCCTGAGGCCCATGCTGTAAGGGGTGGAGAAAGGACAGGGAGGGCCAGAGGTCGTTGGAGGCCAGCAGCTTGAGCCACACAGCAGGAGTCAGGGACCAGTGTGCCAGAGACTGGGTACCCAGGGGAGCTCCATTCTAAGCGGTATCTGCTAGTCACAGTGTGACAAATGATGCCTGGGCTGGGTTTCCATAGCGTTTTTGTCTATCATCCTGGATGCGATCTGAAGGGGGGTTATGCTGGTGGTGCCCTCTGCGAGTTTGGCATATTGCCCTGGAAGTTTCTTGGCTAAAATCCAACAAGTCTCCCCTGGTCCCCACCAGGCCTAATAACAACCTGCCCAAATCAGAAAGTTTCACCACCAGAATTGGTGAAGGTCACCAAACCAACCTTGTTCACTTTAAATTTTTCCTTTCCTGACTTCACTCTGCCCTCTCCTCTGCCAGGCAAACTATTTATCTTCCCTTATCGACACTTATGCCCATCACCCCCATCAGCTGTTCCGGGCATTTAACTCCCTCCTCAGGACCCCTGTTCCTCCCCCTCCTCTGTCCCTCACCCCCAACGATATGGCCACCTACTTCATTAGGAAAATTAAAACCATCATGGCTGAGCTCCCCAAAGTCACCCCTCCCCCTTCTCCATGCCCCCCGCTCCCAACCCTCTCCACTACTTTCCCATCCTTCCCAGCAGTATCTTCAGAAGAGATCTCCTCCCTCCTCTCAAGTGCCACCCCCTCCACCTGTCTTCGGACCCCGTTCCCTCTCATCTTCTAGACTATGAGCCCATTATTGGGTAGTGAACATCTCTATATGTTGCCGACTTGTACTTCCCAAGCACTTAGTACAGGGCTCTGCAGACAGTAAGTGCTCAATAAATATGATTGAATGAATGAATGAATCTTATAAAAACTCTCACTCCTTCCCTCCTTCCCTCCTCCCCTCCTTAACTTCCATCTTCAACCACTCAGTCTCCATTGGCTTCTTTCCCTCTGCCCACATCTCCCCCATCCTAAGAAAAGCCTCTCTTGACCCCACTGCCCCTACCACTTATCACCCTATCTCCCTCCTACCCTTCCTTTCTAAACTTCTAGAGCGAGTAATCTACACTCGCTGACTCGATTTCCTCAATTCCAATTCTCTCCTGGACCCCCTCCAATCTGGATTCCGTCCCATCCACTCCTCCAAAACTGCCCTCTCAAACGTCTCCTTCTTGCCAAATCCAATGGCTCCGACTCTATCCTAATCCTCCTCATCCACTCAGCTGCCTTTGACACTGTAGACCATCCCCTTCTCCTCAACACATTATCCAACCTTGGCTTCATAGGCTCCGTCCTCTCCTGGGTCTCCTCTTATCTCTCTTGCCATTCATTCTAAGTCTCCATTGTGGGCTCCTCCTCCCTCTCCCATCCCCTAATTGCAGGGGTTCCTCAAGGGTCAGTTCTTGGTCCCCTTCTGTTCTCCATCTATACTCACTCCCTTGGTGAACTCATTTGCTCCCATGGCTTCAACTATCATCTCTATGCAGATGGCACCCAAATCTACATCTCCTCCCCTGTTCCCTCTCCCTCCCTCCAAGCTCGTATCTCCTTCTGTCTTCAGGACATCTCCACCTGGCTGTCTGCCCGCCACCTAAAACTCAACTTGTCCAAGACTGAGCTCCTTATCTTCCCTCCCAAACCCTGTCCTCTCCTTGACTTTCCCACCACTGCGGATGGCACTACCATCCATGCCGTCTCACAAGCCCACAACCATGGTGTCATCCTTGACTCCGCTCTCTCATTCACCCCACACATCCAATTCATCACCAAAACCTGCCTGTCTCACCTTCACAACATCACCAAGATCCGCTCCATCCAAACTGCTACCTTGCTGGTACAATCTCTCATTAGAGCCCGACAGGATTCCTGCATCAGCCTCCTTTCTGATCTCCCATGCTCCCATCTCTCCCCGCTTCAGTCTATACTTCAATCTGCTGCCTGAATTATAATTCTACAGAAACTCTCTGGGCATGTCACTCCCTTCCTCAAAAATCTCCAGTGGTTGCCTATCAACCTTCGCATGAAGGAAAAACTCCTCACTATTGGCTTCAAAGCTCTCCATTACCTTGCCCCCTCCTACCTCACCTCCCTTCTCTCCTTCTACAGCCCAATCCACACACTCTGCTCCTCTGACGCTAACCTCCTCACTGTGCCTCATTCTCACCTATCCTGCCATCGACCCCTGGACCACATCCTACCTCTGCCCTGGAATGCCCCCTCTCCCCCCACCTGCCAAACTAGCTCTCTTCCCCTCTTCAAAGCCCTACTGAGAGCTCACCTCCTCCAGGAGGCCTTACAAGACCGAGCACTCCCATTTCCTCTGCTCCTCCTCCCCTCCCCATTTTCCCTACTCCGTCGCTCTGCTCTACCCCTTTCTCCTCCCCACAGAACTTGTGTATATTTGTACATACTATTTACTCTATTTATTTTACTAATGATGGGTATATGTTTATAATTCTATTTGTCTATTTTGATGACATTGATGCCTGTCTACTTGTTTTGTTTTGTAGTCTGTCTCCCCCGTCTAGACTGTGAACCCGTTGTTGGGTAGGGATTGTCTCTATCAGTTGCCAAATTGTACCTTCCAAGCACTTGGTACAGTGTTCAGCACACAGTAAGCGCTCAATAAATATGACTGAATGAATGACTGGATGAATGAATGAATGAATGAATCATCACTATTTTCATTGACCTGTTCAGGGAACAGGAGATCGTCTGTCTGTCTCATTCCATAGCCATTACTTAAGACACTATGCTCCAAGATCTCAGTGTATAACAGGTCGTCTTTAATAAAACATCCCACTGATCCCACATAACAAGGTACACCATCCCGGCACAAACAGATAGACACACATTTTTGCAGCAGCGAGTTGTGCCTTTTATATTCGAAGGCACCTCCTCTAAAAGTCTTCCCAGTTGCTGCCCTGCACATCGAGGAAGTCCCTCCCACCTTTTAATGAATCCTGGAGAGGAAGTATCTATTTTCTGGTGATGCATACGGTTCTACTTCCTCCTTGTTTTGATGATCATAGCTGTGAATTGTTTTTGAGAGATCCTTAGTTAGCCTTGATGATGGTATGCGGTAACCCTCAAGGGGAAGTTCCTCCTTTGGGTGATGCAAAGTGTGGGTCTCTGGAAGACTCTTTCAAGAATGAACAGTTAGTTCCTGAGGTGACCAAGCATTCTGTCCTAGACCACCTGATTCAGGCTCTATGCACTATCTCGCTGGTATCACTTATCCTGCAGCTCGTGGGCCAGGTACCAAGTGGACCACTGGGCCACTGGTAACAGTTACTCTCCTTAATATCATCTTAATCGTTAGGGATGCATCATCTAACATCCCTAATTTTCCCTCTAAGTCACCCAGTAAGGTAAGAATAGAATACTAACCATTCCTGGGCGAGATCTTGAGAAGCAGTGTGGTCTAGTGGATAGAGAGTGGATCTGGGAGTCAAAAGGACCTGGGTTCTAATCCCAGCTCCCTCCACTTGTCTGCTGTGTGACATCGGGCAGGTCACGTCACTTCCCTGTGCCTTCCCTGTAAAATGGGGATCAACTGAGAGTGCCATGTGGGACACGGACTGTGTCCAACCTGATTAAATTGGATCTATTGCAGTGATGATGATGATGGTATTTGTTAAGTGCTTACTATGTGACAAGCACTGTTCTGAGCACTGGGGGGATACAAGGTAATCAGGTTGTCCCACGTGGGGCTCACAGTCTTAATCACCATTTTACAGATGGGGGAACTGAGGCACGGAGAAGTGAAGTGACTTGACCAAAGTCACACAACTGGCAAGTGGTGCAGCCATGATTAGAACCCATGACCTCTGACTCCCAAACCCGTGCTCTTTCCATTGGGCCATGCTGCTTAGTACAGTGTGCCTGACACATATTGAGTGCTTAACTCAATGCCCCTTAACTCAATGCCCCTTAACTCAATGCCCCTTCTTTCCTCTCCCCCTCGTCCCCCTCTCCATCCCCCCGTCTTACCTCCTTCCCTTCCCCACAGCACCTGTATATATGTATATATGGTTGTACATATTTATTACTCTATTTATTTATTTATTTATTTATTTTACTTGTACATTTCTATCCTACTTATTTTATTTTGTTGGTATGTTTGGTTCTGTTCTCTGTCTCCCCCTTTTAGACTGTGAGCCCACTGTTGGGTAGGGACTGTCTCTATGTGATGCCAATTTGTACTTCCCAAGCGCTTAGTACAGTGCTCTGCACATAGTAAGCGCTCAATAAATACGATTGATTGATTGATTGATTGATTAACAAAAACCATAAAAAATGGTCCATCCGCCTGGGTTGAGTGAAACAGATGGATGGTGTCCCAGATGAGATCATGGATGCCAAATTTTCATCTTGAGAAGCAACTTGCCCCAGTGGATAGAGCATGGGCCTGGGAGTAAATAGGACCTGGGTTCTAGTCCCAGCCCTGCCACTTGTCTGCCGCGTGACCTTCAGCAAGTCATTGAACTTCTCCGTGCCTCACTTACCTCATCTGTAAAATGGGAGTTATGACTGTGAGCCCATGTGGGACATGGACTGTGTCACCCTGATTGCCTTGCATCTACCCAAGGGCTTAGTACAGTGTTTGACAAATAGTATGAACTTAACAAATACTATTTAAAAAAAAGAGTCAGGGGCAAAGCAAGGTAAGGATTTGCAGGGGAAGTGGGGTGGGACAGGTCTTGGAGTGACAGGACGGCTTTGAAGACCTAACTGGTCAAGGGCCATCACAGGTGAAGACTGCTGGATACTAGGATTGCTCCAGAAGAAGGCCTGGCCCTCAGGACTGTGGGGCGGGAGAAAGGGGGTATGATCAGCATGGATCAGCCAATTTGGACCAGAACCACCCAGCAGAGTTCCATGGCTCCAATCACCTAGAATCCCTCCCAACCAACTAGAACTCCTTCATACCCCCTGACACGGATTTCAACCTGCAGTTTTCAAACCTGGGAAATACTTTGGCTTAACAGTGGATTCAGGGATGTGGAAGAGTTTAGTGCCTGGACCTTGGAAAGGTTAATTAGGTGGGGTTTGCTGCCAGAGCAGGGAGAAGTGGGGGATATGTTTACCTGTCATCAAGGGTTTCTAGAGGATTTAAAGACAGCAATCACAACATAACTGCCATTTTCATGATTATATTAGTGTTATTGTTGAGTACTTTCCTCATACTAAGCCCTGGTATTTAGTCACTGGTATTTATTGAACACTTGTGTGTAGAGCACTGTACTGAGCTCCTGGGAAAGCACAGCAGAAGAGGGTAGGCAGGCATAATCTCTGCCCTCAAGAAAAACACAAGACACGGTCACAGTTCTCCGGACCCTGACCCCACTAAGTAAGGGAAGAGAGCCCTATAAAAGAAAAAGAACAACAGTAAATTACAATCCAAAATAAGCACCATTTGAAGATTAAATTCCCCAAATTATCGACATTAAAACAAATGGCTACAACAGCATTTGGAGGGGGTAATTATCAAGATTCTCTCCTCTCCAATCAAGAGTACTAGAGTACAAATGCCTGCAGTCTTTCCCAGTGTTTCCTAGGAGGTTATGGGCTTTACTTTCATACTGGGGTGGGGTGGGGGGAGAGGAAGAAGACTCACTTGGCCAACCAGTGGCTCATCCCAGACCAGCACTTCCCTCTTTTGGGGACCCCAGCTGCATGGATGGCCCACCCTCCACTCTTGAAAGAGATCTGGCTTCACTCCTGAAATTTTTAGGTGGGTGGAGGGGAGATTACTCTAGCCATTGGACCACCCCCTGCAGACACCAAAACCCTCATTCTTATGGGAACTCCTGACAGGAGGAAGGCTAAAAAGACTGGGAGCAAGGAGTGGGCTGAGCCTTGCAGAAAAAAGTGTGTTGGGCTTAAAAAGAAAGCAAAAATAAACTTATGAAGAAGGCAGAAGGAAGAAGTTGGGGGGCATTTGCTAAGGGTAAGGTGCAGGGCAGCTACCAGCACCGTAAAGTCCATCAACAGGACCCAGCAATATTCTTTTGGCACCAAAATGAGCAAAGCACAATTTTTCTCCTTAGTACTGAGTAGCCTTGGCCTGAGAAGTGGAATGAGATTCCATGGAGAAGGCTCAGGAGAGAGCAGTGATGAAGAAGAAGTGTCTGGGAATGGGGTATCTGAAGAAACTGGGATTGTTGAATCCGGTGAGGAGAAGCCTAAGGGACCATTGATGTCGGGCTGTGAGTCTCTGATGGGGTGTTCCATGGAGAATGAGGAGTAGCCAGACTGGGAGAGCCCAGTGCTGTGCCTGGGGGTGAGGCAGAAATAGAACCCGCTGCACCTTGTGCTGAGACATACATGTGCCCGGGAAGGGTGGAACCAGGAACCCAGAAAGGCTGGAGAGTGTGAGCGTGAGAATATCAGATGAACAAATACTCCAGCCAGACCCCAGCCCTTACAACCACATTTCTATTAAGCTGGGGAGATGTCTGAAATTGAGTAGCAAGGGTCTCTCCACCGTTTACCCTGCCCTGCCCCGGCACACGCACATTAAACTGCATGAAGCCTAGAATGAGTCTGTACCAGGATGTGATTGCTCCACCATCCCATTCTCCTGCCACATCTCCCCCAGCAGATCCTCCAGCCCCATGGAGAGGGGAAACCAAACTGGCATCTCGGAATTCCTCCTCCTGGGACTGTCCAACCGGGCAGAGCAGCAGCAGCTCCTCTTTGTGCTGTTCCTCTGCTTGTACCTGCTTGGGGTTCTGGGGGGCTTGCTAATCGTCCTGGCCGTCAGCTCTGACCCGCAACTGCACACGCCCATGTACTTCTTCCTCGCCAACTTCTCCCTGGCTGACATCTGCTTCCTGTCCACCACGGTCCCCAAGATGCTGGTCAACATTCAGACCCACGACAAATCCATATCCTACGCTGGCTGCCTGGCACAAATGTACTTCTTCATTCTGTTCTCAAGTCTGGACCACTTTCTCCTCACTGGGATGGCATATGACCGCTACAAGGCCATATGCTGCCCCCTCCACTACACCACCATCATGAGCCCACGGCTCTGTGCCCTGCTGGTTGCTGGATCCTGGATCTTCAGTTCCCTCCATGCCCTGACACACACCCTATTGGTGGTTCGCCTATCCTTCTGTACCAATCGTGAAATTCTTCACTTCTTCTGTGAGTTTTACCAGATCCTAAAGCTTTCCTGTTCTAGCATTGTCATCAATGAAGTAATGGTGTTTGTCTTTACAGGAGTGTTTGGGGTAGGTCCAATCACAGGCCTCCTGTTCTCTTACGTTCACATCATCTCCACCATATTGAGAATCCCATCTGCAGGGGGTAGGTGGAAAGCTTTCAGCACCTGTGGTTCTCACCTGTCCGTGGTCTCCCTATTCTACAGCACCACTCTTGGGACCTACCTTTGTCCAACACCTACCCAAACATTCAATAAGGGCTCAATAGTGTCTGTGCTGTACACAGTGGTCATCCCTACAATGAATCCCTTCATCTACAGCCTGAGGAACAAGAACATGAAAATGGCCCTGAGAAATGCATTCAACAGGAAAAGTGTCTTCTCTCCAGGATTCTGAATTGCGGATTCACCTGAAGCTTATTTTTCTGAGAAAGTTTAGCCAGCTTTCAAAGAACAAATACTTTTTGTTACGTACAATTTTGTTTTGTTTGTTTTTTGTAGGAGAGGAGCAGAGTCCATTCCTAGTGAGAGTTTACCATCCTCCATTATGGTCAACAATATTCTGTTGACCAGAGAAGCACTGTTGCCTAGTGGAGAGATCCGGGACGTGGGCATCAGAGAAACTGGGCTCTATTCTATGCTTCAGGTCCCTTATCTGTAAAATGGGGATTCAGTACCTGCTCCCCCTCCTACTGAGACTGTGAACCCTATGTAAGACCTAATCATCTTATATCTACCCCAGCCCTTAGTACAATGCTTGGCACATAACTTAACCTATACCATTATTATTAGGGAGGCAGCATGTCCTGGTGGAACTAAGTTGGGCCTTCGAGTTGGAAGACCAGGGTTCTAATCTTGCTTCTGCCACTTCTCAGCTGTGTGACCATGGGCAAGTCACTTAACTTTTCTGGGCCTCATTGACCTCATCTATGAAATGGAGATTAGGATTGTTAGTCCCTTGTGAGACAGGATTGTGTCCATCCTGATTATCTTGTATCTACCCCCACACTTAGTACAGTGCCTGTAGCATAGTAAGCACTTAAATATCCCTTAAAAAAGAAAATCTTCTGGGACATCTCCCTAAGCAAAGGCCAGTAGGGAGACCAGGCACTGAGAGTTTGTGTGTCTCTAACAAGGAGCTGGGGGAGCCATAACCTGGAGAGCCTGTGGGACCAGAGGCTCCTGCAAATAGTCCTGCCGTAAGCTCATCTAACACCAGCCCTGCACCTGTGGTTGTGGATGCAACGCTCTTGCTTGGAGCTCCCAGGCCCCCTGTCCCTCTTCCCCCTCAGCTGCACTGATTGTTCCAGAACGAGTTCCCCACCACAAGGCTCATCACCCGAAGGGGCAAAGGAGGTGGACAGTACAGGTAGGCTTCATTGCCCGACTGACCCCAAGATGACCTGCACACATAGGGAATGTCCCCCCGTCCCAGCACATAGGATTACCCATGCCTCTTTCCAGTCATGATGGGAGAACTTTGGCCTTCATTCTGGTCCAATTTTGGGGCTACAAGTACATCCCAGCCCCCTTACACGGGGGTCTGCAGGAGACTTAAACCCACAATATCCCGGCATCCTGAGAGTGAAATTGGTGACCTCAGGGTCCCGGTGTTGGCCACAGTGGCCAGGCCTGCCGCGTGGGAGGTGGAGTCATGACCCCCATCCCTGCTGGGTGGGGGTTTGTGTGGGGGCTGGTGGAGGACATGTCCCTGGGGGAGGAGCAGATCCCCATTATCTTTCCATTGGAGCACGACTACTGACCCCAAACAGCCACTGGCTCTTCCATTCCTGGACCCTTTCCATTGTATGTCACTGTCCCCATCTACTGGAGAAACTCTCAGCCAAGTGTCTTGGGTTCATGGGGCCAGTCTGGGTGTGAGCAGTAGGTCTATTTGGTCTCCATACTCAAACTATCTTCTCAGGCACCCAAATCCATGCCCTCGACTCTGCCTTCTCCACTGAACTCAACTCCCTCACTCCCCATCAATCTCCTACTAGTAACCCACAGCCCCAGATAACCTCCACAGTAATGCTTCCTCACTCCCGTGCCTGAGCTGTGGAGCTCCACTACTGGAAATCCAGACACCAGGCTGGCCTCACCCATCTCAAACCCATCCTCACCTGCTGTATAGAACTTTGCCCTCTCCTGGGCCCAGGAACAATATCTCTCCACCTTTATTTCCTACCACACCCATCACAAGCACCGACTATTTCAGATTTGGAACTCCTTCCCCAAACCTCTGTCCCCTGTCCCCCTCCCCCCATCCTTGGCCCCTAATGACCTGGCCATGTACTGTGTTGAAAAAATTGAAACCATCAAGAGTGATCTCCCTAAAGTCTCCTCTGAACCCCTCCAGTCTCTTTCTCTTCCTGCTCCCTTTTTTATTCTCCCATCCTTTCCAACAGCATTTCAAGAGATCTCTCACCTCCTCTAAAAATCCACCCCTCCACCTGCACCTCCAACATCATCGATATGAAGGTACTTTGTCCAAACACTTGCACCCTCCTTTCTTCCCTGTAACTGCCATCTTCAACCACTCACTCTCCAATGACTTCTTCCCTGCTGCTTTCAAACATCTCATGTACCCTGTATTCTTAAAAAAAACCTCCCTTGAAGCCATGGCTCCCTCCAGTTATTGCCCAATCTCCTTCCTATATTTCCTCTCCAAACTCCCTGAGTGACTGGCCTATGTTTGCTATCTTCAATTCCACTCTTCTAATTCTCTCCATAAAACTGGCTTCCATCTCCTTCACTCCACCACAACTCTTTTCTCAAAGGTCACCAATGACCTCATTGTCATCACATCCAACAGCCTCCATTCCATCTTAATTCTCCTAAACCTCTTATTTGTCTCTGACACTGTGGACACTAAATTTGGCTTCCTTAACATTGTTCTTTCCTGGTTCTTCTCCCTTTTCTTTGGCTGCTCCTTCTCAGTGTGTTCTGCCTGCTCCTCCTCTGCTCCCCCCACCCTAACTGTGCCAGTTGCTCAAGGCTCAGTTCTGAGTCTTCTTCCTTTCTCCATCTTACACCCACTCCCTCAGAGAACTCATTCATTCCCACAGCTTCAATTACCATCTCTACATGGATGATTCCCAAATCTACCTCTCCAGCCCTGATCTCTCTCCTCTGCAATCTCGCATTTCCTCCTGCCTTCAAGACATCCCTACTTGGTTGCCCTTGTCACCTCAAAGTTAACATGTCCAAAACTGAATTCCTTGTCTTCCTCCCCAAACCCTCTCCTCTCCTTGACTTTCCCAGCACTGTAAACAACACCACCATCCTCCCTGTCTCACAAGCCTACAAACCTAGCACTATCCTCCACTCGTCTCTTTCATTTAACCCCCACATTCAATCTGTCACCAAATCCTGTTGGTTCTACCTTCACAACATTAGTAGAATCTGCCCCATCTAAACTGCTACCACACCAATCATATCACTTATCATTTCCCACCTAAACTATTGCATCAGCCCCCATGCCGATTTCTCTGCCTTCCAGTCTCTCCCCACTCAAGGCTATACTTACTTTTTTAAAAAAACTGCTCTGTGCACATTTCCCCACTGCTCAGAACTATCGAATGGTTGCCCCTCCACCTCCACCTCCACATCCAAGAGAAACTCCTTACCATTCGCTTTAAAGCATTCCCCACCCTACCTAATTGCACTAATCTACTATAACTCTGTCAGCTCACTCCACTCCTCTAGCATCCACCTACTTGCTGTGCCTTGATCTCATCTTTCTTACCACCAACCCCGTGCTCACATCTATCCTTCCTGGAACCCCCCACTCCACCCCCCATCTTCCTATCCAACAGACCACCACTAACCCATCTTCAAAGCCCTTTGAAAATCACATTTATACTAAGAAGTCTTCCCTGACTAACCTCTCCTCTCCAACCTATTCACCCTCCATTATACATCACCTATGAACTTGAGTCTGTATTCCTTAAACATTTTTGTTGCTCACCCTACCCCAATCCCCATAGCACTTATGTACCTTATGTACCTGTTCTTATACTCTGCCATTTCCTCTATCTGTGATTTATTTTATATCTGTCTCCCCAACTAGACTGTAAGCTCCTTGTAGGCAGGAATCATATTGGACCAACTCCACTGTAATTTCCCAAGCTCTTAGTAGAGTGCTCTGCATACAGTAAGCATACAATAAATATAAGCAATTGTCTAATCTTTTGATTGACTAAGGAGCCACTGAGCTGCAAGAAATGGGGGGATAATGATACCTGAAACACTGAGGCCCAGTGAAACCCTGAGCACCACTGACCCTTCCTGGCTCCCAGCATCGCATCCTATTGCAGGTGGTGCCCTGCACCAGGGAATTCTCACCTCAGGCCTTGTATTTGAACTCTAAGATGGCACAGAAATCAGTGGGGTTACTGTCAAGCACTACCCTGAGCCTGGGACGGGAGCTATCCTCTGAGGCAGTTTGTAGTAGTTGTAGTCTAAAGAATATTTACTGAGCACCCACTGGAAACAATGCATTGTATTAAGCTCTGGGGAAAGAACAACAGAAACAGAAAGAGCCCACAACACAAAGAGCACACAAGGAGCTTACACTCTAATGGAGGAGGGAGGCATAAAATATTTACCAATAGAGACAACAGAATAAAGAGCTGAATGTTCAATTGACTATGCAAATATACTCAAGTATAGAGGATGCATAGGGAAGTAATAGAAGTTGCTATGCTATGCTGCACTATGCTATGCTATGGCTCACAGTTTAGATCCCTCGCTAGTGAGGGCCCTGTATGAGACCCTGTGGCTACTGTGGTCCCTCAGTGGACCCTGTGTGTCCCCAGAACACAAGGCAAACAGGCTATATATTTTAAATGAGAAAAGAGAGAAAAATGATTTTGATCAATTGATGGTATCCATTGAGTGCTTACTGTGTGTGGAACATTGTACTAAGCACTTAGGAGAGTACAATATAACAGAGCTGGTAGACACGTTCCCTGCCTCCAAGGAGCTTACAGTCTAGAGGGGAAGATTGACATGAAAATAAATTATGGATATGAACAAAAGTACTGTGAGGCTGAAGAGGGGGTGAATAAAGGGTGAAAGTCCTAGTGCAAGGGTGACACAGAGGGAGGGGGAACAGGAGAAATGAGGGCTTCATCAGAGAAGGCCTCTTGGAGATGTGATTTTAATAAGACTTGCTCAAGGGTCATTAACTAGTTTTACTACAATTTCACTTAGCTCTCACCAAGGTTAGATTCAAACTTATACTAGACAATAGGACTGGCCCTATTCTCAGTCAGAACAGCATAAAAGAAAGCCAGGCACAAAGCACACCTATGCCCTGCTCTAGACTTCTCCCCATACCAGAGATCTCTAGTCTCAAGGGTGTCATAGGTTACCCAGCTGCCCATGGACTCAGAGGCAGGGCTGCTTTCTCTGCCATGCAGGCACCCAGCAGCATGGCCATTTTCTGCTCAGCTGAGGTGGCCCTCACCTTTTCATTCTTATCTAAGCCTTTAAGGGCTTTCCTCCTGCTCCTTCCTCCCAGCTACTACCTGATTCTTGATCTGGCAATGACTCAGCCTACGGTGATGTCATTGGGTGCAAGGCCCCCTTGGCTTTATTCCAACCACTCTGTTCAATGGTCTTGCGTTTGAAAACCATTTTCAGATAGGAGACAGTTTGAAGGCTGAGTATATGTAAATGAATTTTCATTTTCCTTCTTCCCATGAGTAGTGTAATCCCTGCTTCATTCATTCATTCATTCATTCAATTGTATTTATTGAGCACTTACTGTGTGCAGAACACTGTACTAAGCGCTTGGGAAGTACAAGTTGGCAACATATAGAGACGGTCCCTACCCAACAGTGGGCTCACAGTCTAGAAGGGGGAGACAGACAGCAAAACAAAGCATATTAACAAAATAAAATAAATAGAATTAATATGAACAAATAAAATAAATAAATAAATAAATAAATAAATAAATAAATGGAGTAATAAATACGTACAAACATATATGCATATATACAGGTTCTGTGGGGAGGGGAAGGAGGTAAGGCAGGGGGGTGGGGAGGGGGAGGAGGGGGAGAGGAAGGAGGGGGCTCAGTCTGCGAAGGCCTCCTGGAGGAGGTGAGCTCTCAGTAGGGCTTTGAAAGGCGGAAGAGAGCTAGATTGGTGGATGTGCGGAGGGATGGCATTCCGGGCTGGGGGAGTACGTGGGCCGGGGGTCGATGGCGGGACAGGCGAGAACGAGGCACAGTGAGGAGGTTAGCGTCAGAGGAGCGAAGGGTGTGGGCTGGGCTGTAGAAGGAGAGAAAGGAGGTGAGGTAGGAGGGGGCGAGGTGATGGAGACCCTTGAAGCCAAGGGTGAGGAGTTTTTGCCTGATGCGTAGGTTGATTGGTAGCCACTGGAGATTTTTGTTGAATGCTTACTGTGTGCACAGCACTGTACTAGGCCCTTTGGAAAGTAAAATATAATAGAGCTGGTAGACATGTTCCCTGTTAACAGGGAGCGTACAGTCTACAGGGGAAGGCAGACATTAAAATAAACTACAGATAGGGGAAATAGTAAGTAGTAAATAGCCACTCCTTCTCAGTCTCTTTTGTGGACTCCTTCTCTGTCTCCCACCCTTAACTGTGGGAGTCTCACAAGGCTCAGCTTTGGGTCTCCTTCTATTTTGTATCTACACACACTCCCTTGGAGAACTCATTCACTTCCATGGCTTCAGCTACCATCACTATGTGGATGATTCCCAAATCTACATCTCTAACCCTGAATAATCTCTTTCTTTGAAGTCTCACATTTAGTCCTGCTTTCAAGACATTGCTAGGAGAATGTCTCATGGACACCTCATACTTAACACGTCCAAAACAAAACTCCTTATCTTCCCACCCAAACCCTGACCTCCCCCAACTGTCCCATCACTACAGACAGCACCACCACCTTCCCTGCCTGACAAGCCCATACCTTGGTGGTATCCTCAAATCATCTCTCTCATTCAACCCACATATTCAACCTGTCACCAAGTCCTGTCGGTTCAACCTTCATAACAATGATAAAATCTGCCCTTCCCTATCCAACCAAACTGCTACCACGTTAATCCAAGCACTTATCCTAACCCATCTTGATTACTGCATCAGCATCTGTGTTGATCTTCCTGCCTCCTTTCTCTCCCAACTCTGATTCAAACTTCAGTCTGTTGCCTGGATCATTTTTCTACAAAACCATTCAGACCATGTTTCCTCACTCATCATAAACCTCTATTGGTTGCTCATCCACCTCCACATCAAACAGAAATTCCTTACCATAGGCTTAAAAGCACTCAATAAATTTGCCCCCTCCTACCTTACCTCCCTGATTTCCTACTACAACCCAGTCCACACGTTTTTCTCCTCTAATGCCCACCTACTCGCTAAACCTCGATCTCTTCTGTCTCACTGCTGACCTCTCATCCGCATCCTACCTCTGGCCTGGAACTCCCTCCTTCTTCATATCTGACAGACAATCAGTCTTGCCACCTTCAAAGCCTCATTGAAAGCACATCTCCTCCAAGAGGCCATCCATTACTAAACCCTTATTTTCTTCCCCCACTCCCTTCTATATCATCTTTGCACTTGAATTGGCACCCTTTATTCACCCCTCCCTCAGCCCCACAGCACTTATATATTCATTCATAATTTTTTTATATTAATATGTCTCCCCCTCTAGACCCCTTGTGAACAGGGAACCTGTCTACCAACTCTGTTATATTATACTCTCCTAAACACTTAGTACAGTGCACTACATGATGTAAGCACTCATTAAACATGATTGATTGAAATAGAGTATAATAATAATAATGTTGGTATTTGTTAAGCACTTACTATTTGCCAAGCACTGTTCTAAGTGCTGGGGGGGATAAAAGGTAATCAAGGATGTCCCACATGGGGCTCCACAGTCTTAATCCCCATTTTACAGATGAGGGAACTGACACAGAGAAGTGAAGTGACTTGCCCAAAGTCACTCTGCTGACAAGTGGCAGAGCCAGGATTAGAACCCACGACCTCTGACTCCCAAGCCCAGGTTCTTCCCACTGAGCCATGCTGCTTCTATATGCATGAGTGATTTGGGTTTGGGATGAGTGTCAAAAGGCTTAAGGAGTACACAACCAAGTGTGCAGTCGATGGAGAGGCAAGGGCAGATAGGGGAAATACAGGGCATAGTCAGGAAAGGCCTCTTGGAGGATATATGATTAGAGGAGGGTTTCAAAGAAGGGGAGAGTGATTATACTGCAGATATGAATGGGGAGGCAGTTTCAGGTCCAAAGAAATCCAATGGGCAAGAGGTCTGTGACTGGATAGGTGAGATGCAGATAAATAGATGATTAACTCCTAAAGCAGGGGACAACTCATTTGAATGAGTTTGGGGGAGAGGACCAATGCAGGAGACAGGAAGGCCAAAAATATAAACCAGATATGCTCAAATGAACAAGTTCCCCAGCCTCTAATCCCAGCCGAGCCAGACATTTTACCTTCTGGATGGAAAGTGTGGGGCTACGTCTGATATTAAGCTTAGGGAGTCCCTACAGTAATAACAGTAACAAGCATAATAATGATACTACTACTAATAATAATAACAATAATAATGATAGTATTTGTTAAATGCTTACTATGTTCTAAGTACTGTTCTAAACACTGGAGTAGATACAAGCTAATCAGGTTGGACACAGTCTCTGTCTATATATGGGGCACACAGTCTAAGTAATAATAATAATGGCATTTATTAAGCACTTACTATGTGCAAAGCACTGTTCTAAGCACTGGGGAGGCTGCAAGGTGATCAGGTTGCCCCACAGGAGGCTCATAGTCTTAATCCCTATTTTACAGATGAGGTAACTGAGGCACAGAGAAGTTAAGTGATTTGCCCAAAGTCACACAGCTGAAAATTGGTGGAGCTGGGATTCGAACCTGTGACCTCTGACTCCAAAGCCCGTGCTCTTTCCATTGAGCCACACTGTAAGTAGTAAGGAGAACAGATATGGAATCCCCATTTTACAGTTAAGGAAACTGATGTCCAGAGAAGGTAAGTGACTGCCCAAGGACAAACAGCATGCAAGTGGCAGAGCCAGTATTAGAACCCAGTTTCTCTATATCCAAGGCCTGTGCTCTTTCCACTAGGCCACACTGTTTCCCTTTACTACTTATTCTGCCAGCTCTTTCCCCAGCACCTGCACAGGCCTAGGAACAGGCAGAAACAGAATATGACTGCTAAACCATCCCATTCTCCTGCCAGGTCTCCTCCAGCAGATCCTCTGGCCCCATGGAGAGGGGAAACCGAACAGGCGTCTCAGAATTCCTCCTCCTGGGACTGTCCGACCGAGAGGAGCAGCAGCAGCTCCTCTTCATTCTGTTTCTCTGGATGTACCTACTCGGGGTCCTGGGGAGCCTTACCATCGTCCTGGCCATCGGATCCGACCCACATCTGCACACCCCCATGTACTTCTTCCTCACCAACCTCTCCCTGGCCGACATCTGCTTCCTGTCCACCACGGTCCCCAAGATGCTGATCAACATTGAGACCCACAGCAAATCCATATCATACTCAGGCTGCATGGTACAAATATATTTCTTCAGTCTGTTCGTAAATCTGGACCATTTTCTCCTCACCGGGATGGCTTATGACCGCTATGTAGCCATATGCCACCCCCTCCACTATACCACCATCATGAGCCCACGGCTCTGTGCCCTGATGGTTGCTGGGTCCTGGATACTCAGCAGTCTCCATGCTCTGACACATACTTCAATGGTGCTTCGAATAACCTTCTGTGCAGACAATAAAATCCATCACTTCTTCTGTGAACCTATCCAGATCATAAAACTTTCCTGTACTGATCCACTCATCAATGAAATACTGCTCTTTGTTCTTGGAGCTCTGTTAGGGCTAGGTCCCCTCACGGGCCTTCTGTTCTCTTACAATCGTATTTTCTCCACTATCTTGAGAATCCCATCTGCCGGGGGAAGGTATAAAGCTTTCTCCACCTGTGGCTCTCATCTGTCCGTGGTCTCTTTGTTCTATGGTACTGCCATTGGGGTCTACTTTGGCCCCCGGTCCACCCACACGACCAGGAAAGACTCTATAGCGTCGGTGATGTACTCGGTGGTGACCCCCATGCTGAACCCTTTCATCTACAGCCTGAGGAACAAAGACATGAAAGGGGCCCTGAGAAAATTCCTCAATAGGAAATCTGCCTTCTTCCAGAGATTGTAATCCCTTCGTCTTGTTTTTTAGCAATTCTTTCCCCTATCATCCGCTAATTGTCAGTGTCCCACAGCCTCTGTTCTGGGCCCCTACTTAGCAGATTCTGCACTCACTCGCTTGAGGCATTTATTTACTTTATTTACCACCTCGATCAATCAATAAATCAATCATCGGTATTTATCGAGCACTTAATGTGTGTAGGGACCTGTACAAAACGCTGGGTAGAGTACAGTACAACAGAGTTCATGGGCACATTCTCTGCCCACAACAAGTTTACAGTCGAGAGGGGAAGATAGATCTTTATATAAATGAAACAATTATGGATATGCATATAAGTGTTGTAGTGTTGAGGGTGGGGTCAATATCAAGTTCCCATAGGTAACAAATCCAAGTGCACAGATGATGCAGAAGAGAGAGGGAGTCAGGGAAAAGAAGGCTTAATCAGGGAAGGCCCCTATGCGGGTGACTCCCAGTTCTAGCTCTCTAACCCTGACCTCCCACCTCTGACTTCCCAGCCCTTGGTTTTTCCCCAAGCACCATTCTAATCTTGGTTCCATTCCTGGGTTCTAATCCTACATTTCCTCTTGCCCCTAAAACAGCTCTACTTGCATGTCCCACCTGCATCTCAAGTTCAACGTGTTCAAAACTGAACACCTCACCTTCCTTTGTAAAGCCCCTCCTTCTCCATCTCCTCCTAATTCTCCTGCTTCAAACGTTCCTCTCTCTGCCAGCAACTCCACACCCTCTCCCTGTTCCCAGAAGCTGGATTCTTTGGCATGATCCTTGGCTTCCTCGTTCCATTTCATTTCTCACCTCATTCTCTTACTATATTCTGTCAGTTCTTCTTCCACATTTCCAGATTCCACCCTTTCCTCTCCATCCACGCTGGTCCAAGCCTGCAATCCTAGCCCAGCAAGACTACATAAGGTAACGGCCTCATCACTGCTCTTCCTGATTCAAGCTCTTCCCCTCTCCAGCCCATTCTCTACACTGCTATATGGAACATATTTTTTCAGCAACACTCAGCACACATCTCCTCACATCTCAAAAATCTTCAATGGTTTTCCTTCTCCTTCTGCAATAAACGGAAACTCCTTGCCATTAGCTTCAAAGCTCTGCACCATCTCCCCCCATCTTACATGCCATCTCTCTTCACCGGCTACTCCCCAGCTTCCCAAGCCTTCGTGGCAACCTCTGCCACCATACAATATCCTAAAAAAAGAATCCCCAATCCAGGGTGCAAGGGTCTAGTCAAACACAATGGCTAAAAAAGCGCTATCTCGTGAAGGATTTCACTGCTTTTTCCCAGTAGCACGGCTCTGGGTGCAGTGTGTTCTGGCATGGTCAGAATCCCCAGTCCAGCCCTGGAATCAGTTGGGGTTCAATTATCTAGTGAAAAAAAATTGGGTTAGGAACGTATAATTGAAGGTGTGTGAGTAACCTTGTAGCTACCCCATATTTTAGAACATAGTAAGCATTTAATAAACACGACAATGATTGTTAAATGACTTTGGTATGAGGTCCCGGGCAGTGGCTGGGGCAGGGGGTGCGGTGGGCAGAGGCCGGGGCCGGGATCAATCAATCAATCAATCGTATTTATTGAGCGCTTACTGTGTGCAGAGCACTGTACTAAGCGCTTGGGAAGTACAAGTTGGCAACATATAGAGGCGGCCCCTACCCAGCAGTGGGCTCACATCGTGCCAGGGGCTGCGGGAGCAAGGGAGCCTCCGCTGGGGCTGGCGGCCGCTGGCCACCAGGTGGCGCCGTCGCCCTTGGAAACCCGGCTAAGGCCTGACCGGAGTCGGGCCCCTTAAGTAATAATTATTATTAATATCATGTATAGAATATAATTATGGCATTTAATAATAATAATGACATTTATTAAGCGCTTACTATGTGCAAAGCACGTGGCTCAGTGGAAAGAGCACGGGCTTTGGAGTCAGAGGTCGTGAGTTTGCATTCTGGCTCCGCCACTTGTCTGCTGTGTGACCTTAGGAAAGTCACTTAACTTCTCGGAGCCTCACTTACTTCATCTGTAAAATGGGGGTGATGACTGGGAGCCCCACGCGGGACAGGCTGATCACCTGGTATCCCCCCAGCGCTTACCTCCTTCCCTTCCCCACAGCACCTGTATATATGTATATATGTTTGTACCTATTTATTACTCTATTTATTTATTTTACTTGTACATATCTATTCTATTTATTTTATTTTGTTAATGTTTGGCTTTGTTCTCTGTCTCCCCCTTCTAGACTGTGAGCCCACTGTTGGGTAGGGACTGTCTCTATATGTTGCCAACTTGTACTTCCCAAGCACTAAGTACAGTGCTCTTGCACACAGTAAGCGCTCAATAAATGTGATTGATTGATTGATTGATTGATGGAGGTGGAATTTTCACTTTTATTGGAACAAAGCAACCCAGCTCCCTTTCTGCGAATGTTTTTGGACAAATAAAAAATGGGGTATTTCTAAAGCAAATCCCTACCATTGATCTGAACTGTGAAAGAAATTGAAAAGTGTAGAACTGTTTTGTAAAAATGACACCATGGTGTTTTTTTATCCGTAATAACTGAACATTAGAGACATGATTTGAAAATGCTTGCTACAGCAAGTGATAATAAGAAATAACTGTAAAAGGAGTTGGGGAGGCGCAGCCTACAGGTGTGATGACAAATTGCAGAATTTGTAGAAAGTGAAATTCTGAAAAACCCATCAATTAACTTTTGTCAAAGGGGGAAACAGTGAAAAAGGCTGGAAATTGACCAAAAAGATGAATACTTAGTCGGTTTATGGTTGAAGTGTCAGTATTCATGAAAGGCAGAGACAGTGGAAATAAGGACTCATTACTGACCAAATCACACACCACTGGGAGAAGGGGACACCTAATGACACTCGCTGGTGGAGGAGTCAAGCCAAACTAAAAGAAATGTAAGAAATTCTGGCAGAAATCAAACAGGTTCAAATGAGATTTTTACTAAATTTATGGATGTTATGGATTTATGGAAAGGTGAGAGATAGTGGCCCCTCTCAGGGTCGGACCTGGAGAGTTTCCAGTACTCCACCAGTCTCAGCTACAGGAGGGAGAGTCAAGCAGAGGCCTATCCATTCCATTCCTGGATTGCTGATGGCTAGTGAGTGGAAGGCAATCTGCTACAAGTCAAAATTCACCCATGCTGAGCTGCAGCCGCATGGGAGAGAGACAAGGGCAGAGATTAGAGTTTACTGCACAGAAGGTGGCAATAACAATAATGTTGGTATTTGTGCTATGTGCAAAGCACTGTTCTAAGCGCTGAGGGCATTCAAGTTGATCAGGTTGTCCCACATGGGGATCACAGTCTTATTCCCCATTTTGCAGATGTGGCAACTGAGGCACAGAGAAGTGAAGTGACTTGCCCATGGTCAAAGAGCAGACAAGTGGCAGAAGCGGGATTAGAACCCATGACCTCTGACTCCCAAGCCCGGGTTCTTTCCACTGAGCCATGCTGCTTCTGGCAATGGTAAACCACTTCCTGACTTTAACCAAGAAAACTCTGGATACACTACCAGAACAATTGGAGATGGAGAGCAGGATGTTCTGGTAGAGATGAGCCCGTGATTTCGCTATGGGTCGGAAACGACTCAAAGGCGTTAGACAAGACCAGGGGGATAGTGGAAGGTTCAGGAAAGGATTAGAAAGGCATCCATTCATTGGAGGGAGCACTAGTGATGACAGAAGGTACATCCCAGGAAAGCCAACAGTGTGCTTCTGGGACAGGGGGAGGGAGACACTGTCAAAGACAGAATTCTGGGATCTGGGCCCCATTGCCCTGAAATAGCAATGGCATTTCTCAGGTTGTTAGATAAGAATGCTGCCCAAGGCTCACTCACTCCTGGGCAGAGGTTACAGTGGTAGTGCAGTAGACGATTCCGGGTAGATTCCTGGGTTATTCTACCTCTCCTCAGAGGGATTAGGAGACTGGTCATGATTGTCCCTTGGTCTTTGCTGAGAGATTCTCATGAGTCAGCCTGGGGAATATAATCACTACAGGGATGTATGTCCAGGGGAGCCCAAGAGATTCATTCATTCAATCAATCTTATTCATTGAGCGCTTACTGTGTGCAGAGCACTGTACTAAGCACTTGGAAAGTACAATGTGGCAATAGAGTCAATCTCTGCCCATACCAAGCTTTACAGTCTAGATGGAATAATGACATTTGTTAAGTGGTTACTATGTGCCAAGCACTGTTCTAAGCACTGGGGTAGATACATGGTAATAGGGTTATCCCACATGGGGCTCACAGTCTTAATCCCCATTTTACAGATGAGGTAACTGAGGCACACAGAGGTTAAGTGACTTGCCCAGAGTCGCACAGCTGTTAAGTGGCAGAGCTGGGATTATAACCCATGAACTCTTTCCACTAAGTCTGTGCTCCTTCCACTAAGCCACGCTAAACTGTCCCCAATAAGATTACATTACCATCTCCAGATATCTCCCTCAGCAGAGCCAAGAGGGGCCAGCATAGAAATCAGAAGCTGAGTGTTTGTTTGTCTCTAACAAGGAGCTCCGGGAGCCATGGAGTGTGAGTCCCAAGGGCCCAGAGACTCTTGCAAATAGTCCTGCCATGAGCCTCTTTCCCACCCGCACTGCCCGTGTGAGTGAGGATGCAGTGTTCCTGCCTGGGACCCTACAATCCTGCGTCCGTCTTCCCACTCAGCCACATCAATTGTCCTAGGAGGAGTTCCCCACCACAAGGCTCATCCCCCGAGGGTACAGAGGAGGTGGTCGGTGTATGCAAAGTACATTGGTTGACTGACCCCAAGACAGCCTGAACAGGTAAGGTACATCCCCCGGAGCCAGCCCACGGGAGCACCCGCACCTGTTACCCACCCCTGACAGGAGAACTTCAGCCTACACGTTACTCCGTTATCAGAACTACAGCATAACTCAACCCTGCCATGAGCCATGACCTCCACCCCTGACAGCCAGAGGCTGGGGAGGGGGCTGTGAGAAGGGCATGTCTCTGGGGGAGGCACAGACCCCCATTAGATGAAGCAGCATGGCTCAGTGGAAAGAGCAAGGGGTTTGGAGTCAGAGATCATGGGTTCAAATCCCAGCTCTGCCAATTGTCAGCTGTGTGACTTTGGGCAAGTCACTTAACCTCTCTGTGCCTCAGTTACCTCATCTATAAAATGGGGATTAAGACTGTGAGCCCTCTGTAGGACAACCTGATTACCTTGTAACCTCCCCAGTACTTTGAACAGTGCTTTGCACATAGTAAGCGCTTAATAAATGCCATCATTATTATTAACTTTCCACTGGAATGTGGGTCCTGACCCCAATCCCCCACAGGATCTTCCTCTCTGTTGCATGTTAGTGACCACATTTAGGAGAGAAACCAACAGCCACATGTCTGGGCTGGGCACTCCAGTCTGGGTTTGAGCAGCTGTTCTTCCTCACTTGAAATGCCAAGGCTTCCATGCTGGGGTTAGAACACCCTCAGAGCCTGCTCAGTTGAAGTCACAGGACACCCAAGGACTTGTAGTCTGGGGGTTCTAATTGCGGGAAACGTCAACCCATAAAACACATATTCCCTGCCCACAATGAGCTTACAGTCTAGAGGGGGAGACAGACATTAATATGAATTGATAATAATAATAATGACAATGGTATTTGTTATGTGCTTAATATATGCAAAGCACTGTTCTAAAACATTCTAGCCATGGTTGCTTTCAGGTCACTGACAGAGAAGGGAAAGGCTTCCAAGGGTGGGATGGTGTCTGTCAAAATAACCTTTTTTCTACAGAAGCCACCTGATCTTGTGTCCGCATCGTCATCATCATCAACTGTATTTATTGTTTACTATGAGCAGAGTACTGTACTGAACGCTTGGGAGAATACAACAGAGTTAGCAGAACAAGCCTGTAGTGTGCAGTGCTTCTTCTCCTGCGGCCCATGCCGCAAGGAGTGGAGAAAGGACAGGGAGGGTCAGAGGTCGGTGGACGTCAGCAGCTTGAGCCACGCAGCAGGAGTCAGGGACCAGTGTGCCAGAGACTGGGTACCCAGGGGAGCTCTGTTCTAAGCGGTATCTGCTGGTCACAGTGTGAAAAATGATGCCTGGGCTGGGTTTCCATAACGTTGTCTATCATCCTGGATGCGATCTGAAGGGGGGTTATGCTGGTGTTGTCCTCTGCAAGTTCAGCGTATTGCCCTGGGAGTTTCTTGGCTAAAATCCAACAAGTCTCCCCTGGTCCCCACCAGGCCTAATAGCAACCTGCCCAAACCAGGATGTTTCACCACCAGAATTGGTGAAGGTCACCAAGCCAACCTTGATCACTTTAAATTTTTCCTTTCCTGACTTAACTCTGCCCTCTCCTCTGCCAGGCAAAATTATATTCTTCCCTTACTGACACTTATGCCCATCACCCCCATCAGCTGTTCCGGACATTTAACTCCCTCCTCAGGTCCCCTGTTCCTCCCCCTCCTCCGTCCCTCACCCCCAACGATCTGGCCACCTACTTCATTAATAAAATTAAAACCATCAAGTCTGAGGTCCCTGAAGTCACCACTCCCCCTTCTTCATCCCCTCCGCTCCCAACCCTCTCCACTACTTTCCCATCCTTCCAAGTAGTTCTTTCAGAAGAGATCTCCTCCGTCCTCTCAAGTGCCACTCTGTCCACCCGCGCTTCGGACCCCATTCCCTCTCAATCTTATAAAACTCTCACCCCTTTTCTTCTCCCCTCCTTAACTTCCATCTTCAACCGCTCACTCTTCAATGGCTTCTTTCCCTCTGCCCACATCTTCCCCATCCTAAAAAAACCCTCTCTTGACCCCACTGCCCCTTCCAGTTATCGCTCTATCTCCCTCCGACCCTTCCTTTCCAAACTCCTAGAGCAAGTCATCCACACTCGCTGCCTCGAATTCCTCAATTCCAACTCTCTCCTGGAGCCCCTACAATCTGGCTTCTGTCCAATCCATTCCACTGAAACTGCCCTCTCAAACATCACCAATGACCTCCTTCTTGCCAAATACAATGGCTCCTACTCTATCCTAATCCTCCTCAACCACTCAGCTGCCTTCGACACTGTGGACCATCCCCTTCTCCTCAACCTTGGCTTCACAGGCTCCGTCCTCTCCTGGGTCTCCTCTTATCTCTCTGGCCATTCATTCTCAGTCTCCTTTGCAGGCTCCTCATCCCCCTCTCATCCCCTAATTGTAGGGGTTCCTCAAGGGTTAGTTCTTGGTCTCCTTCTGTTCTCCAACTATACTCACTTCCTTGGTGAACTCATTCGCTCCCATGGCTTCAACTATCATCTCTATGCAGATGACACCCAAATCTACATCTCCTCCCCTGTTCTCTCTCCCTCCCTCCAAGCTCGAATCTCCTCCTGCCTTCAGGACATCTCCATCTGGATGTCTGCTCGCCACCTAAAACTCAACATGTCCAAGGCTGAGCTCCTTATCTTCCCTCTCAAACCCTGTCCTCTCCTTGATTTTCCCATCACTCTGGATGGCAATACCATCCATGTCATCTCACAAGCCCACAGCTTTGGTGTCATCCTTGATTCTGCTCTCTCATTCACCCCACACAACCAATCCATCACCAAAACCTGCCAGTCTCACCTTCACAACATCGCCAAGATCCGCCCTTTCCTCTCCATCCAAACTGCTACCTTGCTGGTACAATCTCTCATCATAGCCCGACTGGATTCCTGCATCAGCCTCCTTTCTGATCTCCCATCCTCCGGTCTCTCGAGCTTCAGTCTATACTTCACTCTGCTGCCCAGATTATCTTTCTACAGAAACTCTCTAGGCATGTCACCCTCCTCCTCAAAAACCTCCAATGGTTACCTATCAACCTTCACATGAAGCAAAAACTCTTCACTATTGGCTTCAAAGCTCTCCATCACCTTGCCCCCTACTACCTCACCTCCCTTCTCTCCTTCTACAGCCCAGCCCGCACACTCCGCTCCTCTGTCCCAACCTCCTCACTATGCCTTGTTCTCACCTGTCCCGCCGTCGACCCTTGGCCCTCGTCCTACCTCTGGCCTGGAATGCCCTCCCTCCTCATATCCACCAACTTAACTCTCTTCCCCTCTTCAAAGCCCTACTGAGAGCTCACCTCCTCCAGGAGGCCTTCCCAGACTGAGCCCCCCCTTTTCCTCCACTCCTCCTCCCTTCCCCATCGCCCCTATTCCCTCCCACTGCTCTATTCCCTTACCTGCCCTACAGCACTTGTGTATATTTGTACATATTTGTTAATCTATTCATTTTATTAATGATGTGTATATATCTAAAATTCTACTTATCTATTGTGATGGTATTGATGCCTGTCTACTTGCTTTGTTTTGTTGTCTGTCTCCCCCTTCTATTCTGTGAGCCTGTTGTTGGGTAGAGATTGTCTCTGTTACCGAATTGTACTTTCCAAGTGCTTAGTACAGTGCTCTGCATACAGTAAAGATTGTCTCTGTTACCGAATTGTACTTTCCAAGTGCTTAGTACAGTGCTCTGCATACAGTAAGTGCTCAATTGATACGATTGAATGAATGAATGAATCACTACTATTATCATTGACCCGTTAAGGGAAGAGGAGATTGTCTGTCTCATTATTTAGCCATTATTGAAGACATCATACCCCAAGATCTCAGTGCATAACAGGTCCTCTTTATTAAAACATCCCACTGATCCCACATAACAAGGAGCACCATCCCAGCACAAAATGATTGACACAGACTTTTGCAGCAACATGTTGTATCTTTTATATTCTAAGACACCCCCTCTGAAAGTCTTCCCAGTTGCAGACCTGCCTGCTGAGGAAGTCCCTCCCACCTTTTAATGAATTCTGGAGATGAAATACTTATTTCTGGTGATGCATACAGTCCTAGTTCCTCCTTCTTTTGATTATCATAGGTGTGAACCATTTTTGAGAGATTCATTCATTCACTCAATCATATTTATTGAGCGCTTACTGTGTGCAGAGTACTGCACTAAGTCATTGGGAAGTACAAATCAGCAACTTATATAGACAGTCCCTACTCAACAATGGGCTAGCAGTCTAGAAGGGGGAGACAGATGACAAAGGAAAACAAGTAGACAGGCATCAATACCATCAAAATAGGTAAAAGGAAGTATGGATATATATACTTCAACAAATAGACAGGTGTCAATACCATCAGAATAAATAGAATTATAGCTATATAAACATCATTAATAAAATAAATAGAGTAATAAATATGTACAAATATATACAAGTGCTTTGGGGAGGGAAAGGGGGTAGGGCACGGGGGGCAGGGGGATGGGGGGCAGGCGAGGAAGAGGAGAGGATCCTCAGTTAGCCGTGATGATGCTATGTGGGAACCTTTAAGGAGAAGTTCCTCCTTTGGGTGACTCAAAAGAGTGGGTCTCTGGAGGACTCATCCTAGAATGAACAATTAGTTCCCAAGATGACCAAGCAGTCTGTCCTAAACCATCCAGTGCAGGCTCTATGCACTATTTTGCTGGTATCACTTATCCTGCAGGTCGTGGGCCATGTACCCAGTGGACCACAGGCCCTCTGGTAACAGTTACTCTCCTTGATATCACCTTAATGGTTAGGGATGCATCATCTAACTTCCCTAATTTTCCCTCAAAGTCATCCAGGAAGACAAGAATCTAAGACCAACCATTCCTGGGAGAGATCTTGAGAAGCAGAGTTGTCTATTGGAGTGGATAGAGCACGGACCTGGGAATCAAAAGGACCTGAGTTCTAATCCCAGCCCTGCTGTGTGACATTGGGGAAGTCACTTCACTTCCCTGTGCCTTTCCTGTAAAATATGGATTGACTGAAAGCACCATGTGAGACATGTACTGCGTCCAACCTGATTAACTTGGATCTATTGCAGTGATGATGATGATGGTATTTGTTAAGTGCCTACTATGTACCAAGCACTGTTCTAAGCACTGGGGGGATACAAGGTATTCAGGTTATCCCACGTGGGGCTCACAGTCTTAATCCCCATTTTACAGATGAGGGAACTGTGGCACAGAGAAGTTAAGGGACTTTCCCAAAGTCACATAGCTAAGTGGCAGAGCTGTGATTAGAACCCATGACCTGTGACTCCCAAGCCCGTGCTATATCAATTGAGTCACGCTGCTTAATACAGTGCACCTGGCACATATTAAGTGCTTAACAGATACCATAAATAATGGTCCATCCACCTGTGTAGCGTGAAGTAGATGGCTGGTGTCCCAGATGAGATCATGGATGCCAAATTTTCAACTTGAGAAGCAGCTTGGCCTAGTGGATAGAACACGGGCCTGAGAGTGAGAAAGACCTGGGTTCTAGCCCCAGCTCTGACACTTGTCTGCCCTGTGACCTTGGGCAAGTCATTGAACTTCTCTGTGCCTCACTGACCTCATCTGTAAAATGGGAATTATGACTGTGAGCCCCATGTGGGACATGGACAGTGTCAACCTGATTGCCCTGCATCTACCCAAGGACTTAGTACAGTGCCTGGCAAATAGTAAGAACTTAACAAATACCATTAAAAAAAGAGTCAGGGGCAAAACAAGGTGAGGATTTGCAGGGGAAGTGGGGTAGGACAGGTCTTGGGAGTGATAGGATGTCTTTGAAGACCTAACTGGTCAAGGGCCATCACAGGTGAAGACTACTGGATGCTAGGATTGCTCTAGAAGAAGCGCTGGCTGGAGAAAGTTGGGCTGAGGGTATAATCAGCATGGATCAGTGAACGTGAACCAGAACCTCCCAACAGAATTCCATGGCTCAAATCACCTAGAATCCCTCCTAGCCAACTAGAACTCATTCATACCCGCTGACACAGACTTCAACCTGCAGTGTTTAAACCTGGGATATGCCTGGGCTTAATGGTGGATTCAGGGATGGGGAAGAGTTTACTGATTGGACCTTGAAGGAGTTAATTAGATGGGATTTCCTGCCAGAGCAGGGAGAAGAGGGGGATATGTTTACCTGTCATCAAGGGTTTCTAGAGGATTTAAAAGCAGAAATCACATCATAATAGCCATTTTCATTATGTTATTAGTGTTACTGTTGAGCACTTACCTCATACTAAGCCCTGGTATTTAATCACTGGCATTCATTGAACACTTGTGTGTAGAGCACTATACTAATCTCCTGGGAAAGCACAGCAGAAGAGAGTAGGCAGGCATAATCTCTGCCCTCAAGAAAAACATAAGACATGGTCTCAGTTCTCTGGACCCTGACCCCACTAAGTAAGGGAAGAGAGACCAATAGAAGAAAAAGAACAACAACAAATTACAGTCCAAAATAAGAGCCATTAGAAGATTTAACGGCCCCAATTATCAACATTAAAACAAATAGTTAAATCAGCACTTGGAGGGGGTAATTACTAAGATTCTCTCCTCTCCAATCAAGAATACTAGAGTACAAATGGCTGTAGTCTTTCCCAGTGTTTCCTAGGTGGTTTCAGGCTTTACTTTCATACCGTGGGGGAGAGAAAGAAGACTCCTCTGACCAGCCAGCGGCTCGTCCCAGATCGGGGCTTTCCTCTTATGGGGACCCCAGCTGCTTGGATGACCCACCCTCCACTCTTGAAAGAGATCTGGCTTCACTCCTGAAATGGTTGGGTGGGTGGAGGGGAAACTACTGTAGCAGTTGGACCACCCCCTGCAGACACCAGAACCCTCATTCTTATGGGAACTCCAGACACGAGGAAGACAAACAAGGCTGGGAGTGAGGATTGGGCTGAGCATTGCAGAAATAAGTGTGTTGAGCTTAAAAAGAAAGCAAAAGTAAACTTACTGAGAAGGCATAAGGAAGGAGTTGGGGGGCATTTTCTAAGGGTAGGGTGCAGAGCAGCTGTGAGTACTGTAAAGTCCATCAACAGGACCCAACAATATTCTTTTGGCACCAAAATGAGCGAGGCCCATGTTTTTCTTCTTAGTACTGAGTTGGCTTGGCCTGAGAATTGGGATCAGATTCCTTGGAGAAGGCTCAGGAGAGAGCCTGAGGGGCCACTGATGATGGGCTCCGAGTCTCTAATGGGGTGTTCCATGGAGAATGAAGAGTAGCCGGACTGGGAGAGCCCAGTGCTGTGCCTGGGGGTGGGGTGGAAATAGAACCCACTGCACCTTGTGTGGACACACACACGGGCCCAGGAAGGGTGGACCCAGGACCCCAGGAAGGCTGGAGAGTGTGAGCAGGAGAATCTCAGGTGAACAAATATTCCAGCCAGACCCCAGCCTCCCAACCACATTTCCAATAAAGCTGGGGAGATGTCTGAAATCGAGCAGGAGGGGTCTCTCCACTGATTGCCCTGCCCTGCCCCAGCACACACACATTAAACTGCATAAAATCTAGACTGAGTCTGAATCAGGATGTGATTGCTCCACCATGCCAATCGCATGCTATATCTCCCCCAGCAGATCCTCCAGCCCCATGGAGAAGGGAAACCAAACCAGCATCACGGAATTCCTCCTCCTGGGACTGTCCGACTGGGCAGAGCAGTGGCAGCTCCTCTTCGTCCTGTTCCTCTGGTTGTACCTTCTCGGCGTTGTGGGGAGCCTGCTCATTGTCCTGGCCATCAGCTCTGACCCGCACCTGCACACCCCCATGTACTTCTTCCTCACCAACCTCTCCCTAGCCGACATCTGCTTCCTATCCACCACGGTCCCCAAGATGCTGGTCAACATTCAGACCCATGACAAATCCATATCCTACGCTGGCTGCCTGGCGCAAATGTACTTCTTCATTCTGTTTGGAGGTCTGGACCACTTTCTCCTCACTGGGATGGCAAATGACCGTTACGAGGCCATATGCCACCCCCTCCACTACACCACCATCATGAGCCCCCGGCTCTGTAGCCTGCTGATTGCTGGATCCTGGATCTTCAGTTCCCTCCATGCCCTGATACACACCCTATTAGTGGTTCGCTTATCCTTCTGCTCGAATCGTGAAATTCTTCACTTCTTCTGTGAACTTTACCAGATCCTAGAGCTTTCCTGTTCTAGCGTCGTCATCAATAAACTAATGGTGTTTGTCTTTACAGGACTGATTGGGGTAGGACCAATATTTGGCCTCCTGTTCTCTTACATTCGCATCATCTCCACCATATTGAGAATCCCATCTGCAGGGGGAAGGTGGAAAGCTTTCAGCACCTGTGGCTCTCACCTGACCGTGGTCTCCTTATTCTACAGCACTGTTCTTGGAACCTACCTTTGTCCAACATCTACCCAAGCATTCAGTAAGGGCTTGATAGTGTCTGTGCTGTACACAGTGGTCATCCCTACAATGAATCCCTTCATCTACAGCCTGAGGAACAAGAACATGAAAGAGGCCCTGAGAAATACATTCAACAGGAAAAGTGTCTTCTCTCGAGGATTCTGACTTGTGGATTAACCTGAAGCTTATTTTCTGAGAAAGTTTAGCCAGCTCTCATAGATCACATACTTTTTATTACGTACAATTTTGCTTTGTTTGTTTTTTGTAAGGAGTCCATTCCTAGTGAGAGTTTACCATCCTCCATTATAGTCAACAATATTCTGTTGAACAGAGAAGCAGTGTGGCCCAGTGGAAAGATCAGGGATGTGGGAGTCAGAGAACCTGGATTCTAATCCCAGGTGATCATTTGTCTGCTGTGTGACTTTGGGCAAGTCACTTAACTTTTCTGGGCCTCATTTACCTCATCTATGAAATGGAGATTAGGACTGCGAGTCTCTTATGAGAAGGGGATTGTGTCCATCCCTGTTATCTTGTATCTACCCCACACTTAGTACAGTGCCTGACACATGGTCAGCACTTAACAGATACCACTTAAAAAAGAAAATCTTCTGGGACATCTCCCTAAGCAAAACCCTGTAGGGAGACCAGGCACTGAGAGTTTGTTTGTATCTAACAAGGAGCTGGGGGAGCCATAACCTGTGGGACCTGAGGGACCAGAGACTCCTGCAAATAGTCCTGCCGTAAGCTCCACTCACACCAGCACTGCCCCTGTGGTTGAGGAGGCAGTGCTCCTAGCCGGAGCCCCACAGTCCCCCATTCCTCTTCCTCCTCAGCTGCATTGATTGTTCCAGGACAAGTTCCAAACCACGAGGCCCATCAACCGAAGGGACAAAGGAGGAGGACGGTGCAGGCAGCCTTCGTTGCCCGACTGACCCAAAGACAACCTGCACAGGTAGGGAAGGTCCTCCTGTCCCAGCACACAGGAGCACCCATGCCTCTTCCCAATCACGGTGGGAGAACTTTAGCATTCACTCTGGTCCAATATTGGGGCTACAAGCACATCTCAGCCCCCTTTCCCAGCGTATAATAATAACATTATTATAATTATTATTAATGTACTTTGTTGAAAAAATTGAAACCATCAAGAGTGATTTCCCCAAAATCTCCCCTGCACCGCTCCAGTCCCTTTCTCTTCCTGCTCCCTTTTTGATTCTCCCATCCTTTCCAACATTACTTCAAGAGATCTCCCACCTCCTCTCAAAATCCACCCCCTCCACCTGCACCTCCAGTGCCATCGATACAAAGGTACTTTGTCCAAACACTTGCACCCTCCTATCTTCCCTCTGACTGCCATCTTCAACCACTCACTCTCCAATGACTCCTTCCCTGCTGCTTTCAAACATGCTCATGTATCCTGTATCTTAAAAAAAAAACTTCCCTTCATCACATGGCTCCCTCCAGTTATGCTCCTTCTCCCTGCTATCATTCCTCTCAAAACTCCCTGAGTGACCTGCCTACAGTTGCTATCTTCAATTCCACTCTTCTAATTCTCTCCTGAAATCTGGCTTCCATCTCCTTCACCCCACCACAACTCTTTTCTCAAAGGTCACCAATGACCTCATTGTCATCAAATCCAACAGCCTCCACTCCATCTTAATTCTCCTAGACCTCTCAGCTGTCTTTTACACTGTGGACCCTAAATTTGGCTTCATTGATATTGCCCTTTCCTGCTTCTTCTCCCATTTCTTTGGCTGCTTCTTCTCGGTGTGTTTTGCCGGCTACTCCTCTGCTCCCATGCCCTAACTGTGCCAGTCACTCAAGACTCAGTTCTGAGTCCCCTTCTTTTCTCCATCTTACACCCACTGCCCTGGAGAACTCATTCATTCCCACAGCTTCAGTTACCATCTCTACATGGATGATTCCCAAATCTGCCTCTCCAGCCCTGATCTCTCTCCTTCTCTGTAATCTCACATTTCCTCCTGCCTTCAAGGCATCCCTACTTTGATGGCCTCTCTTCACCTCAAACTTAACATGTCAAAACAGAACTCCTTGTCTTCCTCCCCAAACCCTCTCCTCTCCTTGACTTTCTGAGCACTGTAAATAACACCACCATCCTCCCTGTCTCACAAGCCTACAAACTTAGAACTATCCTCGACTCATCTCTCTCAGTTAACCCCCATATTCGGTCTGCCACCAAATCCTGTTGGTTCTACCTTCACAACATTAATAGAATCTGCCCCATCTAAACTCCTACCAAATGGATCATATCATTTATCATTTCCTACCTCAACTATTGAATCAGCCCCCGGGCTGATTTCTCTGCCTTCCAGTCTCTCCCTACTCAAGTCCAGACTTAATTTTTCTTAGAAACTGTTCTGTGCACATTTCCCCCCTCCTCAGAACTATCAAATGGTTGCTTCTCCACCTCCACATCCAAGAGAAATTCCTTACCATTGGCTTTAAAGCATTCAATCAGCTCTCCCCATCCTACCTAATTGCACTAATCTACTATAACTCAGTCAGCACACTCTACTCCTCTAGAATCCACCTACTCCCTGTGCCTTGATCTCATTTTTCCTACCACCAACCCCTTGCTCACATCCTCTCTTCTTCCTGGAATTCCCCCGCCCCAGCCCCCACCTTCCTATCCAACAGACCACCGCTATCCCATCTTCAAAGTCCTTTGAAAATCATATTTATAGTAAGAAGCCTTCCCTGACAACCTTCTCCTCCCCAACGTATTCACTCTTTCTTCTACATCACCTGTGCCCTTGAGTCTGTACTCCTTAAACATTTTTGTTGCTCACCCCACCCCCAGCTCCACAGCCTTAAGTACCTGTACTTATTCTCTGCAATTTCCTCCATCTGTCATTTATTTTATGTCTGTTTCCTCAACTAGACTGTAAACTCCTTGTAGGCAGGAATCACGTTGGACCAACTCCATTGTAATTTCCCAGGCTCTTAGTACAGTGCTCTGCACAGTTAGCGTACAATAAATATAATCAATTATCTAATCTGCTGATTGCCTAAGGAGCCACTGAGCTGAAAGAAATGGGGGGATCATGAGACCTGAAACACTGAGGTCCAGTGAAGCCCTGAGCACCACTGACCCTTCCTGGTTCCCAGCATTGCACCCTGTTACAGGTGGTGCCCTGCACCAGGCAATTTTCACCTCGGGCCTTGTACTTGAACTCTCAGCTGGCACAGAAATCAGTGGGGTTACCCTCAAGCCCTGCACTGTGCCTGGAATGGGAGCTGTCCTCCGAGGTATTTTGTAGTAGTCATAGTCTAAAGAATATTTACTGAGCACCCACTGGAAACAATGCATTGTATTAAGGTCTTGGGAAAGAACAACAGAAACACAAAGAGCCCACAACACAAAGAGCACTCAAGGAGCTTACACTCTAATGGAGGAGGCAGGCATAAAAATATTTGCCAATAGAGACAACAGGATAATGAGCTGAATGTTCAATTGATCACACAAATATACTCAAGTGTAGAGGAAGGGTACAAATGCATAGGGAAGTAATAGAAGTGGCTAGGCTAAGCTATAGCATGCTATGCTATGGCCCAGAATGTAGGTCCCTCGCTAGTGTGGGCCCCGTATGAGACCCTGTGGCTACTGTGGTCCCTGAGTGGACCCTGTGTGTCCCCAGAACACAAGGCAAACAGGCTTTATAGTTTAAATGAGATAAGTGAGAAAAATGATTTTGATCAATTGATGGTATCCATTGAGCATGTACTGTGTGTGAAACACTGTATTAAGCATTTAGGAGAGTACAATATTACAGAGCTGACAGACATGTTCCCTGCCTCCAAGGAGCTTACAGTCTAGAGGGTAAGATGGACATGAAAATAAATTATGGATATGAACAAAAGTACTGTGGGGCTGAAGGTGGGGTGAATAAACGGTGAAAATCCTAGTGCAAGAGTGATGCAGAGAGGGAGGGGGAACAGGAGAAATGAGGGCTTAATCAGAGAAGTTTTGGGGAGATGCCCCCCAAGTCAGCTGGGGTCGCCTACCAGAGGGCGGCTCCGGGTACTTTGGATTGAGCGACGATGAGCCAAAGACCAGATACTGAGCCAGAGTGATCAGTTCTGCCTCTTTATTGGGTGTACTTATGTAGCTGTAGCGCAGCAAGCAAGCGAATGTTGGGGGGGGGGGGTAGGGGGGGCCCAAGCCCTATTCAGCAGGCAAGCTCTGCAGGGCTCAGTTTAATGCCTACAACTAATAGTAGCAGCAATGTCTCTTATATATGAAGCCCCCTCATACCAGTTACCCCTCCCCCTGTTCCCATTCCGCAACCTTGCAGTGTAGTCATTCCGTGTCCTTGCTGTGGGTTGCTCAGGTGGAGGGAGGGGGTGAATTCACAGATAGGGCACTCTTCCCACACTCCACCCCTTCGCCCCCCCCCGTATGCCTGGAGCAACCTGGAGCTGGGGTCCACAATAGTCTTGATGGACGGCCTGTGCAAGTAATAGCATCCTAGCACCAAAGCTGCACAGAGCATGACGCACCCTAGCACGATCCACTGGGACCAATATCCCATTCCTATACTCCCGCACCCCAGCAGCCATGAGAAACACCCGCAGTCTGTCACCATCTTTTGGTTCAGTGTTCGTATCTGAAGTCTGGCTTTGGTTAGGCAGAGCACAGTGCGGTCCCAATCTTGCTGTGAACCTGCTCCGGCCAAGCTACTGAGTCCACTAGATCTGTTGGAACATCCCAGAGGAGGATGTGGTGTTCATGATACTCCCACCTGGAGAGGTCGGTGCGATTACCAATGCGCAACCCTACTAAAGACATATTACTACAAACAAGCATTAGATTAGCACAAGCAGCACTAACATTATAATTAAAGGTGATCATGGTTATGTTTATCTGTTCTCCGCATACCTAACCGAATTTCCCTTTATCCAAACACCAGTAGTTTCTCTCTTCTACCCTGGCAATGGAAATCGGCCAATAGTAATAGCATTTGTTAAGCACTTACTATGTGCGAAGCACTATTCTAAGCGCTGGGGGGATACAAGGTTATCAGGTTGTCCTACGTGGGGCTCACAGTCTTAATCCCCACTTTATAGATGAGGTAACTGAGGCACAGAGAAGTTAAGTGACTTGCCCAAAGTCACACAGCTGACAAGTGGTGGAGCCGGGATTAGAACACATGACCTCTGGCTCCCAAGCCCTTGTTCTTTCCACTGAGCCACGCTGCTTCACACTGCCTGCCTGCCGACTGTCCTGCATGCTCCCACACCCCCTGGGGTCATGTGAGCTGAACAAATCCCTCTTTACTTGGGTACATCTAAATGGGGAGAAGGGCTTCCATTGATTCCTGGACCCATTCTACCAACCCCACCTTTCACCCAGGGGGACCACCCATCTGCCATCCTTACACTATCCCTAATCCTACTAGGGCCATGGTCCGCAGGAGTGAGTTGCCCATCAGGTGGATACAGGCGAGCCATGTTGGGGGCCCGCAGAGCTTGGCTTACTTCTTCCATTAGGGTGGTGAGATATAGTAGCAGTCCTAACTGAGTCTGGATGCAGGCCTCCAACCAGGTGATGTTTTGGGCCCAGCGGGCCAGCTCCCCTATGAATGTGCCTGCCCACGTTTTCAGAGCTTCAGCTGACTTTACCATTCTTTTCCAACCTCTGGCATCCTGCAACATTCCAGCGCTAATTAGTTGCTGGATCCGGCTTTCGTATTGGAGGTTTCGGTCTTGCGCATCCCACAGGTCTTGTATGTTCTCTTGCTTCCATACTCTCAGTGTGCTGCCAACCCACTCAGTGATGTCTCTCTTCCGTTGTTTGGGGGCCCTTGCCGGCTTCCGGCTCCCCACCCACCAGGTCCATTGTTGCCGGAGCTGGACCAGGGCAGTGGAGCAGTTCGGGTGATGGGCGTCTATCCACCAAGGCTCCAATGACCAGGAGATTGCCTCAGTAGTCCACCGAGTGGGTGAACAGGCAAGCCCCTTCCAGGGTGGCTTCCCATAGGTATGCGGCCCTGGTCCCTGGGTATCTATTGTCCATAATGTCTGGTATAACATTGACAACCAGCAGGGGTGTGCCCAAAGTCCAGGAACCATCTGTGGAGTTTTCCCAGCCCAGTGTGGGGGAGTTCAGCCTATAACCATACTTGGGCCATGGAGGGGTGATCCAGGAGGGGTATCTCCCAGGCAGCGTGATGGGTGCCTCTAATGCTCTCTGATCCTCATATCCGGCCCATTTCTCAGTTATTGGGTTGAGGCACAGCCAGGCTGTTTTTGCGCCCATGTCATTGGTGATCTGCAACAACATGGTGCCCACCTCCGTGACATTGGTGACATTTGCCTTTGACATCATGACATTCACCCTCCAATCAGGAGAAGTATTCAGCATGTGGCAGTGCACCTGCACAGTGGTGTTGAATGCCGTCACAGTCTCCAACATCCCATTGTATTCTCCAGCTGTGATTACAGTGGCAGGCAGCTGTCATCCTTTAGGGACGGCGTCCCACCACATGTCCGTTCCGCCAGTCAACGGTGCTGCAGTGGTGGTGTCACCTTCCAGCCGGGTAAGGGCCACAGAATATCATGTTGACTACTTGACCTGGCGCCCCGTAAAGTGGGTGTCTAGGTAGGCCGGCAAGCCATATCCAGCCCCAATCATCTGAAGCCCTTGTATAGTGGCAACCTGCATGGCTGCTGCCACCGGGTAGGTGAACGCCACTCCCATATGAGTATCCACTGTGATGAGCACATATCTCTTTCCCTGGCTTAGGGGCAGGGGCCCTATGTTGACCATAGGGCCACAAATTCTTTTGCATACAATGTTCACAGTCTTGCAAGAATTTGTGTACCTCCCTGTGGGTTCCTTCCACCCCCGTCCCCAGAGGGCTCGATACGTGGCATCCACCCCACTATGAGCTAGTGCCTCATGCACCCACTGGATGGTGTTGGTGGGTCTTGCCTCCCTCACTTGTGCAAGCACGTCTGCCTCCTCGTTCCCGGGGGTCCCCCGATGAGCTGGCACACGGTAAACAGTGAGGAGGGCTTCCCGGGCTCTTAATATTCAGGTGAAGTTATGCCACATCTCTTTTCCCCATACCTCTCCCCGTACTACCTTCCACCCCTTGGCTTCCCACACCCCCAACTATGTGGCTAGGCCGTTGTATATGGCCCATGAGTCAGTTGCCAAGGCGTCTACATCAGGGTGTGTGGATAGGAGCATCCATACCACCCTGAGTTCAGCTCATTGGCTGGACTGACAGACCCCTTCTTCCCAGAGGGTGGTATCCATGAGAGGTGGACTACAACTACAGCCCATGTACTTGGGTTCCCTTTGGCTGACCCATCAGTGTACCATGTGCCAGTTGGCGGCACCCCCTCCCCCTTCTCTACAGGCCAGTTCTCAGAAATTAGTACCAAGGGGATCGAGGGAGGGGGTCCCGTGTCCTCAAATGTCACCAGCCCCAATATACACTCGGGTACTGCCATGATGACAACCTGATAGGTGGCGGGGACCATACGGCCCAAACCCAATCGGAGGGTGGTTCTCACGCTGCTGTGCCCCCCAAATCCTTCTATGCACATACTGAGTCCCGTAAATTTGCTGGGGTCCCTGTGTACAGGGGTGACTTCTGCATGAGTGTCTATCAAGGTGAGGGTGGACTGAATATTCAGGGGACCCCAGTAATTGGTCAGGGTAAAGTATGGCCTCCGATCCCCTCTGACTGACCTGACCTGAAGGAAGGGGCCTTGGTCACTTATAATAATAATAATAATAATAATAATGGCATTTGATAAGCGCTTACTATGTGCAAAGCACTGTTCTAAGCAGTGGGGGAATACAATGGGATCAAGTTGTCCCACGTGGGGCTCACAGTCTTAATCCCCATTTTACAGATGAGGTAACTGAGGCTCAGAGAAGTTAAATGACTTGCCCAAAGTCACACAGCAGACATGTGGCAGAGCCAGGATGCGAACCCATGACCTCTGACTCCAAAGCCCGTGCTCTTTCCACTGAGCCAAACTTCCCAATGGCTGGTCTCTCCATTCGCTCAGGTCCAGATACAGCAAGTGAACGGGCCTCCTTTTTTGCTCCTGTTGACATTTTCATATGCTTCAGCTATGTGTTTGCCTTCCCCTGCGGTCTACCTCTGATCCTTAGGTAATTTTTTCCACAGGGCAAACAGCACACTGTTTGACTGCTTATCTATCTTTCTCATTTGGTCCCGGCCACTATTAAATCTCTCCACAGTTGGGATCAGGATACCTTCTGTATTGCTCCTTCCAGAGCGATGGGTTTTGTCGGGGCCACCCCTCGAATCCTCCTAGGTTTTGCGATCAGACCCCACAGATTCCAAAGCCAGTATAAGATCTATGACAGGCTTGCCCATCATTTCCTCAACCAGGGACAGCAACACTCCCCCTATGTTACGGGGCACCAACTGGAGGCGCTTACTGCGCATCCCAGAATTCAAGGGTGCTGCATCAGGGCTATAATCTCCCATGGCATATATTTGCTGTCTCATTCCCAAACTTCTCAATAACATGCATACCCCTTCTATATCCACCCCATCTTCTGGTTCAGAGGGTAGCTCATCCGGGGTGGCCCAGGTGTCTTTTATGGTGGCCACTACCCAATCCATCAGGGAGTGGTTACCCCAGTTGGCCTGACCCATCTTCAACTGTTGCCTGACTTGGGGGGTAGCTGCTACTTGCTGTGTGCTTAACATAATCCCATCACCCCCCTGGTCCCAGCGTTGGACCATCCAGGACAGCAGCATTTCTCGAGGCGCTGCTGGTATTGCTTGTGGACCTCCATCAATTCCGCCGGGGTATAATCCCGTACAGTGATGTGGTCTTTGGATTAGGGTTCCCCTACCCCTTCAGGGCTCGGGGTAGTTTTAGTTTCCTGAGTGATGAGGGGGTCATACCCTTCCCTCGATGTCTTCTTCTATGGTGTTTAACATTTCTTTATCACCCAATTCTTCATCTGGGTGCCAGACGTTCGGGTCCCAGTTGGTGCCCTTTATAAGTGCCTGTACCCTAAGGAGGCCCATCGGTCGCCCCTTCAGCATTGCTAGTCTGCATTCCAAGATGACACCCCCTTCTCGACTGCTTCTTCGGTGGTCTTATTTGCTGTTTGTAGGAGTCCCACATAAAGCTCTTTCGACTCCTGGTTCTCGCAAGCCACCTTTTCGGCTTCGCGGGCTTTTATTTTATTTTTTTTATAATGGTATTTATTAAGCGCTTACTATGTGCAAAGCACTGTTCTAAGCACTGGGGGGATACAAGGTAATCAGGTTGTCCCACAGGGGGCTCACAGTCTTAATCCCCATTTTACAGATGAGGTAACAGGCACAGAGAAGTTAAGTGACTTGCCCAAAGTCACACAGCTGACAGTTGGCGGAGCCGGGATTTGAACCCCTGACCTCTGACTCCAAAGCCCGTGCTCTTTCCACTGAGCCACGCTGCTTCCCACAGCTTCCCACGCTGCTGTCCACAGGTTTTACTTTTACTTTCCAGTCGCATATTCATTTCATGTCAGCATCCCGCCAGCAGCTGCCACTCTACATTTGCTACGGCTCTCCTCTCTGATTTTGACACCTCAGTCTTAATCCCCATTTTACAGATGAGATCACTGAGGCACAAAGAAGTTAAGTGGCTTGCCCAAGGTCACGCAGCAGATAAATTGTGGAGTTGGGATTAGAACCCATGTCCTCTGACTTCCAAGCCCGTGCTCTTGTCTCTAAGCCACTCTGCTTCTCATGTGCTCTAATCCCAGCTCCACCACTTATTATCATTATTATTATTATTATTTGTATTATTGAGTGCTTACTGTTTGCAAAGTACTGTACTAAGTGCTCGGGAGAGAACAACACAACATCAAACACGTTCCCCGCCAGGACGAGATCACAGTCTAGAGGGACCTGTGTGCTGTTGGGCCTTGGGAAAGTCATTTCCCTTCTCTGGGCCACGGGTACATCATCTGCAAAATAGGGACCAACAAAATGGGGACTTCTCCCCCGACCAGAGATCTCTAGTCTCAAGGGTGTCAAAGGTTACCCAGCTGCCCATGGACTCAGAGGCAGGGATGCTTTCTCTGCCATGCAGGCACCTACCAGCATGGCAGTTTCCTGCTGAGGTGGCCCTCACTTTTCCATTCTCATCTAAAGCCTTTAAACACCTTCCTCCCCCCTGGGTTTTTTTAAGTGGCATTTATTAAGCGCTTACTATGTGCAAAGCACTGTTCTAAGCACTGGGGAGGTTACAAGTTGATCAGGTTGTTCCATGGGGGGCTCACAGTCTTAATCCCCATTTTACAGATGAGGTAACTGAGGCACAGAGAAGTTAAGTGACTTGCCCAAAGTCACACAGCTGACAAGTCCTCCCAGCTCCTGCCGGATTCCTAAGCTGGCATTGACTCAGTCTACGGTGATGTCACCGCGTGCAAGGACGCCTTGGCTTTATTCCAACTGCTCTGTTCAATGGTCTTGCGTTTGAAAAACATTTTGAGTTAGGAGACAGTTTGAAGGCTGAGACTATGCAAATGGGTTTTCATTTTCCTTCTTCCCCTGAGCAGTTCAATCCCTGCTTCAGTTCCAATCTTAAGGTGCATAATCAATCAATCAATGGTATTTATTGAATGCTTACTGTGTGCACAGCACTGTACTAAGTGCTTTGGAAAGTATAGTATAATAGAGTTGGTAGATATGTTCTCTGTCCACAGAGAGCTTACAGTGTACCGGGGAAGACAGACATTAAAATAAGCTACAGATAGGGGAAATAGTAAATAGTTAATAGTCAGTCCTTCTCTGTCTCTTTTGTGGATGCCTCCTCTGTCTCCCACTCTCAACTGTGGGAGTCCCTCAAGGTTCAGCTCTGGGTTTCCTTCTATTATTTATCTATACCCACTCCCTGGGTGTTCATTCACTAACACGTCCAAAACAAAACTCCTTATCTTCCCTTCCAAACCTTGTCCTCTCCCTGACTGTCCCATCACTATAGACAGCACCACCATCCTCTCTGTCTCACAAGTCCATACCTTGGTGGTATCCTCAAATCAACTCTCTCATTCAACCTACATATTCGACCTGTCACCAAATCCTGTCGGTTCAACCTTCACAACATTGACAAAAATCTGCCCTTCCCTATCCATACTGCTACCATATTAATCCAAGTACTTATCCTAACCCACCTTGATTACTGCATCAGCATTCTTGTTGATCTCCCTGCCTCCTGTCTCTCCCCACTTTGATTCATACTTCAGCCTGCTGCCCAGATCACTTTTCGACGAAACCATTCAGTCCATGTTTCCTCACTCATCAAAAACCTCTATTGGTTGCTCATCCACCTCCACATCAAACAGAAACTCCTTACCATAGGCTTGAAAGCACTCAATAAATTTGCCCTCTCCTACCTTACCTCCCTGATTTCCTACTACAACCCAGTCCACACATTTCTCTCCTCTAATGCCCACCTACTCACTGAACCTCAATCTTTTCTATCTCACTGCCAACCTCTCGCCCACATCCTGCCTCTGGCCTGGAACACCCTCCCTCTTCGTATCCGACAGACGATCACTCTTGCCGCCTCCAAAGCCTCACTGAAAGCACATCTCCTCCAGGAGGCCATTCCTGATTAAACCCTTATTTTCTCTTCTTCCACTCCCTTCTATATCATCTTTGCACTTGGATTTGCACCCTTTATTCACCCTTCCCTCAGCCCCACAGCACTTATATACTTATTCATAATTCATTTATTTATGTTAATGTCTGTCTCCCCCTCGAGACCCTTGTGAACAGTGAACTTGTCTCCCAAACATTTAGCACAGTACACTACACGACATAAGCACTCATTAAACATGATTGATTGAAATAGAGTATAATGATATATGCATGAGTGCTTTGTCATTGGGATGAGTGTTAAACGGCTTAAGGAGTACACAATCAAGTGTGCAGTCGATGCAGAAGCAAGGGCAGATAGGGGAAATACAGGGCATAGTCAGGAAAGACCTCTTGGAGGAGATATGATTTGAGGAGGGTTTCAAAGGAGGGGAGAGTGATTATACTGCAGATATGAATGGGGAGACAGTTTCAGGCCCAAAGGAATCCAGTGCACAAGAGGTCTGTGACTGGATAGATGAGAAGTAGATTAAATAGAATGATTAACTCCTAAAGCAGGGGACAACTCATTTGAATGTGTTTGGGAGAGGGGAGCAATGCAGGAGACAGGAAGGTCCGAGAATATAAACCAGAGACTCTCAAATGAACAAGTTCGCCAGCCTCTAATCCCAGCCCAGCCAGGCATCTTACCTTCTGAATGGAAAATGTGGGAATATGTCTGATATCAAGCTTAGGGAGTCTCTTCCGTAACAACAATAACAAGAATAATAATGATACTACTACTACTAATAATAATGATACTATTTGTTAAATGCTTACTATGTTCCAAGCACTGATCTAAACACTGGAGTAGATACAAGCTAATCAGGTTGGACACAGTCTCTGTCTATATATATGGGGCACACAGTCTAAATAGGAAGGAGAACACATAGGGAATCCACATTTTACAGTTAAGGAAACTGAGGCCTAGAGAAGGTAAGTGACTGCCCAAGGACAAACAGCATGCAAGTGGCAGAGCCATTATTAGAACCCAGATTGTATGAATCCAAGGCCTGTGCTCTTTCCACTAGGCCACGCTGTTCACCTTTACTACTTATTCTGCCAGTTCTTTCCCCGGCAACTGCACAGGCCTAGGAACAGGCAGAAACAGGATATGATTGCTTCAACATCCCATTCTCCTGCCACGTTTCCCCCAGCAGATCCTCTGGCCCCATGGAGAGGGGAAACCAAACCGGCATCTCAGAATTCCTCCTCCTGGGACTGTCTGACCGGGCAGAGCAGCAGGAGCTGCTCTTCATACTGTTTCTCTGGATGTACCTGCTCGGGTTCCTGGGGAGCCTGTTCATCATCCTGGCTATTGGCTCCGACCCGCACCTGCACACCCCCATGTACTTCTTCCTCACCAACCTCTCCCTGGCCGACGTCTGTCTCCTGTCCACCACGGTCCCCAACATGCTGGTCAACATTCAGACCCACAGCAAATCCATATCCTACGCAGGGTGCCTGGTGCAAATATATTTCTTCTTTCTGTTCATAAGCCTGGACCACTTTCTCCTCACCGGGATGGCTTATGACCGCTACGTGGCCATATGCCACCCACTCCACTACACCACCATCATGAGTCCATGGCTCTGTGTCCTGATGGTTTCTGGCTCTTGGATCATCAGCAGTCTCTATGCTCTGACACATACTTTAATGGTGCTTCGACTATCCTTCTGTGCAGACAATAAAATCCATCACTTCTTCTGTGAACCTACTCAGATCATAAAACTTTCCTGCACTGATCCACTCATCAATGAAGTATTGCTCTTTGTTCTTGGAGCTCTGTTAGGGCTAGGTCCCCTCACGGGCCTTCTGTTCTCTTACAATCGTATTTTCTCCACTATTTTGAGAATCCCATCTGCCAGGGGAAGGTATAAAGCTTTCTCCACCTGTGGCTCTCATCTGTCCATGGTCTCTTTGTTCTATGGTACTGGCATTGGGGTCTACTTTGTCCCCCGGTCCCCCCACATGGCCAGGAAAGAATCTATAGTGTCGGTGATGTACTCGGTGGTGACCCCCATGCTGAACCCTTTCATCTACAGCCTGAGGAACAAGGATATGAAAGTGGCCCTGAGAAAATTCATCAGTAAGAAATCTGGCTTCTTCCAGAGACTGTAATCCCTTCATCTTGTTTGTTAGCAACTCTTTCCCCTGTCATCCGCTAATTGTCAGTGTCCCACAGCCTTTGTTCTGGACCCCTACTTTGCAGATTCTGCACTCACTCTCTTGAGACACTTATTTACTTTATTTACCACCTTGATCAATCAATAAATCAATCATCAGTATTTATTGAGTACTTACTGTGTGCAGGGACCTGTATAAAGCGCTGGGTAGAGTACAATACAACAGAGTTCGTGGACACATTCTCTGCCCACAACAGGTTTACAGTTGAGAGGGGAAGATAGATCTTTATTCATTCAATCGTATTTATTGAGCACTTACTGTGTGCAGAGCACTGTACTAAGTGCTTGGGAAGTACAAGTTGGCAACATATAGAGATGGTCCCTACCCAACAATGGGCTCACAGTCTAGAAGGGGGAGACAGACAACAAAACAAAACATATGGACAGGTGTCAAGTCATCAGAACAAACGGAATTAAAACTAGATGCACATCATTAACAAAATAAATAGAATAGTAAATATGTACAAGTAAAATGAATAGAGTAATAAATCTGTACAAACATATATACAGGTGTTGTGGGGAGGGGAAGGAGGTAGGGCAGGGGGGAATGGGGAGGAGGAGAGGAAAAAGGGGGCTCAGTCTAGGAAGGCCCAGAATCTTCAGTTTACCATGTAAGAGCTTACTGTGTGCTAAGCACTGTACTAAACTCTGCAACAGATACAAAATAATCAAGTTGGACACAGTCTAAGTAAGAGGGAGTAGGAATTAATCCTCATTTTATAGATGAAGAAACTGAGGACCACAGAAGTGAAGTGACTTGCCCAAGGTGATGTTGATGATGGTGGTATTTGTTAAGCGCTTACTATGAGCCAAGCACTGTTCTAAGCACTTGGGTAGACACAAGGCAATCAGGTTGGCCCACGTGGGGCTCACAGGCTTAATCCCCACCTTCCGGATGAGGAAACTGAGGCACAGAAGTCAAGTGACTTGCCCAAAGTCATGCAGCAAGCAAGTGGCTGAGTCAGGATTAGAACCCAGATCCTCTGACTCCCAAACTCATGCTCTATCCACTAGGCCATGCTGCTTCTCAGCACTTAAGCATCATTAGATGCATACTATGTGCCAAACATTATACTAAGAACTCGGGGTAAATATAAGATAATCAGAATCAGATAACAGATGGGCAGTCCCATGTGGGACAAGGACTGTGTCTGACCTGATTATCTTCTATCTACCCTAACATCTAGTACACTGAAATACCACAGTAGTCATTATTTAAAGCAGATTCACAATGAAGGGACATTACAGGGTGTTTACACTGTATAATTGCCCTTTTGCGCACCAACTACTTAAAGATGTCATCCTTTTTGACTCTTCTACACAAAAAAGTTAATGACAAAAGGGTTTCTACACTGTGAGCCCGTGTCAAGACTGTGAGCCCGTTGTTGGGTAGGGATTGTCTCTATCTATTGCCAAACTGTACTTTCCAAGCGTTTACTACAGTGCTCTACACACAGTAAGAGCTCAGTAAATATGATTGAGTGAATGACCCCTCACAGTAGAGATCTCTGTGTCAGAGCACGGGCTTGGAAGTTAGAGGTCGTGGGTTCTAATCCAGGCTCCGCCACTGATCAGCTGTGTGACTTTAGGCAAGTCACTTGACCTCTCTGTGCCTCAGTTACCTTATCTGCAAAATGGGGATCAAGGCTGTGAGTCCCATGAGGGACAACCTGATTACCCTGTATCTATCCCAGCTCCTAGAACAGTGCTTGGCACATAGTGAGCACTTAAATGCCATCTTTATCCTTATTGCTGAATGGGCAAGGTTGGCCACTGCTCTTTAAGTCAGCTGTCGAGACAAATTTACTGACACCCTAAACCTATTTCAAGGTGAAATGTGCTGAAAGGTGTAAACTACACTTCCTTCAATCCATTTCCTAATCGTTATTAGGATGTGATGCTGGACTTTGCAGGGAATGTCAATTATGGATATGCATATAAGTGATGTAGGGTTGAGGGTGAGGTCAATATCAATTTCCCAAAGGTAACAAATCCAAGTGCACAGACGATACAGAAGAGAGAGGAAGTCAGGGAAAATAAGGCTTAATCAGGGAGGCCCCTATGTGGATGATTCCCTGTTCTATCTCTCTAATCCTGACCTCCCACTTCTGACTTCCAGGCCCATGGTTTTTCCCCTAAGCCACGATACCTCCCCCAGAGCAGCATTCTAATCTTGGTTCTGTTCCTGGGTTCTAATCCCAAAATTCCTCTCGCCCCTAAGACAGCTCCACTTGAATGTCCCACCTGCACCTTAAGTTCAACGCGTTCAAAACTGAATGCCTCATCTTCCTTCATAAAGCCCCTCCTTCTCCATCTCCTCCTAATTCTCCTCCTCCAAATGTTCCTCTCTCTGCCAGTAACTTCACCGCCCCCTCCCTGTTCCCAGAAGCTGGCTGCTTTGCCATGATCCTTGACTTCATCATTCCATTTCAATTCTCACACCATTCTCTTTCTAAATCCTGTCAGTTCTTCCTCCAGATTTCCTGAATCCACCCTATCCTCTCCATCAATGCTGGTCCAAGCCTGCTAATCCTAGCCCAGCAAGACTACATAAGGTATCAGCCTCATCACTGCTCTTCCTGATTCAAGCTCTCCCCTTCTCCAGCCCATTCTCTACACTGCTACATGGATCATCTTTTTTCAGCACCACACAGCACACCAAGCCAACCTTGTTCACTTTAAATTTATCCGTTCCTGTCTTAACTCAGCCCTCTCCTCTGCCAGGCAGAACTATTTTTCCTCCATTATTGACACCCATGCCCATCACCCCCGTCAGCTCTTCCGTACATTTACCTCCCTCCTCAGGCCCCCTGTTCCTCCCGCTCCTCCATCCCTCACCCCCAACAATCTGCCCACCTACTTCATTAGTAAAATTAAAACCATCAGGTCTGAGCTCCCCGAAGTCACCCTACCCCTTCTCCATACCCCCTGCTCTCAACCTTCTCTGCTACTCTCCCATCCTTCCCAGCAGTATCTTCAGATGAGATCTCCTCCCTCCTCTCAAGTGCCACTCCATTTACCTGTGCTTCAGACCTAATTCCATCTCATCTTATGGAAACTCTCACCCCTTCCCTCCTCCCCTCCTTAACTTCCATCTTCAACCACTCAATCTCCACTGGTTCCTTCCCCTCTGCCTTCAAACATGCCCACATCTCCCCCATCCTAAAGAAGCCCTCTATTGACCCTACTGCCCCTTCTAGTTATTGCCCTATCTCCCTCCTACACTTCCTTTCCAAACTCCTAGAATGAGTCGTCTATATTCACTGCCTCGAATTCCTCAATTCCAACTCTTACCTGGGTCCCCTCCCATCTGGCTTCTGTCCCCTACACTCCACCAAAACTTCCCTCTCAAAGGTCACCAATGACCTCCTTCTTGCCAAATCCAATGGCTCCTACTCTATCCTAATCCTCCTCGACCTCTCAGCTGCCTTGGACACTGTGGACCACCCCCTTCTCCTCATCACGCTATCCAATCTTGGCTTCACAGATTCCATCCTCTCCTGGTTCTCCTCTTCTCTCTCTGGCCATTCATTCTTAATCTCCTTTGCAGGCTCCTCCTCCTTCTCCCATCCCCTTACTGTAGGGATTCCTCAAGGATCAGATCTTGGCCCCCTTCTGTTCTTTATCTACACTCACTCCCTTGGTGAACTCATTCGCTCCCAGAGCTTCAACTATCATCTCTACGCTGATGACACCCAAATCTACATGTCCACCCCTGCTCTCTCTCCCTCCCTCCAGGCTCATATCTCCTCCTGCCTTCAGGACATCTCCATCTGGATTCTGCCCGTCATCTAAAACTCAACATGTCCAAGACTGAGCTCCTTATCTTCCCTTGCAAACTCTGTCCTCTCCCTGACATTCCCATCACTGTAGATGGCACTACCATCCTTCCTGTCTCACAAACCCGCAAACTTGGTGTCATCCTCGACTCCACTCAGCCATTCACCCCACACATCCACTCCGTCACAAAAACCTGCCAGTCTCACCTCCACAACATCACCAAAATCTGCCCTTTCCTCTCCATCCAAACCGCTACCTTGTTGGTTCAATCTCTCATTCTATTCCGACTGGAATACTGCACCAGCCTCCTCTCTGTTCTCCCATCCTCCTGTCTCTCCCCACTTCAGTCTATATTTCACTCTGCTACCTGGATTATCTTTCTTCAGAAATGATCTGGGCATGTCACTCCCCTCCTCAAAAATCTCCAGTGGTTGCCTGTTGACCTACGAATCAAGCAAAAACTCCTCACTCTTGGCTTCAAGGCTGTCCATCACCTCGCCCCCTCCTACCTCACCTCCCTTCTCTCCTTCTACAGCCCAGCCCACACCCTCCGTTCCTCTGCCGCTAACCGCCTCACTGTGCCTTGTTCTTGCTTGTCCCACCATCGACCCCTGGCCCACATCCTTCCCCTGGCCTGGAATGCCCTCCCTCCACACATCCACCAAACTAGCTCTCTTCCTCCCTTCAAAGCCCTAGTGAAAGCTAACCTTCTCCAGGAGGCCTTCCAGACTGAGCTCCCTTTTTCATCTCCTCCTCCCCCACCCTACCTCTTTCCCCTCCCCAAGGCACTTGTATATATTTGTAGATATTTGTTAATCTATTTATTTTACTTGTACATATTTACTGCTCTATTTATCTTATCAATGATTTGCTTATACCTACAATTCTATTTATTCTGACAGTTTTGACACCTGCCTACATGTTTTGTTTTGTTGTCTGCCTCCCCCTTCTAGACTGTGAGCCCATTGTTAGGTAGGGACCATCTCTATATGTTGCCAACTTGTACATCCCAAGTGCTTAGTACAGTGCTCTGCACACACTAAGTGCTCAATAAATATGATTGAATGAATGAATGAACACCTCTTCACACCTCAAAAATCTCCAGTGGTCATCCTTCTCCTTCTGCAATAAATGGAAACTCCTTGCCATTAGCTTCAAAGCTCTGCACCATCTTACGTGTCCTCTCTCTTCACCGGCTACTTCCCAGCTTCCCGAGCCTTCGTGGTAACCTCTGCCACCATACAATGTCCTAAAAAAAGAATCCCCAATCCAGGGTGCAAGGGTCTAGTCAGACACAATGGCCAACAAAGAGCTATGTCCTGAAGAATTTCTCTGCTCTTTCCCAGTAGCACGGCTCTGGGTACAGTGGGGTCTGGCAGGGTCAGAATCCCACGTCCAGCACTGGAATTAGATGGGGTTCAATTGCTTAGTGAAACAAAATTGGATTAGGAATGTATAATTGAAGGTGTGTGGGTAACCTTGTAGCTACCCCGGAGCTTAGAACATAATAAGCATTTAATAAGCACTACAACTGTTGTGAAATAGTTTTGGTAAGAGGTAGAATTTTCACTTTTATTGGAACAAAGTAACTCAGCTCCCTTTCTGCAAATGATTTTGCACAAATAAAAATGGGGTACTTATAAAACAAATCCCTACCATTGATACAAACTGTGAAAGAAATGGAAAAGGGTAGAATTGTTTAAAAAAAATGATGTCATGGCGTTTTCTTATCCATAACAACTAAACATCAAAGTTATGATTTGAAAGTATTTGCTACAATAAGTGATAAAAATAAAAAACCATCATAGGAGTTGGGGAGGAGCAGCCTACAGGTGAGATGACAAATTGCAGAATTTGTAGAAAGTGAAACTCTGAAAAACCCATCAGTTAACTTTTCTCAAAGGGAGAAACAGTGAAAAATGCTGGAAATTGACAAAAAGGATGAATACTTAGCTGGGTTATGGTTGAAGTGTCATTGTTCATGAAGGGTAGAGATAGCGACAATAAAGACTCATTGTTGACCAAATCCCACACCACTGAGGAGGGGACACCTAATGACACTCGATGATGGAAGAGTCAAGCCAAACAAAAGGAAATGTAAGAAATTCCAGCAGAAATCAAACAGGTTCAAATGGGATTTTTACTAAATTTATGGATGTTATGGATTTATGGAAAGGTGAGAGATAGTGGCCCCTCTCAGGATCGAACCTGGAGAGTTTCCAGTACTCTACCAGTTTCAGCTGTTGGAGGGAGAGTCAAGCAAAGACCTATCCATTCCATTCCTAGCTTGGGCAGTGGCTAGCGAGTGGAAGACTATCTGCTACAAGTCAAAACTCACCCATGCTGGGCAGCAGCGACGTGGGATAGAGTTGAGGGCAGAAAATAGATTTTACTGTGCAGAAGGCGGCAATGGTAAACCACTTCTGCATTTTTACCAAGAAAACTCTGGATACACTACCAGAATGATTGCAGATGCAGAGCGGGCCATTCTGGAAGACACGTTCCTATGGTGCTGCTATGGTTCGGAAACGACTCAAAGGCATAAGGCAAGATAAGAGGGATAGTGGAAGGTTCAGGAAAGGATTAAGAAGGCACCCATTCATGGAAGGTCATTGGAGGGAGCACACTAGTGATGATAGATGGTACATCCCAGGAAAGCAAATAATAATAATAATAATAATAATAATAATGGTATTTGTTAAGCACTTACTATATGCAATGCACAGTTCTAAGCACTGGAGGGATACAAGGTGATCAGGTTGCCCCACGTGGGGCTCACAATCTTAATCCCCATTTTACAGATGAGGTAACTGAGGCACAGAGAAATGAAGTGACTTGCCCAAAGTCACCCAGCTGACAAGTGGCACCGCCAGAACTAGAACCCATGACCTCTGACTCCCAAACCCGGGCTCTTTCCACTGAGCCATGCTGCTTCTCTGCAGAGTGTACTTTTGGCACAGGGGGAGGGAGGCACTGTCAGAGACAGAATTTTGGGATCTGGGCACCATTGTCCTGAAACAATAATGGTATTTCTCAGGTTGTTAGATAAGAATGCTGCCCAAGGCTCACTCTCTCCTGGGCAGAGGTTACAGTGGTAGTGCAGTGGAGGATTCTGGGTAGATTCCTGGCTTATTCTACCTCTTTTCAGAGAGGTGAGGAGACTGGTCATTGTTGTCCCTTGGTCTGTGCTGAGAGATTCTCAAGAGTTGGCCTGAGGGATATAATCACTGAGCTTCAGGGACGGCTGTCCAGGAGAGCCTAGGAGATTTATTCATTCATTCTTTCATTCATTGAACCATATTTATTGAGTGCTTACTGTGTGCAGAGCACTGTACTAACAGCTTGGAAAGTACAATTTGGCGAAAGAGTCAATCCCTGCCCACACCAAGGTTACAGTCTAGAAGGAAAAATGGTATTTGCTATGTCCTTGCTATGTGCCAAGCACTGTTCTAAGCCCTGATGTAGATATAAGGTAATCAGGCTGTCCCACATGGGACTCACAGTCTTAATCCCCATTTTACAGATGAAGTAACTGAGGCACACAGAAGTTAAGTGACTTGCCCAAAGTCTCACAGTCAATAAGTGGCGGAGCTGGGATTAGAACCCATGACCTCTTTCTGCTATGCCATTGCTCTTTCCACTCAGCCATGCTAAACTGTCCCCAATAAGATTACATTATCATCTCCAGATATCTCCCTCAGCAGAGCCAAGAGGGGCCAGGACAGAAACCATAAGCTGAGTGTTTGTTTGTCTCTAACAAGGAGCTCAGGGAACCATGGAGTGTGGGTCCCAAGGGCCCAGAGACTCTTGCAAATAGTCCTGCCATGAGCCCCTTTCCTGTCCGCACTGCCCTCGTGAGTGAGGAAGCAGTGCTCCTGCCTGGGACCCTGCAGTCCTGTGTCCCTCTTCCCACTCAGCCACATCAATTGTTCTAGGAGTTCCCTACCACAGAGTTTATCCCCCGAGGGTACAGAGGATGTGGACAGCGTATGCAAAGTACATTGCCCAACCGACCTCAAGACAACCTGCACAGGTAAGGTACCTCTCCACTAGCCACCCACGGGAGGAACCCGTGCCTGTTACCCACCCCTGACAGGAGAACTTCAGCCTTCATGTTACTCCGATATCGGGACTACAGCATATCTCAAATCCACTCCTCGTTGGTAAGACACGGGGTTTGGGCATCCTGAGAGTGGGGTATGTGGCCTCATCATTCCGGTGACGGCCATAGTGGCCAGGTCGCCCGGGTGGGAAGTGGAGCCCGGACCCCTGTCCCTGACAGCCAGGGCCTGGGGAGGGGGCTGGGAGAAGGGCATGTCTCTGGGGGAGGCAAAGACCCCCATTAACTTTCCACTGGAGTGTGGGTCCTCACCTCGATCCTCCACAGGCTCTTCCTCTCTGTTATATGTTACTGACCACATTTAGGAGAGAAGCCAACAGCCACATGTCTGGGCTGGGCACTCCAGTCTGGGTATGAGGAGCTGCTCTTCCTCACTTGAAATGCCAAGCCTTCCATGTTCAGGTTGGAACACCCTCACAGCCTGCTCAGCTGAAGTCATAGAACACCCCGGGACTTGTTGCCTGGGGGTTCTAAATGAAGGAAACTTCAACCCATCACCAATCTATCAACCAATTAGAGAAGCAGCGTGGCTCAGTGGAAAGAGCCCGGGCTTTGGAGTCAGAGGTCATTGGTTCAAATCCCAGCTCTGCCAATTGCCAGCTGTGTGACTTTGGGTAAGTCACTTAACTTCTCTGGGCCTCAGTTACCTCATCTGTAAAATGGGGATTAAGACTGTGAGCCCCCCATGCAACAACCTGATCACCTTGTAACCTCCCCCCCCAGCGCTTAGAACAGTACTTTGCACATAGTAAGTGCTTAATAAATTCTATCATTATCATTATTATTATTTATTGACCGCTTACTGTGTGCAGGGCACTGTACTAAGCACTTGGGAGAGTACAGCCCAGCAATATAACACATATATTCCCTGCCCACAATGAGCTTACAGTCTACTGGGGGAGACAGACATTAATATAAATAGATAATAATAATAAGGATGATGGTATTGGTTAAGCGCTCACTATATACAAAGCACTGTTCTAAGATACACATTCCAGCCACCCTTGCTTTCAGATCACTGAAAGAGAAGATAAGGCTTCCAAGTGTGGGATTGTGTCTGTCACAATGACCTTTTTTCTACAAAAGCCAACTGGCTCACCTGATTGTGTTTCTGCATTATAATCATCATCATCATCATCATCATCATCATCATCATCAACTGTATTTATTGAGGGTTTACTAGGTGCAGAGTACTGTACTGAACACTTGGGAGAATACAATATAACGGAGTTAGCAGAACAAGCCAATAGTGTGCAGTGTATCTTCTCCTGCGGCCCCTGCTGCAAAGGATGGAGAAAGTTCAGGGAGGGCCAGAGGTCGTTGGAGGTCAGCAGCTTGAGCCATGCAGCAGGAGTCAGGGACCAGTGCGCCAGAGATTGGATACACAGGGGAGCTCTGTTCTAGCGGTATCTGCTGGCTACAGTGTGACAAATGATGCCTGGGCTGGGTTTCCATGGCACTTTTGTCTATCAGACTGGATGCCATCTGAAGGGGGTTATGCTGGTGGTGCCCTCTGCGAGTTTGGGGTATTGCCCTGGGAGTTTCTTGGCTAAAATCCAACAAGTCTCCCCTGATCCCTACCAGGCCTAATAACAACCTGCCCGAACCACGATGTTTCACCACCAAAAGTGGAGGTCACCACGGCAACTTTGTTCACTTAAACTTTATTGTTTCCTGCCTCTCCTCTGCCAGGCAAAGCTATTTTTCTTCAATTATGGACACCCATGCCCTTCACCCCTGTCAGCTGTTCTGGACATTTAACTCCCTCCTCAAGCCTGCTGTTCCTCCCCCTCCTCCATCCCTCTCCCCCAACAATCTGTCCACCTACGTCATTACAAAAATTAATACCTCAGGTCTGAGCTCCCCAAAGTCACATCTCCACCTTCGCCATCCCCCCTGGCTCTCAACCCTCTCCTCTCCTCTTCCATCCTTTCCAGCAGGATCTTCAGAGGAGATCTCCTCCCTCCTCTTAAGTGCCACCCCCTACATCTGTGCTTCGGACCCCATTCCCTCTCATTTTATAAAAACTCTCAGCCTTTCATTCCTCCCCTCCTTAATTTCCATCTTCAATTGCTCACTCTCCAACGACTCCCCTCCCTCTGCCCACGTCTCCACCATCCTAAAAAACCCTCTCTTGACCCCACTTCCCCTTCCAGTTATCGCCCTTTCTCTCCTACCCTTCCTTTATAAACTCCTAGAGCAAGTTGTCTACACTTGCTGCCTCGAATTTCTCAACTCGAACAATCTCCTGGACCCCCTCCAATCGGGCTTCTGTCCCCTCCACTCCACTGAAACTGCGCTCTCAAATGTCACCAATGACCTCCTTCTTGCCAAATCCAATGGCTCCTACTCTATCCTAATCCTTCTCGACCTCCCAGCTGCCTTTGATTCTGTGGACCATCCCTTTCTCCTCAACACATTATCCAACCTTGGCTACACGGACTCCATCCTCTCCTGGTTCTGCTCGTCTCTCTAGCCATTCATTCTCAGTCTCCTTCATGGGCTCCTCCTCCCCCTTCCCATCCCCTATCTTTAGGGGTTCCTCAAGGGTCAGTTCTTGGTCCCTTTCTGTACTCCATCTCTACTCACTGCCTTGGTGAACTCATTCGCTCACACGGCTTCATCTATCATCTCTACGCAGACGACACCCAAATCTACATCTCCTCCCCTGTTCTCTCTCCCTCCCTCCAGGCTCGTATCTCCTCCTGCCTTCAGGACATCTCTATCTGGATGTCCGCCCGCCACCCAAAACTCAACATGTCCACTCTTGAAAGAGATCTAGCTTCACTCCTGAAATGGTTGGGTGGGTGGAGGGGAAACTACTGTAGCGATTGGACCACCCCCTGCAGACGCCAGAACCCTCATTCTTATGGGAACTCCACACACGAGGAAGACAAACAAGGCTGGGAGCGAGGATTGGGCTGAGCGTTGCAGAAATAAGTGTGATGAGCTTAAAAAGAGAGCAAAAGTAAACATTGAGAATTCATAAGGAAGGAGTTGGTGGGGGGCATTTGCCACTAGTAGGGTGCAGGGCAGCTGTGAGCACCGTAAAGCCCATCAACAGTACCCAGCAATTCATTCATTCATTCATTCAATTGTATTTATTGAGCGCTTACTGTGTGCAGAGCACTGTACTAAGCGCTTGGGAAGTGCAACATATACTTGGCAACATATAGAGACGGTCCCTACCCAACAGTGGGCTCACAGTCTAGAAGGGGGAAGCAATATTTTTCGGCACCAAAATGAGCTAGGCCCAAGTTTTTCTCCTTAATATTAAGTTGGCTTGGCCTGAGAATTGGCATGAGATTCCTTGGAGAAGGCTCAGGAGAGAGCCTGAGGGGCCACTGATGATGGGCTCCGAGTCTCTGATAGGGTGTTCCATGAAGAATGAAGAGTAGCCAGACCGGGAGAGCCCAGTGCTGTGCCTGGGGGTGGGGTGGAAATAGAACCCGCTGCACCTTGTGTGGACACACACACGGGCCCGGGAAGGGTGGACCCAGTACCCCAGGAAGGCTGGAGAGTGTGAGCGGGAGAATCTCAGATGAACAGATACTCAAGGCAGACCCCAGCCCTCCCAAACACATTTCCAATAAAGCTGGGGAGATGTCTGAAACCGAGCAGCAGTGGTCTCTCCACTGATTGCCCTGCCCTGCCCCTACACACACACACATTAAACTGCATAAAATCTAGACTGAGTCTGAATCAGGATGTGATTGCTCCACCATGCCAATCGCATGCTATATCTCCCCCAGCAGATCCTCCAGCCCTATGGAGAAGGGAAACCAAACCAGCATCACGGAATTCCTCCTCCTGGGACTGTCTGACCGGGCAGAGCAGCGGCAGCTCCTCTTCGTGCTGTTCCTCTGGTTGTACCTCCTTGGGGTTCTGGGGAGCCTACTCATCGTCCTGGCTGTCAGCTCTGACCCACACCTGCACACCCCCATGTACTTCTTCCTCACCAACCTCTCCCTGGCTGACATCTGCCTCCTGTCCACCACGGTCCCGAAGATGCTGGTCAACATTCAGACCCAAGACAAATCCATATCCTACGCTGGCTGCCTGGCACAAATGTACTTCTTCCTTCTGTTTGGAACTCTGGACCACTTTCTCCTCACAGGGATGGCATATGATCGTTACGAGGCCATATGTCACCCCCTCCACTACACCACCATCATGAGCCCAAGGCTCTGTACCCTGGTGGTTGCTGGATCCTGGATCTTCAGTTCCCTCCATGCCCTGACACACACCCTTTTGGTGGTTCACTTATCCTTTTGTACCAATCGGGAAATTCTTCACTTCTTCTGTGAATTTTACCAGATCCTAAAGCTTTCCTGTTCTAGCATTTTCATCAATGAAGTAATCGTGTTTGTTTCTGCAGTAGTGATTGGGGTAGGTCCAATCACCGGCCTTCTGTTCTCTTACGTTCGCATCATCTCGACCATATTGAGAATCCCATCTGCAGGGGGTAGGTGGAAAGCTTTCAGCACTTGTGCTTCTCACCTGTCTGTGGTCTCTTTATTCTATAGCACCACCCTTGGGACCTACCTTTGTCCAGCATCTACCCAAACATTCAGTAAGGGCTCGATAGCATCTGTGCTGTACACAGTGGTCATCCCCACAATAAATCCCTTCATCTACAGCCTGAGGAACAAGAACATGAAAATGGCCCTGAGAAACGCATTCAACAGGAAAAGTGTCTTCTCTCGAGGACTCTGACATGCTGATTCACCTGAAGCTTATTTTTCTCAGAAAGTTTAGCCAGCTCTCAAATATCACAGACTTTTTGTCATGTACAATTTGGTTTTGTTTGTTTTTCATAGGAGAGGAACAGACTACATTCCTAGTGAGAGTTTACCAGTCTCCTTTATGGTCAACAATATTCTGTTGACCAGAGAAGCAGTGTGGCCTAGTGGAAAGATCAGGGACATGGGAGTCAGAGAAACTGGGCTCTTATCCCAGCTCATCACTTGTCTGCTGTGTGACTTTGCACATGCCACTTAACGTTTCTGTGCTTCAGGTCCTTATCTGTAAAATGGGGATTCAGTACCTGTTCCCCCTCCTACTGAGGTTGTGAGTCCTACGTGAGACCTAATCATCTTATATCTGCCCCAGCCCTTAGTACAATGCTTGGCACATAACCTATGCCATTATTATTAGGGAAGCAGCATGGCCTGGTGGACCTAGTGTGGGATTGGGAGTTGGATGACCAGGGTTCTAATCCTGCTTCTGACACTTCTCTGCTGTGTAGCCATGGGCAAGTCACTTCACTTTTCTGGGCCTCATTTACCTCATTTATGAAATGGAGATCAGGATTGTGAGTCCATTGTGAGACTTGTATCTACCCCACACTTAATACAGTGCCTGGCGCATGGTAAGCACTTAAATACCACTTAAAAAAGAAAATCTCCCGGGACATCTCCCTAAGCAAAGCCCAGCAGGGAGACCAGGCACTGAGAGTTTGTGTGTCTCTCACACAGACCTGGGGGGGCCATAACCTGTGGGGCCTGAGGGACCAGAGACTCCTGCAAATAATCCTGCTGTAAGCCCCACTCACAACACCACTGCACCTGTGGTTGAGGACCCAGTGCTTCTGCTTGGAGCTCCACAGCCCCCCATCCCTCTTCCCCCTCAGCTACACTGATTGTTCCAGGACGAGTTCTTCACCACAAGGCCCATGACCGAAGGGACAAAGTAGGCGGAGGGTGCAGACAGCCTTCATTGCCCAACTATTCCAAAGACGGCCTGCACAGGTAGGGAACGACCCCGCCCCCCCTCCCCCGTCCCAGCACACAGGAGCACCCATGCCTCTTCCCAGTCACGATGGGAGAACTTTAGCCTTCACTCTGATCCAATATTGAGGCTACAAGTATATCCCAGCCCCCTGCCCTAGGGGGTCCCGCAGGAGTCTAAAAGCCACAATATCGGGGCATTCTGAAAGTGAGATATGACCTCCCTACTAACATCTAACTTACAACAGCACTTAGAACAGTGCTCAGCACTTAGAACATTGCTTTGCACATAGCACTTAACAAATGCCATTATTAATTATTAATAATTCATTAATCAAACTAGAACTCTTCCCCTCTTCAAGGACCTATGGTGAGCTCACCTCCTCCAGGATGCCTTCCCAGACTGAGACCCCTTTTCCTCTGCTCCTCCTCCCCTCCCCACCGCCCCTACTCCATCCCTCTGCTCTACCCCCTTCTCCTCCCCACAGCACTTGTTTATATTTGTATATAATTATTACTTTATTTATTTTATTAATAATAATAATGTGAAATATTATCTATAGTTCTATTTATCTATATTGATGGTATTGATGCCTGTCTACTTTTTTTGTTTTGTTGTCTGTCTCCTGCTTTCAGGCTGTGAGCCCGTTTTTGGGTAGGGAACCTCTCTATCTATTGCCGAATTTACTTTCCAAATGCTTAGTACAGTGCTCTGCATACAGTAAGCGCTTAATAAATCTGATTGAATGAATGAATCATTACTATTTTCACTGACCCTTTCAGGGAACAGGAGACGGTCTGTCTCATTCCATAGCCATTACTGAAGACACTATACTCCAAGATCTCAATGCGTAACAGGTCCTCTTTATTAAAACATCCCACTGGATCCCAGATAACAAGGTGCACCATCCCGATACAAACAGATACATACTTTTGTGGCAACTAGTTGTGCCTTTTATATTCTAAAGCACCCCCTCTAAAAGTCTTCCCAGTTGCTGCCCTGCACAAAGAGGAAGCCCCTCCCTCATTTTAATGAATCCTGGAGAGGAAATTTCTATTTTCTGGTGATGCCTGCAGTCCTAGGTCCTCCTCCTTTTGATGATCATAGGTTTGAACCATTTTTGAGAGATCCTTAGTTAGCCTTGCTGATAGTCTGCGGGAAGCTTCAGAGGGAAGTTCCTCCTTCGGGTGATGCAAAGAGTGGGTCTCTGGAGGACTCTTCCAAGAATGAACAATTAGTTCCCGAGATGACCAAGCAGTCTGTTCAAGACCATCGGATGCAGGCTGTATACACTATCTTGCTGGTATCACTTATCCTGCAGCTTGTGGGCCCTATACCCAATGGACCACTGGCCAACTGGTAACAGTTACTCTCCTTAATATCATGTAAATGGTTATGGATAACTAATCTAATATCCCTAATTTACCCTTTAAGTCATCCAATAAGACAAGAATCTAAGACCGACCATTCCTGGGCAAGATCTTGAGAAGCAGTGTGGCCTAGTGGACAGAGCATGGACCTGGGAGTCAGAAGGACTGGGTTCTATTCCCAGCTCCTGCCACTTTTCTGCTGTGTAACATTGGCCAAGTCACTTCACTTCCATGTGCCTTCCCTGTAAAATGGGGATTGACTGAGAGTGCCATAGGAGACATGGACTGCGTCCAACCTGATTAACTTGGATCTATTGCAGTGACGATGATGATGATGGTATTTGTTAAGCACTTACTACGTGCTAACCACTGTTCTAAGCTCTGGGGGGATACAAGGTAATGAGGCTGTACCACGTGGAGCTCGCTGTCTTGATGACCATTTTACAGATGAGGGAACTGAGGCGCGGAGAAGTTAAGGAACTTGCCCAAAGTCACACAGCTGGCAAGTGGCAGAGCCGTGATTAGAACCCAAGATCTCTGACAGTCAAGCCTGTGCTCTTTCCATTGAGCCACGCTGCTTAGTACAGTGCGTCTGGCACATATGAAGTGCATAACAGATACCATAAAAATGGCCCATCCACTTGGGTTGAGGGAAGTAGATGGCTGGTGTCCCAGATGAGATCATGGATGACAAATTTTTATCTAGAGAAGCAGCTTGGCCCAGTAGAGAGAACTCGGGCCTGGGAATAAACAGGACCTGGTTTCTATTCCCAGCTCTGCCACTTGTCTGCTCTGTGACCTTGGGCAAGTCATAGAACTTCTCCATGCCTCACTTACCTCGTCTGTAAAATGTGAACTATGACTGTGAGCCCCATGTGGGACATGGAAAGTGTCAACCTGATTGCCATGCATCTACCCCAGGGCTCAGTACGGTGCCAGGAAAATAGTAAGAACTTAACAAATACCACTTTTAAAAAAAGAGTCAGGGGCAAAGCAAGGTGAGGATCTGCAGGAGAAGTGGGGTTGGACAGGTTTGAAGTGACAGGATGGCTTGGAAGACATAACTGGTCAAGGGCTATCACAGGTGAAGACTGCTGGATACTAGGATTGCTCCAGAAGAATGGCTGGCTCTCAGGACTGCGGGGCTGGAGAAAGGTGGGCTGGGGGTATGATCAGCATGGATCAGCCAAGATGGACCAGAACCACCTAACAGAGTTTCATAGCTCCAATCACCTAGAATCCCACTGAGCCAACTAGAACTACTTCATACTCGCTGACACGGATTTCAACCTGCAGTGTTTAAACCCGGGAAATGCCTAGGCTTAACAATGGATTCAGGGATGGGGGAGAGTTTACTGCCTGGACCTTGGAGGGGTTAATTAGGTGGGTATTCCTGCTAGAACAGGGAGAAGAGGAGGATATGCTTACCTGTCATCAAGGGTTTCTACAGGATTTAAAAGCAGCAATCACATCGTAACAGCCATTTTCAGGATTCTATTAGTGTTATTCTTGAGCACTTACCTCATACTAAGCCTTGGCATTTATTCACTGGTATTTATTGAACACTTGTGTGTAGACCACTGTACTAAGATTCTGGGAAAGCACAGCAGAAGAGGGTAGGCAGGCATAATCTCTGCCCTCAAGAAAAATACAAGACACGGTCCCAGTTGTCTGGACCCCTGACCCCACTAGGTAAGGGAAGAGAGACCCACAGAAGAAAAAGAACAACAGTAAATTACAATCCAAAATAAGAGCCATTTCATGATTTAACTCCCCAAATTATCAAAATTTAATAAATAGCTAAAGCAGCACTTGGGGGCAGTGGGAATTACCAAGACTCTCTCCTCTCCAATCAAGAGTACTACAGTACAAATGCCTGCAGTCTTTCCCAGGGCTTCCTAGGTGCTTTGGGCTTTATTTTCATCCTGCGGCAGAGAGGAAGAAGACTCACCTGGCCAGCCAGCGGCTCATCACAGACTGGAGCTTCCCTCTATTGGGGACCCTGGCCGCATGGATGGCCAACCTTCCACTCTTGATAGAGATCTGGCTTCACTCCTCAAATTGTTGGGTGGGTTTTGAGGAGACTACTCTAGCCATTGGACCACCCCCTGCAGATGCCAGAACCCTCATTCTTATGGGAAGTCCAGAAATGCTGAAGACAAACTAGACTGGGAGCAAGGGCTGGAACTGAGCATGGCAGAAACAAGTATGTTGGGCTTAAAAAGAAGGCAAAAATAAACTTATTAAGAAGGAATAAGGAAGGAGTTGGGGACATTTGCTAAGGGTCGGGTGCAGGGCAGCTGCGAGCCCTGAAAACTCCATCAACAGGACCCAGGAATATTCTTTTGGCACCAAAATGAGCAAGGCACAATGGTTCTCCTTAGTACTGAGTATGCTTGACCTGAGAAGTGGGATGAGATTCCATGGAGAAGGCTCCGGAGGGAGCAGTGATGATGGAGAAATGTCTGGGAATGAGGTGTCTGAAGAAACTGGGATTGTTCATTCAGGTGAGGAGAAGCCTGAGGGGCCACTGATGATGGGCTCCGAGTCTCTGATGGGGTATTCCATGGAGAATGAGGAGCAGCCGGACTGAGAGCCCAATTCTGTGCCTGGGGATGGGGCAGAAATAGAACGCGCCTAACCTAGTGTTGACACACACCCAGGCCCGGGAATGGTTAACACAGGACTCCAGGAAGGCTGGAGAGTGTGAGCAGGAGAACCAAAGATGAACAAATACTCCAGCCAGAACCCATCCCTCCCAACCACATTTCCAATAAAGCGAGGAAATGTATGAAATCGAGTAGCAGGGATCTCTCCACTGTTTACCCTGCCCTGCCCCGGAAAAAACACATTAAACTGCATAAAGTCCAGACTGAGTCTGAACGAGGATGTGATTGCTCCTCCATCCAATTCTCCTGCCAATTCTTCCCCAACAGATTCTCCCGCCACATGGACAGGGGAAACCGAACCAGCATCTCAGAATTCTTCCTCCTGGGACTGTCCGACCCGGCGGAGCAGCGGCAGCTCCTCTTCATGCCGTTCCTCTGGATGTACCTGCTCGGGGTCCTGGGGAGCCTGCTCATCATCCTGGCCATCAGATCTGACCCACACCTGCAGACGCCCATGTACTTCTTCCTCACCAACCTCTCCCTGGCCGACGTCTGTTTCCTGTCCACCACAGTCCCCTAGACACTGGTTAGCATTGAGATCCACAGTAAAACCATATCCTACGCTGGGTGCCTGGCGCAAATGCATTTCTTCATTCTGTTCGGAACAATGGACCACTTTCTCCTCACTGGAATGGCTTAAGACCACTATGTGGCTATAGGACACCCACTCCACTACCCCACCATCATGGGCCCACGGCTCTGTGCCCTGATGGTAGCTGGGTCCTGGATTATCAGCAGTCTCCATGCCCTGACACATATTTTAATGGTGCTTCGAATATCCTTCTGTGCAGAAAATAAAATCCATCACTTCTTCTGTGAACATATCCAGATCATAAAACGTTCCTGCACTGAACCACTCATCAATGAAATATTGAACTTTGTTCTTCCAGCTCTGTTAGGGCTAGGTCCCCTCATGGGACTTCTGTTCTCTTACAATCGGATTTTCTCCACTATTTTAAGAATCCCATCTACCGGGGGAAGGTTTAAAGCCTTCTCCACCTGTGGCTCTCATCTGTCTGTGGTCTCCTTGTTCTATGGCACTTCTCTTGGGGTCTACTTCAGCCCCCGATCCACCCAGAAGGCCAGGAAAGACTCTATAGCATACGTGATGTACTCAGTGGTGACACCCATGCTGAACCCTTTCATCTACAGCCTGAGGAACAAGGACATGAAAGGGGCCCTGAGAAAATTCATCAGTAGGAAATATGACTTCTTCCAGAGACTGTAATACCTTTGTATTGTTTGTTGGCAACTCTTTCCCCTCTCATCTACTGGTTGTCAGTGTCCCACAGGTTCTGTTCTGGATGCCTACTTAGCACATTCTGAACTTACTCGTTAGAAACACCTATGTATTCATGTGGCTTTATTTATCACCTCGATCAATGAATAAATCCATCATCGGTATTTATTGAGCACATACTCTGTGCAGAGACATGTACGCTGGGTAGAGTACAATACAACAGAGTTCGTGGACACATTCTCTGCCCACAACAAGTTAGCAGTCGAGAGGGGAAGATAGATCTTTATATGCATAAAACGATTATGGATATGTATGCACGTGCTGCAGGATTGAGGGTGAGGTCAATATCATGCTCCCAAAAGTACCACACCCAAGTGCACAGATGATGCAGAAGAGAGAGGGAGTCAAGGAAAAGAAGGCTTAATCAGGGAAGGTTACTATGAAGATGACTCCCAGTTCTATCTCTCTAACCCTGACCTCCCACCTCTGACTTACAGGCCCATGGTTTTTCCCCGAAGCCATGCTGTCTCCTCCAAGCAGCTTTCTAATCTTGGTTCTATTCTTGGGTTCTAATCCCACATTTCCTCTTGGTCCTAAGACAGCCCCACTTGCATGTCTTACCTGCACCTCAAGTTCAACGTGTTCAAAACTGAAAGCCTCACCTTCCTTTCTAAAGTCCCTCCTTCTCCATCTCCTACTAATTTTCCTCCTCCAAACGTTCCTCTCTCTGCCACCGACTCCACGCCCCCTCCCTCTTCTCAGAAACTGGTTTCTTTGACATGATCCTTGAATTCCTCATTGTCTTTCAATTCTCACATCATTCTCTTTCTAAATCCTGTCAGGTCTTCTTCCACATTTCCAGAATCCACCCTTTCCTCTCCAACCAGGTTACTCCAAGCCTGCAATCCTAGCCCAGCAAGACTACATCAGGTATCAGCCTCATCCCTGCTCTCCCTGCCTCTAGCTCTCCACCTCTCCAGCCCAATCTCTACACTGCTACTTGGATCAACATTTTTCAGCACCACTCAGCACACATCTCCTCACACCTCAAAAATCTCCAGTGGTTATCCTTCTCCTTCTGCAATATATGGAAACTCCCTGCCATTCGCTTCAAAGCTCTGCACCATCTCCCTCCATCTTACATGTCATCTCTCTTCACTGGCTATTCCCCAGCACCCACAAGCCTTCTCGGTAACCTCTGCCACCATACAATGTCCTAAAAAAAGAATTCTCTATCCAGGGTACAAGGGTCTAGTCAAACACAATGGCTAAAAAAGAGCTATCTCGTGAAGGATTTCTCTGCTCTTTCCCAGTAGCAAATCTCCAGGTGCAGTGGGGTCTGGCATGTGGCATGGTCAGATTCCCCAGTCCAGCACTAGAATCAGTTGGGGTTCAATTGTCTAGTGAAAAAATGTGGGTTAGTAATGTATAATTGAGGGTGTGTGGGTAACCTTGTAGCTACCCCAGAGTTTAGAACGTAATAATCATTTAATAAACACCACTATTATTGTTGATTGGTTTTCTTAAGAGGTGGAATTTTATCTTTTATTGGAACAAAGGAACTCAGCTCCCTTCCTGCAAATGTTTTTGGACAAATAAAAAACACGGTATTTCTCAAACAAATCCTTATCATTGATCTAAACTGTGAAGAAAATGGAAAAGGGTAGAATTGTTTTATAAAAATGATGCCACGGTGTTTTCTTATCCGTAACAACTAAACATTAGTCATAATCTGAAAATATTTGCTACAGGAAGTTATAATAAGAAATAACCATAATAGTAACTGGGAAGAAGCAGCCTATAGAAGCAACATGGCTCAGTGGAAAGAAGATGGGCTTGGGGGTCAGAGATCATATGTTCTAATCCCAGATCTGCCACTTGTCAACTGTGTGACTTTGGGCAAGTCACTTCACTTCTCTGTGCCTCAGTTGCCTCATCTGAAAAATGGGGATTAAGACTGTGAGTCCCATGGGGGACAACCTGATTACCTTGTTACCTCCCAGGGCTTAGAACAGTGCTTGGCACATAGTTCATGCTAAATAATGCCATCATTATTATTATTACAGGTACAATTACAAAGTGCAGAATTTGTAGAAAGTGAAAATCTGAAAAACCCATCACTTAACATTTGTCAAATGGGAAAACAGTGGAAAAGGCTGGAAATTGACTAAACAAGAAAAATACTTAGGTTATGGTTGAACTGTCATTGTTCATGAAGGGTGGAGATAGCGGCAATAAAGACTCATTGTTGACCAAATCCCACAATACTTGGAGGAGGGGACACCTAATGACACTCGCTGGTGGGAGTGTCAAGCCAAAAAAAAGGAAATGTAAGAAATTCAGGCAGAAATCAAACATGTTCAAATGGGATTTTACGAAATTTACAGATGTTATGGATTTATGGAAAGGTGAGGGATAGTAGCCCCCCTCAGGGTCGCATCTGGAGAATTTCCAGTAATCAGTCATCATCATCATCATCATCAATCGTATTTATTGAGCGCTTACTATGTGCAGAACACTGTACTAAGCGCTTGGGAAGTACAAATTGGCAACATATAGAGACAGTCCCTACTCAACAGTGGGCTCACAGTCTAAAAGGGGGAGACAGAGAACAAACCAAACATACTAACAAAATAAAATAAATAGAATAGATATGTACAAATAAAACAAATAAATAAATAAATAGAGTAATAAATATGTACAAACATATATACATATATACAGGTGCTGTGGGGAAGGCAATGAGGTAAGATGGGGGGAATGGAGAGGGGGACGAGGGGGAGAGGAAGGAAGGAGCTCAGTCTGGGAAGGCCTCCTGGAGGAGGTGAGCTCTCAGCAGGGCCTTGAAGGGAGGAAGAGAGCTAGCTTGGTGGATGGGCAGAGGGAGGGCATTCCAGGCCCGGGGGATGACGTGGGCCGGGGGTCGATGGCGGGACAGGCGAGAGCGAGGTACGGTGAGGAGATTAGCGGCAGAGGAGCGGAGGGTGCAGGCTGGGCTGTAGAAGGAGAGAAGGGAGGTGAGGTAGGAGGGGGCGAGGTGATGGAGAGCCTTGAAGCCCAGGGTGAGGAGTTTCTGCCTGATGCGCAGATTGATTGGTAGCCACTGGAGATTTTTGAGGAGGGGAGTAATATGCCCAGAGCGTTTCTGGACAAAGATAATCCGAGCAGCAGCATGAAGTATGGATTGAAGTGGAGAGAGACACGAGGATGGGAGATCAGAGAGAAGGCTGATGCAGTAGTCCAGACGGCATAGGATGAGAGCTTGAATGAGCAGGGTAGCGGTTGGGATGGAGAGGAAAGGGCGGATCTTGGCAATGTTGTGGAGCTGAGACCGGCAGGTTTTGGTCACGGCTCGGATGTGAGGGGTGAATGAGAGAGCGGAGTCGAGGATGACACCAAGGTTGCGGGCTTGTGAGACGGGAAGGATGGTAGTGCCGTCAACAGAGATGGGAAAGTCAGGGAGAGGGCAAGGTTTGGGAGGGAAGACAAGGAGTTCAGTCTTCGACATGTTGAGCTTTAGGTTGTGGGCAGACATCCAAATGGAGATGTCCTGAAGGCAGGAGGAGATGCGAGCCTGGAGAGAAGGGGAGAGAGCAGGGGCAGAGATGTAGATCTGGGTGTCATCAGCGTAGAGATGATAGTTGAAGCCGTGGGAGCGAATGAGGTCACCAAGGGAGTGCGTGTAGATCGAGAACAGAAGGGAACCAAGCACTGACCCTTGGGGAACCCCCACAGTAAGAGGATGAGAGGGGGAGGAGGAGCCTGCAAAAGAGACTGAGAAAGAACGACCGGAGAGATAAGAGGAGAACCAGGAGAGGACAGAGTCTGTGAAGCCAAGGTCAGATAGCGTGTTGAGGAGAAGGGGTTGGTCCACAGTGTCAAAGGCAGCTGAGAGGTCGAAGAGGATTAGGACAGAGTATGAACCATTGGATTTGGCAAGCAGGAGGTCATTGGTGACCTTTGAGAGGGCAGTTTCCGTGGAATGTAGGGGACGGAAGCCAGACTGGAGGGGGTCGAGGAGAGAGTTGTTGTTGAGGAATTCTAGGCAGCGAGTGTAGACAACTGGTTCAAGGAGTTTGGAAACGAATGGTAGGAGGGATATGGGGCGATAACTAGCAGGTGAGGTGGGGTCAAGAGAGGGTTTTTTAGGATGGGAGAGACATGGGCATGTTTGAAGGCAGAGGGGAAGGAACCAGTGGAGAGTGAGCGGTTGAAGATGGAAGTTAAGGAGGGGAGAAGGGATGGAGCGAGAGATTTCATGAGATGAGAGGGAATGGGGTCAGAAGCATAGGTGGCCGAAGTGGCACTTGAGAGGAGGGAGGAGAGCTCCTCTGAGGATACTGCTGGGAAGGATGGGAGAGTAGCAGAGAGTGTTGAGAGCCGGGGGGATTGAGAAAGGGGGGAAGAGGCTTTGGGGAGGTCGGACCTGATGGATTTAATTTTGTTAATGAAGTAGGAGGCCAGATCGTTGGGGGTGAGGGAAGGAGGAGTGGGAGGAACCGGGGGCCTGAGAAGGGAGTTGAGTGTATGGAAGAGCTGGCGGGGGTGATGGGCATGGGTGTCAATAAGGGAGGAGAAATAGTTTTGTCTGGCAGAAGAGAGGGCTGAGTTAAGGCAGGAAAGGATAAACTTGAAGTGAACGAGGTTGGCATGGTGCTTAGACTTTCGCCAGCAGCGTTCGGCAGCTCGAGCATAAGAGCGAAGGAGGCAGACAGTGACAGTGATCCAGGGCTGTGGGTTAGTGGTGCGAGAGCGGCGAAGGGAAAGGGGAGCGAGTGAGTCTAGCTGAGTAGAAAGGGTAGAGTTGAGAGCAGTAATCTGATCATCAAGACTGGGTAGAGAGGAGAGGGCGGTGAGGTGGGGTGTGAGGCGCTCCGAAAGATGGGTGGGGTCCAGAGAGCGGAGATCTCGGTGAGGGAGTAATACGGATTTACAGGGGAAAGGAGTATGAGTGAGGAGGCAGGTGAGAAAATTATGATCAGAGAGAGGGATTTCAGAGTTGGTGAGGGTGGACACAGTGCAGCGGTAGGAGATGATGAGGTCGAGGGTATGACCAAGTTGGTGAGTGGGTGAGGTGGGGTGGAGGAAGAGGTTGGCAGCGTCAAGGAGAGATAGAAGGCGGGCGGCAGAGGAGTCGTTAGGGATATCCATGTGGATATTGAAGTCTCCGAGGATCAGAGTGGGCATGGAGAAGGAGAGAAGGAAGGTGAGGAAGGGGTTAAAGTCGTTAAAGAAGTTGGAAGTGGGGCCGGGAGGGCGGTAGATGACGGCTAGAAGAATCTGGAGGGGGTGGTAGAGGCGAATAATGTGGGCTTCAAAGGAAGGGAAGGAAAGGGAAGGGGGAGGAGGGATAGTGCGAAAGCGACATTGGGGGGCGAGAAGGAAACCGACACCTCCTCCTTTTCCGGTGAGTCTGGGGGAGTGGGAGAGGAAGAGGCCTGCACTGCAGAGAGCAGCAGAAGAGACCGTGTCGTCCGGAGACAGCCAAGTTTCAGTTAGGACGAGGAGGAGTAGAGAGCTGGAAAGGAATAGGTCCAGGATGAAAGGGATCTTACTTAAAACGGAGCGGGGGTTCCAGAGGCCACACTTGGCAGCAGCTGTCGAGGGAGGGGAGGGAGGGGGAATGGTGCGAGGGGTGAGGAGGGTTTGGATTGGGTGGAGTTGGCGGGGGCCTGGGCGGGGAGAGTGGGAAGGGGGGTGGCGATGGGAAAGAAGAACTGGGATGGGGTGGGGGTGGGGAGAAGTGGAGGGAGGGGGTCGGGAGGGAGGAGCGGAGGACCTGTGCTGGTACAGAGGAATCCTTGGTAGGGGGTGAGGGGGAGTGGTCTTGGTGGGGGACAGGGAGGGAAATAGCTGGGTGGGAGAGGGGATGGGGAAGGTGAGGAATGGGAATGGCAGTTGGGAGCAAGGGAATTGAAAGTTCATGGTGAGGTCAGCAGGGCGAGTGACAGTACGGTGGGAGGTTAACAATTGAGATGCAGAAAGCAATAAAACAGTAGCAATGATATAAGTAGGCGATGGCAACACAGGGTGTAGTTTAACAATCAATATGCTATGGCAATAATAAAATTGGCAGATAATGATGGCACAGAGAGCAGATATAAAATATTAAGTGCTGGAGTAGGGTGGGCCAGTTAAGGGGGGTCAGGGAGCAGAGATACCTGGGGAGAGGAGCCAACAGTCAACTAGCATGGGAGGGCTGAGGAGGTGCGAATGAGGTTGTCGTTAATGTAACATGGTGCTAACAAGGGCTTTATACCTGTGGGCGGGGGGAGAGTCAGTCAGGACCGGACCGGGAAGGGGGGGGATGGGGGCCACTTTACGGAAGGCCTCCTAAGTGGGGGGGGGGGTGGAAGCAGGGGGAGGCGTCCGTGGGGGCGCTGTGATGGCGAGCGGGCGGGCGGGCCTCTCGGGAGCGAAGTCCCGGCCGTCTATGGCGGCGCTCTGAGGAGAGGATCCTTCCGGGAGCAGCAAGGCCGCGCGGTGCGATGGCGGGCGGGCCTCTCGGGAACGGAGTCCCGGGCGTCTATGGCGGCGGTCTGAGGAGAGGATCCTTCCGGGAGCAGCAAGGCCGCAGCTATGAGAGGGAGTGTCAAGCACAGGTCTATCCATTCCATTCCTACTTTGGGCAGTGTCTAGTGAGTGGAAGGCAATCTCCTACAAGTCAAAACTCAACCACACTGGGCAGCAGCGGCATAGGAGAGAGTTGAGGGTGGAGACTAGAGTTTACTGCACAGAAGGCGGCAATGATAAACCACTTCCGGAATTTTACAAAGAAAACTCTGGAAATACTACCAGAACGATTGCAGATGGAGAGCGGGGCCTTCTGGGAGAGATGTGCCCATGGTGTCGCTATGGGATAGAAGTGAATCAAAGGCATAAGACAAGACAAGAGGGATAGTGGAAGGTTCAGGAAAGGATTAGGAAGGCATCCATTCATGGAAGGTCATTGGAGGGAGCACTAGTGATGATAGAAGGTATATCGCAGGAAAGCCAACAGGGTGCTTCTGAGATATGGGGAGGGAGACACTGTCAGAGTCAGAATTCTGGGACCTGGGCACCATTGTCCTGAGACAGCAATGGCATTTCTCAGGTTGTTAGATAAGAATGCCACCCAATTAATCAATTGTATTTATTGAGTGCTTACCGTGTGCAGAGCACTGTACTAAGCGCTTGTGAAGTACAAGTTGGCAACATATAGAGACGGTCCCTACCCAACAGTGGGCTCACACTCTAAAAGGCTCACTCTCTCCTGGGCAGAGGCTATAGTGGTAGTGCACTGAAGGATTCTGAGTAGATTCCTGTATTAGAGGGGTGAGGAGACTGGTTATGGTTGTCCCTTGGTCTGTGCTGAGAGATTCTCAGGAGTCGGCTTGGGGAATATAATCACTGAGCTTCAGGGACGGCTGTCTAGGGGAGTGCAGAGCACTGAACTAAGCGCTTGGAGAGTACAATTCGGCAATAACTCTGGGTTGCACCACTTAGCTGTGAGACCCTGGGCAAGCTACTTAACTTCTCTGTGCCTCAGTTACCTCATCTGTAAAATGGGGATTAAAACTGTGAACCCCACGTGGGACAACCTCATCGCCTTGTATCCCCCAGCGCTTAGAACAGTGCTTCGCACATAGTAAGTGCTTTAAAAATACCATAAAAAATCCCCACCCACAGCAGGCTTACAGTCAAGAAAGGAATAATGATATTTGTTAAGTGCTTACTATGTGCCAAGCACTCTTCTAAGCACTAGGGAAGATACAAGGTAATCAGGAAGTCCCACTTGGGGCTCACAGTCTTAATCACCATTTTACAGATGAGGCAACTGACGCACAATAGACGTTATGTAACTTGCCCAAAGTCGCACATCTGATAAGTGGCAGAGGCAGGAATAGAACCCATGACCTCTTTCCACTAAGTCATGCTAAACTGTCCCCAGTAAGATTATATTGATCTCCAGATATCTTCCTCAGCAGACCTGGAGGGGCCAGGACAGAAACCAGAAGCTGAGTGTTCATTCATCTCTAACAAGGAGCTCAGGGAGCCATGGAGTGTGAGTCCCAAGAGCCCAGAGGCCCTTGCAAATAGTCCTGCCATGAGTCCCTTTCCCATCCGCACTGCCACCATGAATGAGGATGCAGCATTCCTGCCTGGGACCCTGAATTTCTTGCATTCCTGTTCCCACACCGCCATGTCAATTGTTCTAGGAGGAATTCCCCAACACAAGGCTCATCCCCCGAGGATACAGAGGAGTTAGAAGGCGAATGAAAAGAACATTGCCCGACCGACATCAAGATAACCTGCACAGGTAAGGTACGTTCCTCCCAAGCCAGCCCATGGGAACACCCGCACCTGTTATCCACCCCTGACAGGAGAACTTCAGCCTTCACGCTACTCCGATACTGGGACTAAAGCATGTCTCAACCCACCTCCTTGATGGTAAGCCACATGATTGGGGCATCCTGAGAGTGGGGTCAGTGGCCTCATCATCCCGGTGATGCCAACAGTGGCCAGGCCTGCTGGGTGGGAAGTGGAGCCACGACCCCCGTCCCTGACGGCCAGGGGCTGGGGAGGGGGCTAGGAGAAGGGAATGTCTCTGGGGGAGGTGCAGACCCCCATTTACTTTCCACTGGAGTGTGGGTCCTCATCCCGATCCTCCACAGGTTCTTCCTCTCTGTTATATGTTACTGACCACATTTAGGAGAGAAACCAACAGACACATGCATGTGCTGGGTGCTCTAGTCTGGGTGTGAGCAGCTGCTCTTCTTCACTTGAAATGCCTAGCCTTCCATGTTCAAGTTGGAACACCCTCCGAGCAGGCTCAGTTGAAGTCGCAGAACACCCGGGGACTTGCAGTCTGGGGTTCTAAATGCAGGAAACTTCACCCCTACACCAATCTATCAACCAATCACATTTATTGACTGATTACTGTGTGACGAGCACTGTACTAAGCACTTGGGAGAGTAAAGCCCAGCAATATGACAGAAATACTCCCTGTCCACAATGATCTTACAAGCTAGTTGGGGAGACAGACAATAATATAAATAGATAATAATGATGATGATGATGATGATGGTATTTGTTCAGCGCTTACTATGTGCAAAGCACTGTTCTAAGATACATATTCCGGCCACCCTTGCTTTCAGATCACTGACAGAGAAGGGAAAGGCTTACAAGTGTGGGATGGTTCCAGTCACAATGACCTTTTTTCTACAAAAGCCACCTGGGTCACCTGATCTTGTGTCCACATTATCATTTTCATCATCAATGGTATTTATTGAGTGTTTAGTATATGCAAATACTGTACTGAACCCTTGTGAGAATACAATACAACGGAGTTAGCAGAACAAACCAATAGTGTGCAGTGTTTCTTCTTCTGCAAGGGATGGAGAAAGGACAGGGACAGCCAAAAGTCGTTAGAGGTCAGCAGCTTGAGCCATGCAGCAGGAATCAGGGACCAGTGTGTCAGAGACTGAGTACCCAGGGGAGCTCTGTTCTAGCTAACTCTGCTGGCCACAGTGTGACAAATAATGCCTGGGCTGGGTTTCCATAGCGTTTTTGTCTATCATCCTGGATGCCATCTGAAGGGGGTAATGCTGGTGGTGACTTCTCCGAGTTTTGGGTATTGCCCTGGGAGTTTCATGGCTAAAATCCAACAGGTCTCCCCTGGTCCCTACCAGGCCGTATAATAACCTGCCCAAACAAGGATGTTTCACCACCAGAATTGGTAATGGTCACCAAGTCAACCTTGTTCACTTTAAATTTAACCTTTCCTGCTCTAAAACTGCCCTCTCTTCTGCCAGGCAAAACAATTTTTCTTCCTTTATTGACACCCATGCCCATCAGCCACGTCGGCTGTTTCGGACATTTAACTCCCTCCTCAGGCCCCCTGTTCCTGCCCGTCCTCCATTCCTCACCCCCAATGATCTGGCCACCTACTTCATTAGGAAAATTAACACCATCAGGTCTGAGCTCCCTAAAGTCACCGCTCCCCCTTCTCCATCCCCCCGCTCTCAACCTTCTCCTCTACCTTCCCATACTTTCTGACAGTATTTTCAGAGGAGATCTCCTTCTTCCTCTCAAGTGCTACCCCTGCCACCTGTGCTTCTGACCCCATTCCCTCTCATCTTATAAAAACTCTCACCCCTTCCTTCCTCCCCTCCTTAATTTCCATCCTCAACCACTCACGCTCCAACGGCTTCTTCCCCTCTGCCTTCACACATGCCCAATTCTCCCCATTCTAAAAAAAACCCCTCTCCTGACCCCAACACTCCTTCCAGTTATAGCCCTATTTCCCTCCTACCCCTCCTTTCCAAACTCCTAGAGCGAGTCGTCTATACTCGATGCCTCGAATTGCTCAACTCCAATTCTCTCCTGGATCCCCTCGAGTCTAGCTTCAGTACCCTCCATTCTCCCGAAATGCCCTATCAAACGTCCCCAATGACCAATGATGCATACAGTCCTAGTTCCTCCTTCTTTTAATGATCATAGGTGTGAACCGTATTTGAGAGATCCTTAGTGACCCCTGATGATGGTATGTGGGAATCCTCAAGGGGAAGATACTCCTCTGGGTGATGAAAAGAGTAGGTCTCTGGAGGACTCTTCCAAGAATGAACAATTAGTTCCTGAGATGACCAAGCAGTCTCTCCTAGACCATTGGATGCAAGCTGTATGTACTATCTTGCTGGTATCACCTATCCTGTAGCTCGTGGGCCATGTACACAGTGGACCACTGGCCTACTAGTAAAAGTTACTCTCCTTAATATCATCTTAACGGTTAGGGATGTATCATCTAACATCCCTAATTTTCCCTCTAAGTCATCCAGTAAGACAAGAATTTAAGACCGACCACTCCTGGATGAGATCTTGAGAAGCAGTGTGGCCTACTGGATAGATCATGGACTTGGTTGTCAGGAAGGACCTGGGTTCTAATCCCAGCTCCCGCTACTTATCTGCTGTGTGACATTGGGCAAGTCACTTCACTAGACTGTGCCTTCCCAGTAAAATGGGGATTGACTGAGGGTGCCATGTGGGACATGGACTGTGTCCAACCAAATTAACTTAGATCTATTGCAGTAATGATGATGACGGTATTTGTTAATAATAATAATAATAATGATTATTATTATTGTTATAATGATAATAATAATAACAATGGTATTTGTTAAGCACTTATGTGCCAAGAACTATTTTAAGTGCTGTGGGGGAGACAAGGTCATCAGGGTGTGCCACGTGGGGCTCACAGTCTTAATCCCTATTTTAAAGATGAGGGAACTGAGGCACTGAGAAGTTAAGTGACTTGCCTAAAGTCACATAGCTGACAAGTTGTGGAGGCCTGATTAGAACCCATGAACTCTGACTCTCAAGCCTATGCTCTTTCCATTTAGCCATGCTGCTTAGTACAGTGCCCCTGGCACATATTAAGTGCATAACAGATACCATAAAAAAATGGTCCATTCACCTGAGTTGAGTGAAGTAGGTGGCTGGTGTCCCATATGAGATAATGGATGCCAAATTTTCATCTTGAGAAGCAGCTTGGCCTAGTGGGTAGAGAACAGGCCTGGGAGTCAGTAGGACCTGAGTTCTAGTCCCAGCTCTGCCACCTGTCTGCCCTGTGACCTTGGGCAAGTAATTGAACTTCTCCATTCCTCACTTACCTCATCTCTAAAATGGGAATTATGATTCTGAGCCCCATGTGGGACATGGACTGTGTCAACCCGATTGCCTTGCATCTACCCCTGGGCTTAGTACAGTGCTTGGCAAATAGTAAGAACTTAACAAATACCATTTCAAAAAAAGTGTCAGGGGCAAAGCAAGGTGAGGATTTGCAGGGGAAGTGGGATAGGACAGGTCTTGGGAGTGCTGGATGTCTTTGAAGACTTAGATAAGCAAGGGCCTTCACAGGTGAAGACTGCAAATTTAAGACTTCTGGATATTAGGGTTGCTCCAGAAGAAGGGCTGGCCCTCAGGACTGCGGGGCTGGAGAAAGTTGGGGTATGATCAGCATGGATCAGCCAAGGTGGACCAGAACCTCCCAACGGAGTTCCATGGCTCCAATCACCTAGAATCTCTCCCAACCAACTAGAGCTCCTTCATATCCCCTGACACGGATTTCAGCCTGCAGTGTTTAAATCTGGGAAATGCCTAGGATTAACAGTGGATTCAGGAATGGGGAAGAGCTTACTGCCTGGACCTTGAAGGGGTTAATTAGGTGGGGTTTCCTGCCAGAACAGGGAGAAGTGTGGGGATGTTTACCTGTCATCATGGGTTTCTAGAGGATTTAAAAGGAGAAATCACATCATAACAGCCATTTTCACTATTGTATTAGTGTTATTGTTGAGTACCTACCTCATACTAAGCCCTGGTATTTACTCACTGGTATTTATTGAACACTTGTGTGTAGAACACTGTACTAAGCTCCTGGGAAAGCACAGCAGCAGAGCGTAGGCAGGCATAATCTCTGCCCTCAATAAAAATACAAGACACGGACTCAATTCTCTAGACCCTGACCCCACTAAGTAAGGGAAGAAAGACACATAGAAGAAAAAGAAAAACACGAAATTATAATTCAAAATAAGAGCCATTAGAAAATTTAAGTGCCCAAATTATTAACATTAAAATGAATAGCTAAAACAGCACTTGGAGGGGGTAATTATCAAGATTCTCTCCTCTCCAATCAAGAGTACTAGAGTACAAATGCCTGCAGTCTTTCCCAGTGTTTCCTAGGTGGTTATGGGCTTTACTTTCATACTGTGGGGGGAGAGGAAGAAGACTGCCCTGACCAGCCAGCGGCACATCACAGACCGGAGTTTCCCTCTTATGGAGACCCCGGCCGCACGGATGACCCACCCTCCACTCATGAAAGAGATCTAACTTCACTCCTGTAATTGTTGGTGGGTGGAGGGAAGACTACTCTACCCATTGGACCACCCCATGCAGACGCCACAGCCCTCATTCTTATGGGAACTCCAGACACGAGGAAGACAAAAAAGACTGGGAGTGAGGAGTGGGCTGAGCCTTGCAAAAACTGGTGTGATGGGCTTAAAAAGCAAGCAAAAATAAATTTATAAGAAGGCATAAGAAAGGAGTTGGGGAGCATTTGCTAAGGGTAGGGTGCAGAAGAGCTGCAAGCACCAAATAATCAATCAACAGGACCCAGAAATATTCTTTTAGCACCAAAATGAGCAAGGCACAATTTTTCACCTTAGTCATGAATATGCTTGGCCTGAGAATTGGGATGAGATTCCATGGAGAAAGCTCAGGAGAGAGTAGTGATGATGGAGAAATGTCAGGGAATGGGGGTGTCTGAATAAACTGGGATTGTTCAATCCGGTGAGGAGAAGCCTGAAGGGCCACTGATGATGGGCTCCGAGTCTCTGATGGGGTGTTCCATGGAGAATAATAATAATGATAATACTACTACTAATAATAATAATGGCATTTATTAAGCGCTTACTATGTGTAAAGCACTGTTCTAAGCGCTGGGGAGGTTACAAGGTGATCAGGTGTCCCACTTGGGGCTCACAATCTTAATCCCCATTTTACAGATGAGGTAACTGAGGCACAGAGAAGTTAAGTGACTTGCCCAAAGTCACACAGCTGACAATTGGTTGAGAATGAGGAGTAGCCGGACCGGGAGAGCCCAATGCTGTGCCTGGGGGTGGGGCAAAATAGAACCCACTGCACCTTGTGCCGACACACACACGGGCCCGGGAAGGATGAACCCAGGACCCCAGGAAGGCTGGTGAGTGTGAGCAGGAGAATCTCAGATGAACAAATACTCCAGCCAGAACCCAGCCCTCCCAACCACATTTCCTATAAAGCTGGGGAGATGTCTGAAATGGAGCAGCAGGAGTCTCTCCACTATTTACCATGCCCTGCACAAGAACACACACATTAAACTGCATAAAACCTAGTCTGAGTCTGAACCAGGATGTGATTGCTCCACCATCCCATTCTCCGGCCACATCTCCCCCAGCAGATCCTCCAGCCCCATGGAGAGGGGAAACCAAACGGGCATCTCAGAATTCCTCCTCCTAGGACTGTCCAACTTGGCAGAGCAGCGGCAGCTCCTCTTCATGCTGTTCCTCTGGTTGTACCTGCTTGGAGTTCTGGGGAGCCTACTCATCATCCTGGCCGTCAGCTTTGACCCACACCTGCACACCCCCATGTACTTCTTCCTCACAAACCTCTCCCTGGCTGACATCTGCTTCCTGCCCACCACGGTCCCCAACATGCTGGTCAACATTCAGAACCACGACAAATCCATATCCTACGCTGGCTGCCTGGCACAAATGTACTTCTTCCTTCTGTTTGGAACTCTGGACCACTTTCTCCTCACCGGGATGGCATATGACCGTTACGAGGCCATATGTCACCCCCTCCACTACACCACCATCATGAGCCCACGGCTCTGTACCCTGGTGGTTGCTGGATCCTGGATCTTCAGTTCCCTCCATGCCCTGACACACACCCTATTGGTGGTTCGCTTATCCTTCTGTACCAATCGGGAAATTCTTCACTTCTTCTGTGAACTTTACCAGATCCTAAAGCTTTCCTGTTCTAGCATTTTCATCAATGAAGTAATCATGTTTGTCTCTGCAGTAGGAGTTGGGGTAGGTCCAATCACCGGCCTTCTGTTCTCTTACGTTCGCATCATCTTGACCATATTGAGAATCCCATCTGCAGGGGGTAGGTGGAAAGCTTTCAGCACTTGTGCTTCTCACCTGTCCGTGGTCTCTTTATTCTATAGCACCACCCTTGGGACCTACCTTTGTACAACATCTACCCAAACATTCAGTAAGGGCTCGATAGCATCTGTGCTGTACACAGTGGTCATCCCCACAATGAATCCCTTCATCTACAGTCTGAGGAACAAGAATATGAAAATGACCCTGAGAAACGCATTCAACAGGAAAAGTGTCTTCTCTCGAGGACTCTGACATGCTGATTCACCTGAGGCTTATTTTTCTCAGAAAGTTTAGCCAGCTCTCAAATATCACAGACTTTTTGTCATGTACAATTTGGTTTTGTTTGTTTTTCGTAGGAGAGGAACAGACTACATTCCTAGTGAGAGTTTACCAATCTCCTTTATGGTCAACAATATTCTGTTGACCAGAGAAGCAGTGTGGCCTAGTGGAAAGATCAGGGACATGGGAGTCAGAGAAACTGGGCTCTTATCCCAGCTCACCACTTGTCTGCTGTGTGACTTTGGACATGTCACTTAACTTTTCTGTGCTTCAGGTCCTTATCTGTAAAATGGGGATTCAGTACCTGTTCCCCCTGCTACTGAGACTGTGAGACCTAATCATCTTATATCTGCCCCAGCCCTTAGTACAATGCTTGGCACATAACCTATGCCATTATTATTAGGGAAGCAGCATGGCCTGGTGGACCGAGTGTGGGATTGGGAGTTGGAAGACCAGGGTTCTAATCCTGCTTCTGACACTTCTCTGCTGTGTGACCATGGACAAGTCACAAGTCACTTCACTTTTCTGAGCCTCATTTACCTCATCTATGAAATGGAGATTAGGATTGTGAGTCCCTTGTGAGACAGAGATTGTGTCCATCCAGGAGGCCTTCCCAGACTGAGCCCCTTCCTTCCTCTCCCCCTCGTCACCCTCTCCGTCCCCCCATCTTACCTCCTTCCCTTCCCCACAGCACCTGTATATATGTATATATGTTTGTAGATATTTATTACTCTATTTATTTATTTATTTATTTTACCTGTACATATCTATTCTATTTAATTCATTTTATTTTGTTAGTATGTTTGGTTTTGTTCTCTGTCTGTCCCTTTTACACTGTGAGCCCACTGTTGGGTAGGGACTGTCTCTATATGTTGCCAACTTGTACTTCCCAAGCGCTTAGTACAGTGCTCTGCACACAGTAAGCGCTCAATAAATGCGATTGATTGATTGATTGATTGATTGATTGATCCCGATTATCTTGTATCTACCCCACACTTAGTACAAAACCTGGCACATGGTAAGCACTTAAATACCACTTAAAACAGAAAATCTCCTGGGAAATTTCCCTAAGCAAAGCCCAGCAGGGAGACCAGGCACTGAGAGTTTGTGTGTCTCTCACACGGAGCTGGGGGAGCCATAAACTGGGGGGCCTGAGGGACCAGAGACTCCTGCAAATAGTCCTGCCGTAAGCCCCAGTCACACCACCACTGTGCCTGTGGTTGGGGATGCAGCGCTTCGGCTTGGAGCTCCACATCTCCCCGTCCCTCTTCCCCCTCAGCTACACTGATTGTTCCAGGACGATTTCCCCACCTCAAGGTCCTTCAACCGAAGGGACAAAGAAGGCGGATGGTGCAGACAGCCTTCATTGCCCGACTGACCCCAAGACGACCTGCACAGGTAGGGAACGACCCCCGGTCCCAGCACACAGGAGCACCCATGCCTATTCCCAAGTCACGATGGGAGAACTTTAGCCTTCACTCTGATCCAATATTGAGGCTACAAGTACATCCCAGCCAGCTGCCCCAGGGGGTCCGCAGGAGTCTAAAAGCCACAATATCGGGGCATTCTGAAAGTGAGATATGACCTCCCTACTAACATCAAACTTACAACAGCACTTAGAACAGTGGTCAGCACTTAGAACATTGCTTTGCACATAGCACTTAACAAATGCCATTATTAATTGTTAATAATTCATTAATCAAACTAGAACTCTTCCCCTCTTCAAGGACCTATGGTGAGCTCACCTCCTCCAGGATGCCTTCCCAGACTGAGACCCCTTTTCCTCTGCTCCTCCTCCCCTCCCCACCGCCTCAACTCCATCCCTCTGCTCTACCCCCTTCCCCTCCCCACGGCACTTGTTCATATTTGTACAAAATTATTACTTTATTTTATTAACAATAATAATATTAAATATTATATATAGCTCTATTTATCTATATTGATGGTATCGATATCTGTCTACTTAGTTTGTTTTGTTGTCTGTCTCCTGCTTTCAGGCTGTGAGCCTGTTGTTGGGCAGGGATTCTCTATATCTATTGCCGAATTTACTTTCCAAATGCTTAGTACAGTGCTCTGCACAACAGAAAGCGCTCAATAAATCTGATTGAATGAATGAATCATTACTATTTTCACTGACCCTTTCAGGGAACAGGAAACTGTCTTTCTCATTCCATAGCCATTACTGAAGAAATTATACCCCAAGATCTCAGTGAATAACAGGTCCTCTTTATTAAAACATCCCACTGGATCCCACGTAACAAGGTGCACCATCCCTGTACAAACAGATAAATACATAGTTTTGCAGCAACTAGCTGTGCCTTTATATTCTAATGCACCCCCACTAAAAGTCCTCCCAGTTGCTGCTCTGCACACAGAGGAAGTCCCTCCCTCCTTTTAATGAATCCTGGAGAGGAAATTTCTATTTTCTGCTGATGCCTCCAGTCCTAGGTCCTCCTTCTTTTGAATGTCATAGGTTTGAACCATTTTTGAGAGATCCTTAGTTAGCCTTGCTGATAGTCTGAGGGAAGCTTCAGAGGGAAGTTCCTCCTTTGGGTGATGCAAAGAGTGGGTCGCTGGAGGACTCTTCCAAGAATGAACAATTAGTTCCCGAGATGACCAAGCAGTCTGTCCAAGGCCATCCGATGCAGGCTGTATACACTATCTTGCTGGTATCACTTATCCTGCAGCTTGTGGACCCTATACCCAGTGGACCAGTGGCCAACTGGTAACAGTTACTCTCCTTAATATCATGTAAATGGTTAGGGATAACTCATCTAATATCCCTAATTTACCCTAAAAGTCATCCAATGAGACAAGAATCTAAGACCGACCATTCCTGGGCGAGATCTTGAGAAGCAGTGTGCCCTAGTGGATAGAGCATGGACCTGGGAGTCAGAAGGACTGGGTTCTGTTCCCAGCTCCTGCCACTTGTCTGCTGTGTGACATTGGCCAAGTCACTTCACTTCCCTGTGCCTTCCCTGTAAAATGGGGATGGACTGAGAGTGCCATGCGAGATATCGACTACGTCGAACCTGATTAATTTGGATCTATTTCAGTGACGATGATGATGATGGTATTTGTTAAGCACTTACTACATGCTAAGCACTGTTCTAAGCGCTGGGGGGATACAAGGTAATGAGGCTGTACCACATGGAGCTCGCAGTCTTAATGCCCATTTTACAGATGAGGGAACTGAGGCACGGAGAAGTTAAGGAACTTGCCCAAAGTCACACAGCTGGCAAGTGGCAGAGCCGTGATTAGAACCCATGACCTCTGACAGCCAAGCCCGTGCTCTTTCCATTGAGCCACGCTACATACTACAGTGCGTCTGGCACATATTAAGTGTATAACAGATACCATAAAAATGGCCCATCCACCTGGGTTGAGGGAATTAGATGGCTGGTGTCCCAGATGAGATCATGGATGACAAATTTTTACCTAGAGAAGCAGCTTGGCCCAGTGGAGAGAAGGCAAGCCTGGAAGTAAACAGGACCTGGGTTCTAGTCCCAGCTCTGCCACTTGTCTGCCCTGTGACCTTGGGCAAGTCATAGAACTTCTCTGTGCCTCACTTACCTCATCTGTAAAATGTGAACTAAGACTGTGAGCCCCATGTGGGATATGGAAAGTGTCAACCTGATTGCCATGCATCTACCCCAGGGCTCAGTACGGTGCCAGGAAAATAGTAAGACCTTAAATATCACTTTTAAAAAAAGAGTCAGGGGCAAAGCAAGGTGAGGATTTGCAGGAGAAGTGGGGTGGGACAGGTTTGAAGTGACAGGATGGCTTGGAAGACCTAACTGGTCAAGGGCCATCACAGGTGAAGACTGCTGGATACTAAGATTGCTCCAGAAGAAGGGCTGGCTCTCAGGACTGCGGGGCTGGAGAAAGGTGGGCTGGGGGTATGATCAGCATGGATCAGCCAAGCTGGACCAGAACCACGTAACAGAGTTTCATGGCTCCAATCACCTAGAATCCCACTGAGCCAACTATAACTACTTCATACTCGCTGACACGGATTTCAACCTGCAGTGTTTAAACCTGGGAAATGCCTAGGCTTAACAATGGATTCAGGGATGGGGGAGAGTTTACTGCCTGGACCTTGGAGGGGTTAATTAGGTGGGTTGTCCTGCTAGAACAGGGAGAAGAGGGGGATATGTTTACCTGTCATCAAGGGTTTCTAGAGGTTTTAAAAGCAGTAATCACATCGTAACAGCCATTTTCAGGATTCTATTAGTGTTATTCTTGAGCACTTACCTCATACTAAGCCCTGGTATTTAATCACTGGTATTTATTGAACACTTGTGTGTAGACCACTGTACTAAGACTCTGGGAAAGCACAGCAGAAGAGGGTAGGCAGGCATAATCTCTGCCCTCAAGAAAAATACAAGACACGGTCCCAGTTCTCTGGACCCTGACCCCACTAGGTAAGGGAAGAGAGACCCACAGGAGAAAAAGAACAACGGTAAATTACAATCCAAAATAAGAGCCATTTCATGATTTAATTACCCAAATTATCAAAATTTAATAAATAGCTAAAGCAGCACTTGGGGGCAGGGGAATTACCAAGATTCTCTCCTCTCCAATCAAGAGTACTACAGTACAAATGCCTGCAGTTTTTTCCAGGGTTTCCTAGGTGGTATGGGCTTTATTTTCATCTTGCGGCGGAGAGGAAGAAGACTCACCTGGTCAGCAAGCAGCTCATCACAGACTGGAGCTTCCCTCTATTGGGGACCCTGGCCGCATGGATGGCCAACCCTCCACTCTTGATAGAGATCTGGCTTCACTCCTCAAATTGTTGGGTGGGTTTTGAGGAGACTACTCTAGCCATTGGACCACCCCCTGCAGATGCCAGAACCCTCATTCTTATGGGAAGTCCAGAAATGCTGAAGACAAACAAGACTGAGAGCAAGAGCTGGAACTGAGCGTGACAGAAACAATTATGTTGGGCTTTAAAAGAAAGCAAAAATAAACTTATTAGGAAGGCATAAGGAAAGAGTTCGGTGGCATTTGCTAAGGGTAGGGTGCAGGGCAACTGCAAACACTGTAAAGTCCATCAACAGGACCGAGCAATATACTTTTAGCACCAAAATGAGCAAGGCACAATTTTTCTCCTTAGTACTGAGTAGGCTTGACCTGAGAAGTGGGATGAGATTCCATGGAGAAGGCTTCAGAGGGAGCAGTGATGATGGAGAAATGTTTGGTAATGGGGTGTCTGAAGAAACTGGGATTATTGAATCGGGTGAGGAGAAGCCTGAGGGGCCACTGATGATGGGCTCCGAGTGTCTGATTGGGTATTCCATGGAAAATGAGGAGTAGCTGGACTGAGAGCCCAATTCTCTGCCTGGGGATGAGGCAGAAATAGAACCCGCCTCACCTAGTGTTGACACACACCGAGGCCCGGGAATGGTTGACACAGGACTCCAGGAAGGCTGGGGAGTCTGAGCAGGACAATCAAAGATGAACAAATATTCCGGCCAGAGCCCATCCCTCCCAACCACATTTCCAATAAAGTGAGGAAATGTATGAAATCGAGTAGCAGGGATCTCTCCACTGTTTAACCTGCCCTGCCCTGGCAAAAACACATTAAACTGCATAAAGTCCAGACTGAGTCTGAACCAGGATGTGACTGATCCTCCATCCAATTCTCCTGCCACATCTCCCCCAGCAGATCCTCCAGCCGCATGGACAGGGAAAACCAAACCGGCATCTCAGAATTCCTCCTCCTGGGACTGTCTGACCGGGCGGAGCAGCAGCAGCTCCTCTTCATGCTGTTCCTCTGGATGTACCTGCTCGGGGTCCTGGGGAGCCTGCTCAACATCCTGGCTATCAAATCTGACCCGCACCTGCACAAGCCCATGTACTTCTTCCTCACCAACCTCTCCCTGGCCGACATCTGTTTCCTGTCCACCACAGTCCCCAAGATGCTGGTCAACATTCAGACCCACAATAAATCCATATCCTATGCTGGGTGCCTGGCGCAAATGTATTTCTTCATTCTGTTCGGAACTCTGGACCACTTTCTCCTCACTGGAATGGCTTATGACAGCCATGTGGCTATATGCCACCCACTCCACTACACCACCTTCATGGGCCCACGGCTCTGTGCCCTGATGGTAGCTGGGTCCTGGATTATCAGCAGTCTGCATGTTCTGACACATACTTTAATGGTGCTTCGAATATCCTTCTGTGCAGACAATAAAATCCATCACTTCTTCTGTGAACCTATCTAGATCATAAAACTTTCCTGCACCGATCCACTCATCAATGAAATATTGCTCTTAGTTCTTGCTGCTCTGTTAGGGCTAGGTCCCCTCACAGGACTTCTGTTCTCTTACAATAAGATTTTCTCCACTATTTTAAGAATCCCATCTGCCGGGGGAAGGTTTAAAGCCTTCTCCACCTGTGGCTCTCATCTGTCTGTGGTCTCCTTGTTCTATGGCACTTCCCTTTGGGTCTACATCAGCCCCCAGTCCACCCACAAGGTCAGGAAAGACTCTGTAGCATCCGTGATGTATTCAGTGGTGACCCCCATGCTGAACCCTTTCATCTACAGCCTGAGGAACAAGGACATGAAAGGGGCCCTGAGAAAATTCATCAGTAGGAAATATGACTTCTTCCAGAGATTGTAATCCCTTCGTTTTGTTTTTTGGCAACTCTTTCCCCTCTCATCTGCTGGTTGTCAGTGTTCCACAGGTTCTGTTCTGGGTGCCTACTTAGCACATTCTGCACTTAACTCGTTAGAGGCATCTATGTATTCATGTGGCTTTATTTACCACCTTGATCAATGAATAAATCCATCATCGGTATTTATTGAGCACATACTCTGTGCAGGGACGTGTACGCTGGGTAGAGTACAATACCACAGAGTTCGTGGACACATTCTCTGCCCACAACAAGTTTGCAGTCGAGAGGGGAAGATAGATCTTCACATACATAAAACAATTATGGATCTGTATGTATGTGCTGCAGGGTTGAGGGTGAGGTCAATATCATGCTCCCAAAGGTAACAAAGCCAAGTGCACAGATGATGCAGAAGAGAGAGGGAGTCAAAGGAAAGAAGGCTTAATCAGGGAAGGCTCCTATGAGGATGACTCCCAGTTCTCCCTCTCTAACCCTGATCTCCCACCTCTGACTTACAGGCCCATGGTTTTTCCCCGAACTCATGCTGTCTCCTCCAAGCAGCATTCTAATCTTGGTTCTATTCTTGGGTTCCAGTCCCACATTTCCTCTTGGCCCTACGACAGCTCCACTTGACTGTCCTACCTGCATCATCATCATCATCAATCGTATTTATTGAGCACTTACCGTGTGCAGAGCACTGTACTAAGCGCTTGGGAAGTACAAGTTGGGGACATATAGAGACAGTCCCTACCCAAGAGTGGGCTCATTCAACGTGCACATTCAACGTGTTCAAAACTGAGATCCTCACCTTCATTTGTCAAGCCCCTCCTTCTCCATCTCCTCCTAAATGTTCTCCTCCAAACGTTCCTCTCTCTGCTACCAATTCCATGCCTAGTCCCTGTTCTCAGAAGCTGGCTTCTTTGGCATGATCCTTGAATTCCTCATTCTCTTTCAATTCTCACATCATTGTCTTTCTAAATCCTGTCAGGTCTTCTTCCACATTTCCAGAATCCACCCTTTCCTCTCCATCCACGCTCGTCCAAGCCTGCAATCCTAGCCCAGCAAGACTACATCAGGTATCACCCTCATCACTGCTCTCCCTGCCTCTAGCTCTCCACCTCTCCAGCCCATTCTCTACACTGCTACATGGATCATCCTTTTTCAGTACCACTCAGCACACATCTCCTCACACCTCAAAAATATCCAGTGGTTATCCTTCTCCTTCTGCAATAAATGGAAACCCCCTGCCATTATCTTCAAAGCTCTGCACCATCTCCCTCCATCTTACATGTCATCTCTCTTCACCGGCTATTCCCCAGCACCCCCAAGCCTTCTCGGTAACCTCTGCCACCATACAATCTCCTAAAAAAAGAATTCTCTATCCAGGGTGCAAGGGTCTAGTCAAATACAATGGCAAAAAAGAGCTATCTTGTGATGGCTTTCTCTGCTCTTCCCCAGTAGCAAGTCTGCAGGTGCAGTGGGCTCTGGCATGGTCAGAATCCCCAGTCCAGCACTGGAATCAGTTGGGATTCAATTGTCTACTGAAAAAACGTGGATTAGGAGTTTATAACTGAAGGTGTGTGGGTAACCTTGCAGCTACCCTAGGGTTTAGAACATAATAAAAATTTAATAAACACCACAATACTTGTTGATTGGTTGTCTTAAGAGGTGGAATTTTCACTTTTATTGGAAAAAAGGAACTCAGCTCCCTTTCTGCAAATGTTTCTGGACAAATAACAAATGGGATATTTCTAAAACAAATCCCTACTATTGATCTAAACTGTGAAAGAAATGGAAAAGGGTAGAAATGTTTTTTAAAAATGATGCCATGGTGTATTTTTATCCGTAACAACTAAACATTAGAGTCATGATCTGAAAATATTTGCTGCAGTAAGTTATAATAAGAATTAACCATAATAGGAATTGGGAAGGAGAAGCCTGAGCTTCAGGAACGGCTGTCCAGGGGAGCCCAGAAGGTTCATTCATTCATTCATTCATTCATTCATTCAATCTTATTTATTGAGCACTTACTGTATGCAGAGCACTGAACTAAGCGCTTGGAGAGAACAATTCCGCAATAAATCTGGGTTCCACCACTTAGCTGTGTGACCTTGGACAAGCTACTTAACTTCTCTGTGCCTCAGTTACCTCATCTGTAAAATGGGGATTAAGACTGCAAACCCCACGTGGGACAACCTCATCACCTTGTAGCCCCAGCGCTTAAAACAGTGCTTCGCATATAGTAAGTGCTTTACAAATACCATAAAAGAAAAATCCCCAACCACAGCAGATTTAGAGTCAAGAAGGAATAATGATATTTAAGTGCTTACTATGTGCCAAGCACTGTTCTAAACACTAGGGGAGATACAAGGTAATCAGGAAGTCCCACTTGGGGCTCACAGTTTTAATCTCCATTTTACAGATGAGGCAACTGAGGCACAACAGATGTTAAGTAACTTGCCCAAAGTCGCACAGCTGATAAGCGGCAGAGGCAGGAATAGAATCCAAGACCTCTTTCCACTAAGTCCGTGCTCTTTCCACTAAACCAATGTAAACTGTCCCCAGTAAGATTACATTATCATCTCCAGATATCTCCCTCAGCAGAACCTGGAGGTGCCGGGGCAGAAACCAGAAGCTGAGTGTTCATTCACATCTAACAAGGAGCTCAGGGAGCCATGGAGTGTGAGTCCCAAGGGCCCAGAGGCTCTTGTAAATAGTCCTGCCATGAGCCCCTTTCCCATCCGCACTGCCACTATGAGTGAGGATGCGGCGTTCCTGCCTGGGACCCTGAATTTCTTGCATTCCTCTTCCCACACAGCCACATCAATTGTTCTAGGAGGAATTCCCCACCACAAGGCTCATCCCCCGAGGTACAGAGGAGTTAGACGGCGTATGAAAAGGACATTGCTCGACCGACCTCAAGACAACCTGCACAGGTGAGGTACGTTCCCCCCGAGCCAGCCCATGGGAACACCCACACCTGTTACCCACCCCTGACAGGAGAACTTCAGCCTTCATGCTACTCTGATACTGGGACTAAAGCATGTCTCAACCCACCCACCCGATGGTAAGCCACAGGATTGGGGCTTCCTGAGAGTGGGGTCAGTGGCCACATCATCCCGGTGATGGCAACAGTGACCAGGTCTGCCGGGTGGGAAGTGGAGCCGTGAACCCCGTCCCTGATGGCCAGGGGCTGGGGAGGGAGCTGGGAGAAGGGCATGTCTCTGGGGGAGCTGCAGACCCCCATTAACTTTCCACTGGAGTGTGGGTCCTCATCCCGATCCTCCAAAGGCTCTTCTTCTCTGTTATATGTTACTGACCATATTTAGGAGAGAAACCAACAGCCACATGCATGTGCTGGGTGCTCTAGTCTGGGTGTGAGCAGCTGCTCTTCTTCACTTGAAATGCCTAGCCTTCCATGTTCAGGTTGGAACACACTCTAAGCAGGCTCAGTTGAAGTCACAGAACATGCGGGGACAGGTAGTCTTGGGTCCTATATGCAGGAAACTTCACCCCTACACCAATCTATCAACCAATCATATTTATTGACCGCTTACTGTGTGACGAGCACTGTACTAAGCACTTGGGAGAGTAAAGCCCAGCAATATGACAGAAATACTCCTTGTCCACAATGACCTTACTATCTAGTTGGGGAGACAGACAATAATATAAATAGATAATAATGATGATGATGATGATGATGATGATGATGATGGTATTTGTTCAGCGCTTACTATGTGCAAAGCACTGTTCTAAGATACACATTCTGGCCACCCTTGCTTTCAGATCACTGACAGAGAAGGGGAAGGCTTCCAAGTGTGGGATGGTTCCAGTAACAATGACCTTTTTTCTACAAAAGCCACCTGGCTCACCTGATATTGTGTCCACATTATCATTATCATCATCAATGGTATTTATTGAGTGTTTAGTATATGCAAATACTGTACTGAACCCTTGTGAGAATACAATACAACGGAGTGAGCAAAACAAACCAATAGTGTGCAGTGCTTCTTCTTCTGCAAGGGATGGAGAAAAGACAGGGAGGGCCAGAGGTCGTTAGAGGTCAGCAGCTTGAGCCATGCAGCAGGAATCAGGGACCAGTGTGTCAGAGACTGGGTACCCAGGGGAGCTCTGTTCTAGCTAACTCTGCTGGCCACAGTGTGACAAATAATGCCTGGGCTGGGTTTCCATAGTGTTTTTGTCTATCATCTTGGATGCCATCTGAAGGGGGTAATGCTGGTGTTGACTTCTCTGAGTTTCGGGTATTGCCCTGGGAGTTTCTTGGCTAAAATCCAACAGGTCTCCCCTGGTCCCTACCAGGCCGTATAATAACCTGCCCAAACAAGGATGTTTCACCACCAGAATTGGTTATGGTCACCAAGCCAACCTTGTTCACTTTAAATTTAACATTTCCTGCCCTAAACCTCACCTCTCCTCTGCCAGGCAAAACAATTTTTCTTCCCTTATTGACACCCATGCCCATCGCCCACGTCAGCTGTTCCGGGCATTTACCTCCCTCTTCAGGCCCCCTGTTCCTCCCCGTCCTCCATCCCTCACCCCCAATGATCTGGCCACCTACTTCATTAGGAAAATTAACACCATCAGGTCTGAGCTCCCCAAAGTTACCGCTCCCCCTTCTCCATCCCCCCACTCTCAACCTTCTTCTCTACCTTCCCATACTTTCTGACAGTATTTTCAGAGGAGATCTCCTTCTTCCTCTCAAGTGCCACCCCTGCCACCTGTGCTTCTGACCCCATTCCCTCTCATCTTATAAAAACTCTCACCCCTTCCTTCCTCCCCTCAACTTCCATCCTCAACCACTCACTCTCCAACGGCTTCCTCCCATCTGCCTTCAAACATGCCCAATTCTCCCCTATCCTAAAAAACCCCCTCTCTTGACCCCAACGCTCCTTCCAGTTATTGCCCTATCCCCCTCCTACCCTTCCTTTCCAAACTCCTAGAGCGAGTCGTCTATACTCGATGCCTCGAATTGCTCAACTCCAATTCTCTTCTGGATCCCCTCGAGTCTAGCTTCAGTCCCCTCCATTCTACCGAACTGCCCTATCAAACGTCCCCAATGACCAATGATGCATACAGTCCTAGTTCCTCCTTTTTTAATGATCATAGGTGTGAACCATATTTGAAAGATCCTTAGTGACCCCTGATGATGGTATGTGGGAATCCTCAAGGGGAAGATACTCCTTTGGGTGATGAAAAGAGTAGGTCTCTGGAGGACTCTTCCAAGAATGAACAATTAGTTCCTGAGTTGACCAAGCAGTCTCTCCTAGACCATTGGATGCAAGCTGTATGTACTATCTTGCTGGTATCACCTATCCTGTAGCTCGTGGGCCATGTACACAGTGGACCACTGGCCGACTAGTAAAAGTTACTCTCCTTAACATCATCTTAACGGTTAGGGATGTACCATCTAACATCCCTAATTTTCCCTCTAAGTCATCTAGTAAGACAAGAATCTAAGACCGACCACCTCTGGGTGAGATCTTGAGAAGCAGTGCTGCCTAGTGGCTAGAGCATGGACTTGGGAGTCAGAAGGGGCTGGGTTTTAATCCCAGCTCCACTACCCGTCTGCTGTGTGACAGTGGGCAAGTCACTTCACTTCCCTGTGCCTTCCCTGTAAAATGGGGATTGACTGAGGGTGCCATGTGGGACATGGACCGCGTCCAACAAAATTAACTTGAATCTATTGCAGTAAGGATGATGATGGTATTTGTTAATAATAATAATAATAATAATAATAATGGTATTTGTTCAGCACTTACTGTGTGCCAAGAACTGCTCTAAGCGCTATGGGGGAGACAAGGTCATCAGGGTGTGCCATGTGGGGCTCACAGTCTTAATCTCCATTTTAAAGATGAGGGAACTGAGGCACTGAGAAGTTAACTGACTTGCCTAAAGTTACAAAGCTGACAAGTTGTGGAGCCTTGATTAGAACCCATGAACTCTGACTCCCAAGCCTATGCTCTTTCCGTTTAGCCATGCTGCTTAGTACAGTGCCCCTGGCACATATTAAGTGTGTAACAGATACCATTAAAAAAATAGTCCATTCACCTGAGTTGAGTGAAGTAGATGGCTGGTGTCCCAGATGAGATCATGGATGAAAGATTTTTATCTTGAGAAGCAGCTTGGCCTAGTGGATAGAGTACGGGCCTGGGAGACAGTAGGACCTGAGTTCTAGTCCCAGCTCTGCCACTCGTCTGCCCTGTGACCTTGGGCAAGTAATTGAACTTCTCCATGCCTCGCTTACCTCATCTGTAAAATGGGAATTATGACTGTGAGCCCCACGTGGGACATGGAAAGTGTCAACCTGATTGCCATGCATCTACCCCAGGGCTCAGTACAGTGCCTGGCAAATAGTAAGAACTTAAAAAATACAATAAAAAAAAGAGTCAGGGGCAAAGGAAGGTGAGGATTTGCAGGGGAAATGTGATAGGACAGGTCTTGGGAGTGATCAGATGTCTTTGAAGTCCTAACTGGTCAAGGGCCATCACAGGTGAAGACTCCTGGATATTAGAATTGCTCCAGAAGAAGGGCTGGCCTTCACGACTGCGGGGTTGGAGAAAGTTGAGCTCGGGGTATGATCAGCATGGATCAGCCAAGGTTGACCAGAACCTCCCAACAGAGTCCATGGCTCCAATCTCCTAGAATCCCTTCCAACCAACGAGAACTCCTTCATATCAACGGACACAGATTTCAACCTGCAGTGTTTAAACCTGGGAAATGCCTAGGCTTAACAGTGGATTCAGGAATGGGGAAGAGTTTACTGCCTGGACCTTGAAGGGGTTAATTAGGTCCGGTTTCCTCCTAGAGCAGGGAGAAGAGGGGGGATGTTTACCTGTCATCAAGGGTTTCTAGAGGATTTAAAAGCAGCAATCACATCATAACAGCCATTTCATCATTGTATTAGTGTTATTAATAACAATGGCATTTATTAAGCACTTACTATGTGCAAAGCACTGTTCCAAACGCTGGGGAGTTTACAAAGTGATCAGGCTGTCCCACGGGGGGCTCACAGTCTTAATCCCCATTTTACAGATGAGCGAACTGAGGCCCAGATTAGTGAAGTGACTTGCCCAAAGTCACACAGCTGACAAGTGGCGGGGCCGTGATTTGAACCGATGACCTCTGACTCCAAAGCCCGGGTTCTTTCCACTGAGCCACGCTGCTTCCCCTGTGCTATTGTTGAGTACCTACCTCATACCAAGCCCTGGTATTTAATCCCTGGTATTTATTGAACACCTGTGTGTAGAACACTGTACTAAGCTCCTATACTAAGCTCCTGTACTGTACTAAGCTCCTTGGAAAGCTCAGCAGAAGAGGGTAGGCAGGCATAATCTCTGCCCTCAAGAAAAATACAAGACACGGTCTCAATTCTCTGGAACCTGACCCCACTAAGTAAGGGAAGAGAGACCAATAGAAGAAAAACAACAACAGTAAATTACAATCCAAAATAAGAGCCATTTGAAGATTTAATTGCCCAAATTATTAACATTAAAACGAATAGCTGAAACAGCACTTGGAGGGGATAATTATCAAGATTCTCTCCTCTCCAATCAGGAGTACTAGGGTACAAAAGCCTGCAGTCTTTCCCAGTGTTTCCTAGGTGGTTATGGGCTGTACTTTCAAACTGTGGGGGGAGAGGAAGAAGACTGCCCTGACCAGCCACTGGCACATCACAGACCGGAGCTTCCCTCTTATGAAGACCCCGGCCGCGTGGATGACACACCCTCCAATCATGAAAGAGATCTGACTTCACTCCTGTAATTGTTGGTGGGTGGAGGGAATACTACTCTACCCATTCGACCACCCCCTGCAGAAACCACAACCATCATTCTTATGGGAACTACAGACATGAGGAAGACAAACAAGACTGGGAGTGAGGAGTAGGATGAGCCTTGCAAAAACTACTGTGATGGGCTTAAAAAGCAAGCAAAAATAAACTTATAAGAAGGCATAAGGAAGGAGTTGGGGGGGCATTTGCTAAGGGTACGGTGCCGAACAGCTGCCAGCAACGTAAAGTCCATCACCAGGACCCAGAAATATTCTTTTGGCACCAAAATGAGCAAGGCACAATTTTTCTCCTTAGTAATGAATAGGCTTGGCCTGAGAATTGGGATGAGATTCCATGGAGAAAGCTCAGGAGAGAGTAGTGATGATGGAGAAATGTCAGGGAAAGGGGGTGTCTGAAGAAACTGGGATTGTTCATTCCGGTGAGGAGAAGCCTGAAGGGCCACTGATGATGGGCTCCGAGTTTCTGAGAATGAGGAATAGCCGGACCAGGAGAGCCCAATACTGTGCATGGGGGTGGGGCAGAAATAGAACCCGCTGCACCTTGCGCCGACACACACGGGCCTGGGAAGGGTGGACCCAGGATCTCAGGAAGGCTGGAGAGTGTGAGCAGAAGAATCTCAGATGAACAAATACTCCAGCCAGACCCCAGCCCTCCCAACCACATTCCCAATAAAGCTGGGGAGATGTCTGAAATCGAGCAGCAGGGGTCTCTCCAATGTTTACCCTGCCCCGCCCCGGAACACACACATTAAACTGCATAAAACCTAGTCTGAACCAGGATGTGATTGCTCCACCATCCCATTTTCCTGTCGCATCTCCCCCAGCAGATCCTCCAGCCCCATGGAGAGGGGAAACCAAACTGGCGTCTCCGAATTCCTCCGCCTGGGACTGTCCAAGCTGGCAGAGCAGCGGCAGCTCCTCTTCGTGCTGTTAATCTGGTTGTACCTGTTTAGGGTTCTGGGGAGCCTGCTCTTCGTCCTGGCCATCAGCTCTGACCCACACCTGCATACCCCAATGTACTTCTTCCTCACAAACCTCTCCCTGGCCGACATCTGCTTCCTGTCCACCACGGTCCCCAAGATGCTGGTCAACATTCAGACCCACGACAAATCCATATCCTACGCTGGCTGCCTGGCACAAATGTACTTCTTCATTCTGTTTGCAAGTCTGGACCATTTTCTCCTCACTGGAATGGCATATGACCGTTACGAGGCCATATGTTACCCCCTCCACTACACCACCATCATGAGCCCACAGCTCTGTACCCTGGTGGTTTGCTGGATCCTGGATCTTCAGTTCCCTCCATGCCCTGACACACACCCTATTGGTGGTTCGCTTATCCTTCTGTACCAATTGGAAAATTCTTCACTTCTTCTGTGAACTTTACCAGATCCTAAAGCTTTCCTGTTCTGGCATTTGCATCAATGAAGTAATCGTGTTTGCCTCTGTAGTAGTGATTGGGGTAGGTCCAATCACCGGCCTCCTGTTCTCTTACGTTCGCATCATCTCCACCATATTGAGAATCCCATCTGCAGGGGGTAGGTGGAAAGCCTTCAGCACTTGTGGTTCTCACCTGTCCATGGTCTCCTTATACTACAGCACCTCTCTTGGGACCTACTTTTGTCCAACATCTACCCAAACATTCAGTAAGGGCTCGATAGTGTACACAGTGGTCATCCCCACAGTGAATCCCTTCATCTACAGCCTGAGGAACAAGAACATGAAAATGGCCCTGAGCAACGCATTCAATAGGAAAAGTGTCTTCTCTCGAGGACTCTGACATGCTGATTCACCTGAAGCTTATTTTTCTGAGAAAGTTAAGCCAGCTCTCGAACCTCGCATACTTTTTGTCATGTACAATTTGGTTTGTTTGTTGTAGGAGAGGGTCAAACTCTCACATTCCTAGTGAGAGTTTACCATCCTCCTTTATGGTCACCAATATTCTGTTGACCAGAGAAGCAGTGTGGCCTAGTGGAAAGATCAGGGACATGGGAGTCAGAGAAACTGAGCTCTTATCCCAGCTCACCACTTGTGTGCTGTGTGACTTTGGACAAGTCACTTAACTTTTCTGTGCTTCAGGTCCTAAACTGTAAAATGGGGATTGAGTACCTATTCCCCCTCCTACTGAGGCTGTGAGTCCTACGTGAGACTTAATCATCTTATATCTGCCCCAGCCCCTAGTACAATGCTTGGCACATAACCTATGCCATTATTAATAGGGAAGCAGCATGGCCTGGTGGACCTAGTATGGGCCTGGGAGTTGGAAGACCAGGGTTCTAATCCTGCTTCTGCCACTTCTCTACTGTGTAGCCATGGGCAAGTCAATTCACTTTTCTGGGCCTCATTTACCTCATCTATGAAATGGAGATTAGGATTGTGAGTCCCTTTTGAGACGGGGATTGTGTCCATCCCGATTATCTTGTATCTACCCCACAGTACAGTGCCTGGCGAATGGTAAGCACTTAAATACCACATAAAACAGAAAATCTCCTGGGACATCTCCCTAAGCATAGCCCAGCAGGGAGACCAGGCACTGAGAGTTTGTATCTCTCTCACACGGAGCTGGGGGAGCCATAAACTGTGGGGCCTGAGGGACCAGAGACTCCTGCAAATAGTCCTGCCGTAAGCCCCACTCACACCACCACTGCGCCTGTGGTTGAGAACGCAGCGTTTTTGCTTGGAGCTCCACAGCCCCCCGTCCCTCTTCCCTCTCTGCTACACTGATTGTTCCAGGACGAGTTCCCGACCACAAGGCCCATCATCCGAAGGGACAAAGGAGGCGGACGGTGCAGACAGCCTTCATTGCCCGACTGACCCCAACCCGACCTGCACAGGTAGGGAACGACCCCTCCGTCCCAGCACACAGGAGCACCCATGCCTCTTCCCAGTCACGATGGGAGAACTTTAGCCTTCACTCTGATCCAATATTGGGGCTACAAGCACAGCCCAGCCCCGTTCCCCAGGGGGTGCACAGAAGTCTAAAAGCCACAATATCGGGGCATTCTGAAAGTGAGATATGACCTCCCTACTCGCATCAAACATGCAACAGCACTTAGAACAGTGCTCAGCACTTAGAACAGTGCTTCGCAAATAGTAAACGCTTAACCAATGCCATTATTAAGTATTAATTAATTAATTAATCAAACTAGCACTCTTCCCCTCTTCAAAGCCCTACTGTGAGCTCGCCTCCTCCAGGATGCCTTCCCAGACTGAGCCCCCCTTTTCCTCTGCTCTTCCTCCCCTCCCCACTGCCCCTACTCCATCCCTCTGCTCTACCCCCTTCCCCTCCCCACAGGACTTGTTTATATTTGTACATAACTATTACTTAATTTATTTTGTTAATAATAATACTAAATATTATCTATAGTTCTATTTATCTATATTGATGGCATTGATGCCTATCTACTTTTTTTGTTTTGTTGTCTGTCTCCTGCTTTCAGGCTGTGAGCCCGTTGTTGGGCAGGTATTCTATCTATTGCCGAATTTACTTTCCAAATGCTTAGTACAGTGCTCTTCATACAGTAAGCACTCAATAAATCTGATTGAATGAATGAATCATTACTATTTTCACTGACCCTTTCAGGGAACAGGAAACTGTCTTTCTCATTCCATAGCCATTACTGAAGAAACTATACCCCAAGATCTCAGTGAATAACAGGTCCTCTTTATTAAAACATCCCACTGGATCCCACGTAACAAGGTGCACCATCCCAGTACAAACAGATAAATACATAGTTTTGCAGCAACTGGCTGTGCCTTTATATTCTAAAACACCCCCAATAAAAGTCTTCCCACTTGCTGCCCTGAACACAGAGGAAGTCCCTCCCTTCTTTTAATGAATCCTGGAGAGGAAATTTCTATTTTCTGGTGATGCCTCCAGTCCTAGGTCCTCCTTCTTTTGAATGTCATAGGTTTGAACCATTTTTGAGAGATCCTTAGTTAGCCTTGCTGATAGTCTGAGGGAAGCTTCAGAGGGAAGTTCCTCCTTTGGGTGATGCAAAGAGTGGGTCGCTGGAGAACTCTTCCAAGAATGAACAATTAGTTCCCGAGATGACCAAGCAGTCTGTCCAAGACCATCCGATGCAGGCTGTATACACTATCTTGCTGGTATCACTTATCCTGCAGCTCGTGGGCCCTATACCCAATGGACCACTGGCCAACTGGTAACAGTTACTCTCCTTAATATTACATAAATGGTTAGGGATACCTCATCTAATATCCCTAATTTTCCCTCTAGGTCATCCAGTAAGACAAGAATTTAAGACCGACCATTCCTGGGTGAGATCTTGAGAAGCAGTGTGGTCTACTGGTTAGAGCATGGACCTGGGAGTCAGAAGGACTGGGTTCTGTTCCCAGCTCCTGCCACTTGTCTGCTGTGTGACATTGGCCAAGTCACTTCACTTCACTGTGCCTTCCCTGTAAAATGGGGATTGACTGACAGTGCCATGTGGGACATGGACTGCGTCCAACCTGAATAACTTGGATCTATTGCAGGGACGATAATGATGATGGTATTTGTTAAGCGCTTACTATGTGCTAAGCATTGTTCTAAGCGCTGGGGGATACAAGGTAATGAGGTTGTACCACGTGGAGCTCACAGTCTTAGTCTCCACTTCACAGATGAGGGAACTGAGGCACGGAAAAGTTATGGAACTTTCCCAAAGTCACACAGCTGGCAACTGGCAGAGCCGTGATTAGAACCCATGACCTCTGACAACCAAGCCCGTGCTCTTTCCATGGAGCCACGCTGCTTAGTACAGTGCGTTTGGCACATATTAAATGCTTAAAGAAAGTCATAAAAACGGTCCATCCACCTGGGTTGAGTGAAGTAGATGGCTGGTGTCCCAGATGAGATCATGGATGACAAATTTTTATCTCGAGAAGCAGCTTGGCCCAGTGGAGAGAACTCATGCCTGGGAGTAAATAGGACCTGGGTTCTAGACCCAGCTCTGCCACTGCTCTTCCCTGTGACATTGGGCAAGTCATTGAACTTCTCCGTGCCTCATTTACCTCATCTGTGAAATGTGAACTATGACTATGAGCCCCACGTGGGACATGGAAAGTGTCAACGTGATTGCCATGCATCTACCCCAGGGCTCAGTACAGCGCCTGGAAAATAGTAAGAAAATACCATTTTTTAAAAAAGAGTCAGGGGCAAAGCAAGGTGAGGATTTGGAGGGGAAGTGGGGTGGGACAGGTTTGAAGTGACAGGATGGCTTCAAAGACCTAACTGGTCAACTGGCCATCACAGGTGAAGACTGCTGGATACTAGGATTGCTCCAGAAGAAGGGCTGGCCCTCAGGACTGAGGGGCTGGAGAACGTTGGGTTTGGGGTATGATCAGCATGGATCAGCCAAGCTGGACCAGAACCTCCCAACGGAGTTTCATGGCTCCAATCACCTAGAATCCCTCTGAGCCAACTAGAACTTCTTCATACTCCCTGACACGGATTTCAACCTGCAGTATTTAAACCCAGGAAATGCCTAGGCTTAACAATGGATTCAGGGATGGGGGGGAGTTTACTGCCTGGACCTTGGAGGAGTTAATTAGGTGGGTTTTCCTCCTGGAGCAGGGAGAAGAGGGGGATATGTTTACCTATAATCACGGGTTTCTAGAGGATTTAAAAGCAGCAATCACACCATGACAGCCATTTTCGGGATTATATTAGTGTTATTGTTGAGCATTTCCTCATACTAACCCTTGGTATTTAATCACTGGTATCTATTGAACACTTGTGTGTAGAGTGCTGTACTAAGTCTCTGGGAAAGCACAGCAGAAGAGGGTAGGTAGGCATAATCTCTGCCCTCAAGAAAAATACCAGACACGGTCCCAGTTCTCTGGACCATGACCCCACTAGGTAAGGGAAGAGAGACCCACAGGAGAAAAAGAACAACAGTAAATTACTATCCAAAATAAGAGACATTTGATTATTTAAGTCCCCAAATTATCAAAATTTAACAAATAACTAAAACAGCACTTGGGGGTGGTGGGAATTATCCAGGTTTTCTCCCCTCCAATCAAGAGGACTACAGTACAAATGCCTGCAGTTCTTCCCAGTGTTTCCTAGGTGGTATGGGCTTTATTTTCATTCTTGGGCGGTGGGGGGAGAAGAAGAAGACTCACCTGGCCAGCCAGTGGCTCATCACAGACTGGAGCTTCCCTCTATTGGGGACCCTGGCCGCATGGATGGCCAACCCTCCACTCTTGATAGAGATCTGGCTTCACTCCTCAAATTGTTGGGTGGGTTTTGAGGAGACTACTCTAGCCATTGGACCACCCCCTGCAGATGCCAGAACCCTCATTCTTATGGGAAGTCCAGAAATGCTGAAGACAAACAAGACTGAGAGCAAGAGCTGGAACTGAGCGTGACAGAAACAATTATGTTGGGCTTTAAAAGAAAGCAAAAATAAACTTATTAAGAAGGCATAAGGAAGGAGTTCGGTGGCATTTGCTAAGGGTAGGGTGCAGGGCAACTGCAAACACTGTAAAGTCCATCAACAGGACCGAGCAATATACTTTTAGCACCAAAATGAGCAAGGCACAATTTTTCTCCTTAGTACTGAGTAGGCTTGACCTGAGAAGTGGGATGAGATTCCATGGAGAAAGCTCCGGAGGGAGAGATGATGATGGAGAAATGTCTGGGAATGGGGTGTCTGAAGAAACTGGGATTGTTCATTCAGGTGAGGAGAAGCCTGAGGGGCCACTGATGATGGGCTCCAAGTCTCTGATGAGGTGTTCCATGGAGAATGAGGCACAGCCGGACTGAGAGCCCAATTCTTTGCCTGGCGATGGGGCAGAAATAGAACCCGCTTCACCTAGTGTTGACACACACCCAGGCCCGGAAATAGTTGACCCGGGACCCCAGGAAGGCTGGAGAGTGTGAACAGGAGAATCTCAGATGAACAAATACTCGAGCCTGAACTCAGCCCTCCAAACCACATTTCCGATAAAGCGGGGAAATTTATGAAATCGAGTAGCAGGGATTTCTCCACTGTTTACCGTGCCCTGCTGCGGCAATAACACATTGAACTACAAAAGTCTAGACAGAGTCTGAACCAGGATGTGATGGCTTCTCCATCCCATTCTCCTGCCACATTTCCCCCAGCAGAATCTCCGGCCGCATGGACAGGGGAAACCAAACCGGCATCTCAGAATTCCTCCTCCTGGGACTGTCCGACCGGGCGGAGCAGCGGCAGCTCCTCTTCATGCTGTTCCTCGGGATGTAGCTGCGTGGGGTCCTGGGGAGCCTGCTCATCATCCTGGCCATCAGATCTGACCCGCACCTGCACACGCCCATGTACTTCTTCCTCACCAACCTCTCCCTGGCCGACGTCTGTTTCCTGTCCACCATGGTCCCGAAGATGCTGGCCAATATTCAGACCCACAGTAAAACCATATCCTACGCTGGGTGCCTGGCGCAAATGTATTTCTTCATTCTTTTCGGAGTTCTGGACCACTTTCTCCTAACTGAAATGGCTTATGACCGCTATGTGGCTATATGCCACCCACTCCAGTACACCACCATCATGGGCCCACGGCTCTGTGCCCTGATGGTAGCTGGGTCCTGGATACTAAGCATTCTCCATGCTCTGACACATACTTTAATGGTGCTTCGAATATACTTCTGTGCAGACAATAAAATCCATCACTTCTTCTGTGAACCTATCCAGATCATAAAGCTTTCCTGCACTGATCCACTCATCAATGAAATATTGCTCTTTGTTCTTGCAGCTCTGTTAGGGCTAGGTCCCCTCACGGGACTTCTGTTCTCTTACAATCAGATTTTCTCCACTATTTTAAGAATCCCATCTGCCGGGGGAAGGTTTAAAGCCTTCTCCACGTGTGGCTCTCATCTGTCTGTGGTCTCCTTGTTCTATGGCACTTCCGTTTGGGTCTACTTCAGCCCCCGGTCCACCCACAAGGCCAGGAAAGACTCTATAGCATCCGTAATGTACTCAGTGGTGACCCCCACGCTGAACCCTTTCATCTACAGCCTGAGGAACAAGGACATGAAAGGGGCCCTGAGAAAATTCATCAGTAAGAAATATGACTTCTTCCAGAGACTGTAATCCCTTCGTTTCCTTTGTTGGCAACTCTTTCCCCTCTCATCTGCTGATTGTCAGTGTCCCACAGGTTCTGTTCTGGATGCCTACTTAGCACATTCTGCACTTACTCCTTAGAGGCATCTATTTATTCATGTGGCTTTATTTACCACCTCGATCAATGAATAAATCCATCATCGGTATTTTTTGAGCATATACTGTGTCCAGGGACGTGTATGCTGGTAGAGTACAAAACAACAGAGTTCGTGGACACATTCTCTACCCACAACAATTTTGCAGTCGAGAGCGGAAGATAAATCTTTATATACATAAAACGATAATGGATATGTATGCACGTGCTGCAGGGTTGAGGGTGAGGTGTATATCATGCTCCCAAAAGTACCAAACCCAAGTGCACAGATGATGCAGAAGAGAGAGGGAGTCAGGGAAAAGAAGGCTTAATCAGGGAAGGCTACTATGAGGATGACTCCCAGTTCTCTCTCCCTAACCCTGACCTCCCACCTCTGACTTACAGGCCCATGGTTATTCCCCGAAGCCGTGCTGTTTCCCCCAAGCAGCATTCTAATCTTGGTTCTATTCTTGGGTTCTATTCCCACATTTCCTCTTGGCCCTAAGACAGCTCCACTTGTATGTCCTACCTGCACCTCAAATTCAACGTATTCAAAACTGAGAGCCTCACCTTCATTTATAAAGCTCCTCCTTCTCTATCTCCTCCTAATTTTTCTCCTCCAAACGTTCTCTGTCAATGACTCCACGCCCCCTCCCTGTTCTCAGAAGCTGGCCTCTTTAGCATTATCCTTGAATTCCTCATTGGCTTTCAATTCTCACATCATTCTCTTTCTAAATCCTGTCAGGTCTTCTTCCACATTTCCAGAATCCACCCTTTCCTCTCCATCCACGCTGGTCCAAGCCTGCAATCCTAGCCCAGCAAGACTACATCAGGTATCAGCCTCATCACTGCTCTCCCTGCCTCTAGCTCTCCACCTCTCCAGCCCATTGTCTACACTGCTACATGGATCATCCTTTTTCAGCACCACTCAGAACACATCTCCTCACACCTCAAAAATCTCCAGTGGTTATTCTACTCCTTCTGCAATAAAGGGAAACTCCCTGCCATCTCCCTACATCTTAAATGTCATCTCTCTTCACCGGCTTTTCCCCAGCACCCCTATGTCCTCTCGGTAACCTCTGCTACCATACAATGTCCTAAAAAAAGAATTCTCTATCCAGGGTGCAAGGGTCTAGTCAAACACAATGGCTAAAAAAGAGCTACCTCGTGAAGGATTTCTCTTCTCTTTCCCAGTAGCAAGGTTGCAGGTGCAGTGGGGTCTGGAATGGTCAGAATCCCCAGTTCAGCACTGGAATCCATTGGGGTTCAATTGTCTAGTGAAAAAATGTGGATTAGGAATGTATTATTGCGGGTGTATGGGTAACCTTGTAGCTACCCCAGAGTTTAGAACATAATAAACATTTATTAAACACCACAATTATTGTTGATTGGTTTTCTTAAGAGGTGGAATTTTCACTTCTATTGGAACAAAGGAACTCAGCTCCATTGCTGCAAATGTTTTTGAACAAATAAAAAACACGGTATTTCTCAAACAAATCCCTATCATTGATCTAAACTATAAAGGAAATGGAAAAGGGTAGAAATGTTTTATAAAAATGAAGCCATGGTGTTTTCTTATCCGTAAAAACCAAACATTAGAGTCATGATCTGAAAATATTTGCTGCAGTAAGTTATAATAAGAAATAACCATAATAGGAATTGGGAAGGAGCAGCCTATAGAAGCAGCATGGCTCAGTGGAAAAAGAATGGGCTTGGGGGTCAGAGATCATACGTTCTAATCCCAGATCCACCACTTGTCAACTATGTGACTTTGGGCAAGTCACTTCCCTTCTCTGTGCCTCAGTTGCCTCATCTGTAAAATGGGGATTAATACTGTGAGTCCTATGTGGGACAACCTGATTACCTTGTTTCCCCCCAGGGCTTAGAACAGTGCTTGGCACATAGTAAATGCTTAATAATGCCATCAGCATTATTATTATTACAGGTGTGATTACAAATTGCAGAATTTGTAGAAAGTCAAAATCTGAAAAACCCATCAGTTAATATTTGTTTAATGGGGAAACAGTGGAAAAGGCTGGAAATTGACAAAAAAGATAAATACTTAGGTTACGGTTGAAGTGTCATTGCTCATGAAGGGCGGAGATAGCGGCAATAAAGACTCATTGTTGACCAAATCCCACACTACTGGGAGGAGGGGACACCTAATGACACTCGCTGGTGGGAGTGTAAAGCCAAACAAAAGGAAATGTAAGAACTTCAGACAGAAATCAAACATGTTCAAATGGGATTTTACAAAATTTATGGATGTTATGGATTTATGGAAAGGTGAGGGATAGTGGCCCCCCTCAGTGTCACATCTGGGGAGTTTCCAGTAATCTATAAGTCTCAGCTATGGGAGGGAGTGTCAAGCACAGGTGTATCCATTCCATTCCTACTTTGGGCAGTGGATAGTGAGTGAAAGGCAATCTGCTACAAGTCAAAACTCACCCACACTGGGCAGCAGCGGCATAGGAGAGAGTTGAGGGCGGAGACTAGGGTTTACTGCACGGAAGGCAGCAATGATAAACCACTTCGGGAATTTTACAAAGAAAACTCTGGAAACACTACCAGAATGATTGCAGATGGAGATGGGGGCCTTCTGGGAGAGATGTGCCCGTGGTGTCGCTATGGGATAGAAATGAATCAAAGGCATAAGACAAGAAAAGAGGGATAGTGGAAGGTTCAGAAAAGGATTAGGAAGGCATCCATTCATGGCAGGTCATTGGAGGGAGCACTAGTCATGATTGAAGGTATATCCCAGGAAAGCCCACAGAGTGCTTCTGAGATACAGGGAGGAAGACACTGTCAGAGAAAGAATTCTGGGACCTGAGCACCATTGTTCTGAGACAGCAATGGCATTTCTCAGGTTGTTAGATAAGAATGCCGCTCAAGGCTCACTCTCTCCTGGGCAGAGGTTATAGTGGTAGTGCAGTGAAGGATTCTGAGTAGATTCTTGTCTTAGACGGGTGAGGAGACTGGTTATGGCTGTCCCTTGGTCTGTGCTGAGAGATTTTCAGAAGTCGGCTTGGGGAATACAATCACTGAGCTTCAGGAACGGCTGTCCAGGGGAGCCAAAGAAGGTTCATTCATTCATTCATTCATTCAATCAATCTCATTTATTGTGCACTTACTGTATGAAGAGCACTGAACTAAGTGTTTGGAGAGTACAATTCCGCAATAAATCTGGGTTCCACCACTTAGCTGTTTGACCCTGGACAAGCCACTTAACTTCTCGGTGCCTCAGTTACCTCATCTGTAAAATGGGGATTAAGACTGTGAGCCCCACGTGGGACAACCTCATCACCTTGTAGACCCCAGCGCTTAGAACAGTGCTTCGCACATAGTAAGTGCTTTACGAATACCATAAATAAATCCCCACCCACAGCAGGCTTACAGTCAAGAAAGGAATAATGATATTTGTTAAGTGCTTACTATGTGCCAAGCACTGTTCTAAGCACTAGGGGACATATAAGGTAATCAGGTAGTCCCACTTGGGGCTCACAGTCTTAATCTCCATTTTACAGATGAGGCAACTGAGGCACAACAGATGTTAAGTAACTTGCCCAAAGTCGCACAGCTGATAAGCAGCAGAGGCAGGAATAGAACCCACTACCTCTTTCCACTATGTCCGTGTTCTTTCCACTAAGCCATGCTAAACTGTCCCCAGTAAGATTACATTATCATCTCCAGATATCTCCCTCAGCAGAACCAGGAGGGGCTAGGGCAGAAATCAGAAGCTGAGTGTTCATTCACATCTAACAAGGAGCTCAGGGAGCCATGGAGTGTGAGTCCCAAGGGCCCAGAGGTTCTTACAAATAGTCCTGCCATGAGTCCCTTTCCCATCCGCACTGCCACCATGAGTGAGGATGCAGCGTTCCTGCCTGGGACCCTGAATTTCTTGCATTCCTCTTCCCACACAGCCACATCAATTGTTCTAGGAGGAATTCCCCACCACAAGGCTCAACCCCCGAGGGTACAGAGGAGTTAGACAGTGTATGAAAAGTACATTGCCCGACTGAACTCAAGACAACCTGCACAGGTAAGGTACGTTCCCTCCAAGCCAGCCCCATGGGAACACCCGCACCTGTTACCCACCCCTGACAGGAGAACATCAGCCTTCACACTACTCCGATACTGGGACTAAAACATTTCTCAACGCACCTCCTTGATGGTAAGCCACAGAATTGGGGCATCCTGAGAGTGGGGTCAGTGGCCTCATCATCCCGGTTATGGCAACAGTGGCCTGGTCTGCCGGGTGGGAAGTGGAGCCATGACCCCCATCCCTGACCACAGGCCAACTCGTAAAAGTTACTCTCCTTGATATCATATAAATGGTTAGGGATACCTCATCTAATATCCCTAATTTTTCCTCTAAGTCATCCAGTAAGACAAGAATCTAAGACCAACCATTCCGGGTTGAGATCTTGAGAAGCAGTGTAGCCTAGTGAATACAGCATGGACATGGGAGTCAGAAGGACCGGGTTCTATGCCCAGCTCCTGCCACTTGTCTGCTGTGTGACATTGGCCAAGTCACTTCACTTCCCTGTGCCTTCCGTGTAAAATGGAGGTTGACAGAGTGCCATGGGAGACATGGACTGCGTCCAACCTGATTAACTTGGATCTATTGCAGTGACGATGACGATGATGGTATTTGTTAAGCACTTACTATGTGCTAAGCACTGTTCTAAGCGCTGGGGGGATACAAGGTAATGAGGTTGTACCACGTGGAGCACGCAGTCTTAATCCCCATTTTACAGATCGGGGAACTGAGGCACGGAGAAGTTAAGGGACTTCCCCAATGTCACACAGCTGGCAAGTGGCAGAGCCGAGATTAGAACCCATGACCTCTGACATTCAAGCCCATGCTCTTTCCATTGAGCCACACTGCTTAGTACAGTGTATCTGGCACATATTAAGTGCTTAAAGAAAACCATAAAAACGGTCCATCCACCTGGGTTGAGTGAAGTAGATGGCTAGTGTCCCAGATGACATCATGGATGACAAATTTTTATCTTGAGAAGCAGCTTGGCCCAGTGGAGAGAACTCGGGCCTGGGAGAAAATAGGACCTGGGTTCTAGACCCAGCTCTGCCAATGGTCTTCCCTGTGGCCTTGTGCAAGTCATTGAACTTCTCCGTGCCTCATTTACCTCATCTGTGAAATGTGAACTATGACTATGAGCCCCACAGGAACATGGAAAGTGTCAACCTGATGGCCATGCATCTACCCCAAGGCTCAGTACAGTGCCTGGAAAATAGTAAGAACTTGACAGGTACCATTTTTAGAAAAAGAGTCAGGGCAAAGCAAGGTGAGGATTTGCAGGGGAAGTGGGGTGGTACAGGTTTGAAGTGACAGGACGGCTTTGAAGACCTAACTGGTCAACTGGTCATCACAGGTGAAGACTGCTGGATACTAGGATTGCTCCAGAAGAAGGGCTGGCCCTCAGGACTGCGGGGATGGAGAAAGTTGGGCTTGGGGTATGATCAGCATGGATCGGCCAAGGTGGACCAGAACCAACAGAGTTTCATGGCTCAAATCGCTAGAATCCCTCCGAGCCAACTAGAACTCCTTCATACTCCCTGACACGGATTTCAACCTGCAGTGTTTAAACCAGAGAAATGCCTAGGCTTAACAATGGATTCAGGGATGGTGGAGAGTTTACTGCCTGGACCTTGGAGGGGTTAATTAGGTGGGTTTTCCTGCTAGAGCAGGGAGAAGAGGGGGATATGTTTACCTGTCATCAAGGGTTTCTAGAGGATTTAAAAGCAGCAATCACATCATAACAGCCATTTTCAGGATTCTATTAGTGTTATCCTTGAGCACTTACCTCATACTAAGCCCTGGTATTTAATCACTGATATCAATTGAACACTTGTGTTTAGAGCACTGTACTAAACTCCTGGGAAAGCACAGCAGAAGAGGGTAGGCAGGCATAATCTCTGCCCTCAAGAAAAATACAAGACACGGTCTCAGTTCTCTGGACCCAGACCCCACTAGGTAAGGGAAGAGAGACCCACAGAAGAAAAAGTACAACAGTAAATTACAATCCAAAATAAGAGCCATTTGATGATTTAACTCTCCAAATTATAAAACTTAACAAATAGCTAAAACAGAATTTGGGGGCAGGGGGTAATTATCAAGATTCTCTCCTCTCCAATCCAGAGTACTAGAGTACAAATGCCTGCAGTCTTATCCCTGTGGTTCCTAAGTGGTATGGGCTTTATTTTCATCCTCGGGGGGACAGTAAGAAGAATCACCTGGCCAGCCAGCGGCTTATCACAAACCGGAGTTTCCCTATTACGGGGATCCCGGCTGCATGGATGGTCCACCCTCCACTCTTGATAGAGATCTGACTTCACTCCGCAAATTGTTGAGTGGGTTTTGAGGAGACTACTCTAGCCATTGGACCACCCCCTGCAGATGCCAGAACCCTCATTCTTATGGGAAGTACAGAAATGTGGAAGACAAATAAGACTGGGAGCAAGAGCTGGAACTGAGCGTGACAGAAACAAGTATGTTGGGCTTAAAAAGAAAGCCAAAATAAACTTATTAAGAAGGTATAAGGAAGGGGTTGGGGGGCATTTGCTAAGGGTAGGGTGCAGGGCAGCTGCGAGCCCTGAAAACTCCATCAACAGGACCCAGCAATATTCTTTTGGCATCAAAATGAGCAAGGCACAATTTTTCTCCTTAGTACTGAGTAGGATTGACCTGAGAAGTGGGATGAGATTCCATGGAGAAAGCTCCGGAGGGAGAGGTGATGATGGAGAAATGTCTGGGAATGGGGTGTCTGAAGAAACTGGGATTATTCATGCAGGTGAGGAGAAGCCGGAGGGGCCACTGATGATGGGCTCCGAGTCTCTGATGAGGTTTTCCATGGAGAATGAGGCACAGCCGGACTGAGAGCCCAATTCTGTGCCTGGGTAAGGGGCAGAAATAGAACCCGCTTCACCTAGTGTTGACACACACCCAGGCCCACAAATGGTTGACCCAGGACCCCAGGAAGGCTGGAGAGTGTGAGCAGGAGAATCCCAGATGAACAAATGCTCCAGCCAGAACCCAGCCCTCCCAACCACATTTCCAATAAAGCGGGGAAATGTATGAAATCAAGTAGCAGGGGTATCTCCACTGTTTACCCTGCCCTGCCCCGGCAATAACACATTGAACTACATAAAGTCTAGACTGAGTCAGAACCAGGATGTGATTGCTCCTCCATCCCATTCTCCTGCCACATCTCCCCCAACAGATCCTCCGGCCACATGGACAGGGGAAACCAAACCAGCACCTCAGACTTCCTCCTCCTGGGACCGTCCGACCAGTCGGAGCAGCGGCAGCTCCTCTTCATGCTGTTCCTCGGGATGTAGCTGCTTGGGGTCCTGGGGAGCCTGCTCATCCTCCTGGCCATCAGATCTGACCCGCGCCTGCACAAGCCCATGTATTTCTTCCTCACCAACCTCTCCCTGGCTGACGTCTGTTTCCTGTCCACCACAGTCCCCGAGATTCTGGTCAACATTCAGACCCACAATAAATCCATATCCTACGCTGGGTGCCTACCGCAAATGTGTTTCTTCATTCTGTTTGGAACTCTGGACCACTTTCTCCTCACTGGAATGGCTTATGACCGCTATGTGGCTATATGCCACCCACTTCACTACACCACCATCATGGGCCCACGGCTCTGTGCCCTGATGGTAGCTGGGTCCTGGATACTAAGCATTCTCCATGCTCTGACACATACTTTAATGGTGCTTCGAATATCCTTCCGTGCAGACAATAAAATCCATCACTTCTTCTGTGAACCTATCCAGATCATAAAACTTTCCTGCACTGATCCACTCTTCAATGAAATATTGCTCTTTGTTCTTGCAGCTCTGTTAGGGCTAGGTCCCCTCACGGGACTTCTGTTCTCTTACACTTGGATTTTCTCCACTATTTTAAGAATCCCATCTGCCGGGGGAAGGTTTAAAGCCTTCTCCACGTGTGGCTCTCATCTGTCTGTGGTCTCCTTGTTCTATGGCACTTCCGTTTGGGTCTACTTCAGCCCCCGGTCCACCCACAAGGCCAGGAAAGACTCTATAGCATCCGTGATGTATTCAGTGGTGACCCCCACGCTGAACCCTTTCATCTACAGCCTGAGGAACAAGGACATGAAAGGGGCCCTGAGAAAATTCATCAGTAGGAAATATGACTTCTTCCAGAGACTGTAATCCCTTCGTTTTGTTTGTTGGCAACTCTTTCCCCTCTCATCTGCTGGTTGTCAGTGTCCCACAGGTTCTGTCCTAGATGCCTACTTAGCACATTCTGCACTTACTCGTTAGAGGCATCTATGTATTCATGTGGCTGTATCTACCACCTCAATCAATTAATAAATCCATCATCGGTATTTATTGAGCACATACTCTGTGCAGGGACGTGTACGCTGGGTAGAGTACAATACAACAGAGTTCGTGGACACATTTTCTGCCCACAACAAGTTTGCAGTCGAGAGGGGAAGATAGATCTTTATATACATAAAACGATAATGGATATGTATGCACGTGCTGCAGGGTTGAGGCTGAGGTCAATATCATGCTCCCAAAAGTACCACACCCAAGTGCACAGATAATGCAGAAGAGAGAGGGAGTCAGGGAAAAGAAGGCTTAATCAGGGAAGGCTACTATGAGGATGACTCCCAGTTCTCTCTCTCTAACTCTGACCTCCCACCTCTGACTTACAGGCCCATGGTTTTTCCCCGAAGCCATGCTGTCTCCTCCAAGCAGCTTTCTAATCTTGGTTCTATTCTTGGGTTCTAATCCCACATTTCCTCTTGGCCCTAAGACAGCTCCACTTGAATGTCCTACCTGCACCTCAGGTTCAACGTGTTCAAAACTGAAAGCCTCACCTTCCTTTCTAAAGTCCCTCCTTCTCCATCTCCTACTAATTTTCCTCCTCCAAACGTTCCTCGCTCGGCCACCTACTCCTCGCCCCCTGCCTGTTCTCAGAAGCTGGCTTCTTTGGCATGATCCTTGAATTCCTCATTGTCTTTCAATTCTCACATCATTCTCTTTCTAAATCCTGTCAGGTCTTCTTCCACATTTCCAGAATCCACCCTTTCCTCTCCATCCAGGTTACTCCAAGCCTGTAATCCTAGCCCAGCAAGACCACATCAGGTATCAGCCTCATCCCTGCTCTCCCTGCCTCTAGCTCTCCACCTCTCCAGCCCAATCTCTACACTGCTACATGGATCAACATTTTTCAGCACCACTCAGCACACATCTCCTCAATCTTCAAAAATCTCCAGTGGTTATCCGTCTCCTTCTGTAATAAATGGAAACTCCCTGCCATTCGCTTCAAAGCTCTGCACCATCTCCCTCCATCTTACATGTCATCTCTCTTCACCAGCTATTCCCCAGCACCCCTAGCCTTCTCGGTAACCTCTGCCACCATACAATGTCCTAAAAAAAGAATTCTCTACCCAGGGTGCAAGGGTCTACTCAAACACAATAGCTAAAAAAGAGCTATCTCGTGAAGGATTTCTCTGCTCTTTCCCAGTAGCAAGTCTTCAGGTGCAGTGGGGTCTGGCATGTGGCATGGTCAGAATCCCCAGTCCAGCACTGGAATCAGTTGGGGTTCAATTGTCTTGTGAAAAAACATGGATTAGGAATGTATAATTGAGGGTGTGTGGGTAACCTTGTAGCTACCCCAGAGTTTAGAACGTAATAATCATTTAATAAACACCACAATTATTGTTGATTGGTTTTCTTAAGAGGTGGAATTTTCACTTTTAGTGGAACAAAGGAACTCAGCTCTCTTCCTGCAAATGTTTTTGGACAAATAAAAAACACGGTATTTCTCAAACAAATCCTTATCATTGATCTAAACTGTGAAGAAAATGGAAAAGGGTAGAATTGTTTTATAAAAATGATGCCATGGTGTTTTCTTATCCTTAACAACTAAACATTAGAGTCATGATCTGAAAATATTTGCTACAGGAAGTTATAATAAGAAATAACCACAATAGGAATTGGGAAGGAGCAGTCTATAGAAGCAGCATGGCTCAGTGGAAAGAAGATGGGCTTGGGGGTCAGAGATCATACGTTCTAATCCCAGATCTGCCACTTGTCAACTGTGTGACTTTGGGCAAGTCACTTCACTTCTCTGTGCCTCAGTTGCCTCCTCTGTAAAATGGGGATTAAGACTGTGAGTCCCATGTGGGACAACCTGATTACCTTGCTTCCCCCCAGGGCTTAGAACAGTGCTTGGCACATAGTAAATGCTTAATAATGCCATCCTTATTATTATTACAGGTGCAGTTACAAAGTGCAGAATTTGTAGAAAGTGAAAATCTGAAAAACCCATCACTTAACATTTGTCAAATGGGGAAACAGTGGAAAAGGCTGGAAATTGACAAAAAAGATGAATACTTAGGTTATGGTTGAAGTGTCATTGTTCACGAAGGGTGGAGATAGCGGCAATAAAGACTCATTGTTGACCAAATCCCACACTACTTGGAGGAGGGGACACCTAATGACACGCGCTGGTGGGAGTATCAAGCCAAACAAAAAGAAATGTAAGAAATTCAGGCAGAAATCAAATATGCTCAAATGGGATTTTACTAAATTTATGGATGTTATGGATTTATGGAAAGGTGAGGGATAGTAGAGCCCCTCAGGGTAGCATCTGGAGAGTTTCCAGTAATCTATCAGTCTCAACTATGGAAGGGAGTGTCAAGCACAGGTCTATCCATTCAATTCCTACTTTGGGCAGTGGCTAGTGAATGGAAGGCAATCTCCTACAAGTCAAAACTCACCCACACTGGGCAGCAGCGGCATAGGAGAGAGTTGAGGGCGGAGACTAGAGTTTACTGCGCGGAAGGAGGCAATGATAAACCACTTCCGGAATTTTACAAAGAAAACTCTGGAAACCCTACCAGAACAATTGCAGATGGAGAGCGGGGCCTTCTGGGAGACATGTGCCCGTGATGTCGCTATGGGATAGAAATGAATCAAAGGCATAAGACAAGACAAGAGGGATAGTGGAAGGTTCAGGAAAGGATTAGGAAGGCATCCATTCATGGAAGGTCATTGGAGGGAGCACTAGTGATGATAGAAGGTACAACCCAGGAAAGCCAACAGTGTGCTTCTGAGATAGGGGGAGGGAGACACTGTCAGAGACAGAATTCTGGGACCTGGGCACCATTGTCCTGAGACAACAATGGCATTTTTCAGGTTGTTAGGTAAGAATGCCACCCAATCAATCAATTGTATTTATTGAGTGCTTACTGTGTGCAGAACACTGTACTAAGCACTTGTGATGTACAAGTTGGCAACATACAGAGACGGTCCCTACCCAACAGTGGGCTCACACTCTAAAAGGCTCACTCTCTCCTGGGCAGAGGTTGTAGTGGTAGTGCACTGAAGGATTCTGAGTAGATTCCTGTATTAGAGGGGTGAGGAGACTGGTTATGGTTGTCCCTTGGTCTGTGCTGAGAAATTCTCAGGAATCGGCTTGGGGGATATAATCACTGAGCTTCAGGAACGGCTGTCCAGGGGAGCCCAGAAGGTTCATTCATTCATTCATTCATTTAATCTTATTTATTGTGCACTTACTGTATGCAAAGCACTGAACTAAGGGCTTGGAGAGTACAATTCGGCAATAAATCTGGGTTCCACCACTTAGCTGTTGGACCCTGGGCAAGCTACTTAACTTCTCTGTGCCTCAGTTACCTCATCTGTAAAATGGGGATTAAGACTGTGAGCCCCACGTGGGACAACCTCATCACCTTGTATCCCCCAATGCTTAAAACAGTGCATCGCACATAGTAAGTGCTTTAGAAATACCATAAAAAAATCCCCACCCACAGCAGGCTTACAGTCAAGAAAGGAATAATGATATTTGTTAAGTGCTTACTATGTGCCAAGCACTGTTCTAAGCACTAGGGGACATACAAGGTAATCAGGTAGCCCCACTTGGGGATCACAGTCTTAATCTCCATTTTACAGATGAGACAATTGAGGCACAAAGTCGCACATCTGATAAGCGGCAGAGGCAGGAATAGAACCACGACTTCTTTCCACTAAGCCATGCTAAACTGTCCCCAGTAAGACTATATTGATCTCCAGATATCTCCCTCAGCAGAACCAGGAGGGGCCAGGACAGAAACCAGAAGCTGAGTGTTCATTCATCTCTAACAAGGAGCTCAGGGAGCCATGGAGTGTGAGTTCCAAGGGCCCAGAGGCTCTTGCAAATAGTCCTGCCATGAGCCCCTTTCCCATCCCCACTTGCCACCATGAGTGAGGATGCAGCGTTCCTGCCTGGGACCCTGAATTTCTTGCATTCCTCTTCCCACACAGCCACATCAATTTTCTAGGAGGAATTCCCCACCACAAGGCTCATCCCCTGAGGGTACAGAGGAGTTAGAAGGCAAATGAAATGTACATTGCCCGACTGACCTCAAGATAACCTGCACAGGTAAGGTACGTTCCTCCTGAGCCAGCCCATGGGTACACCCGCACCTGTTATCCACCCCTGACAGGAGAACTTCAGCCTTCACGTTACTCCGATACTGGTACTAAAGCATGTCTCAACCCATCTCCTTGGTGGTAAGCCACAGGATTGGGGCATCCTGAGAGTGGGGTCAGTGGCCTCATCATCCCGGTGATGGCAACAGTGTCCAGGTCTGCCAGGTGGGAAGTGGAGCCAAGACCCCTGTCCCTGAAAGCCAGGGGCCAGGGAGGGGGCTGGGAGAAGGGCATGTCTCTGGGGGAGGTGCAGACCCCCATTGGAGTGTGGGTCCTCATCTCGATCCTCCATAGGCTCTTCCTCTCTGTTATACGTTACTGACCACATTTAGGAGAGAAACCAACAGCCACATGCATGTGCTGAGTGCTCTAGTCTGGGTGTGAGCAGCTGCTCTTCTTCACTTGAAATGCCTAGCCTTCCATGTACAGGTTGGAACACCCACCAAGCAGGCTCAGTTGAAGTCACAGAACACCCAAGGATGGGTAGTCTGGGGTTCTAAATGCAGGAAACTTCAACCCTACACCAATCTATCAACCAATCATATGTATTGACGGCTTACTGTGTGCAGAGCACTGTACTAAGCACTTGGGAGAGTAAAGCCCAGCAATATGACAAAAATACTCCCTGTCCACAATGACCTTACAATCTAGTTGAGGAGACAGACAATAATATAAATAGATAATAATAATGATGATGATGATGATGGTATTTGTTCAGCGCTTACTATGTGCAAAGCACTGTTCTAAGACACACATTCTGGCCACCCTTGCTTTCAGATCACTGACAGAGAAGGGAAAGGCTTCCAAGCGTGGGATGGTTCCGGTCACAATGACCTGTTTTCTACAAAAGCCACCTGGCTCACCTGATTTTGTGTCCACATTATCATTATCATCATCAATGCTATTTATTGAGTGTTTACTATGTGCAAAATACCGTACTGAACCCTTGTGAGAATACAATACAACGGAGTTAAAACCAATAGTGTGCAATGCTTTTTCTTCTGCAAGGGATGGAGAAAGGACAGGGAGGGCCAGAGGTCGTTGGAGGTCAGCAGCTTGAGCCATGCAGCAGGAATCAGGGACTGGTGTGTCAGAGACTGGGTACCCAGGGGAACTCTGTTCTAGTGGTACCTGCTGGCCACAGTGTGACAAATAATGCCTGGGCTGGGTTTCCATAGCGTTTTTGTCTATCATCCGGGATGCAATCTGAAGGGGGTAATGCTGGTGGTGACTTCTCCGAGTTTCGGGTATTGCCCTGGGTGTTTCTTAGCAAAAATCCAACAGGTCTCCCCTGGTCCCTACCAGGCCCAATAACAACCTGCCCAAACCAAGATGTTTCACCACCAAAACTGGTGAAGGTCACCAAGCCAAACTTATTCACTTTAAATTTAACCTTTCCTGCCCTAAAACTGCCCTCTCCTCTGCCAGGCAAAACAGTGTTTCTTCCCTTATTGACAACCATGCACATCACCCACATCAGCTGTTCCGGACATTTAACTCCCTCCTCAAGCCCCCTGTTCCTCCCCCTCCTCCATCTCTCACCCCCAATGATCTGGCCACCTACTTCATTAGGAAAATTCACACCATCAGGTCTGAGTTCCCCAAAGGCACTGCTCCCCTTTCTCCATCCCCCCACTCTCAACCTCCTCCGCTACCTTCCCATACTTTCTGGTAGTTTCTTCAGAGGAGATCTCCTTCCTCCTCTCAAGTGTCACTCCCGCCACCTGTGCTTCAGACCCCATTCCCTCTCATCTTATAAAAACTCTCACCCCTTCCTTCCTCCCCTCCTTAACTTCCATCCTCAACCACTCACTCTCCATCGGCTTCCTCCCCTCTGCCTTCAAACATGCCCAATTCTCCCCATCCTAAAAAAACCCACTCTTGACCCCACTGCTTCTTCCAGTTATTGCCCTATCTCCCTCCTACCCTTCCTTTCCAAACTCCTAGAGCAAGTCGTCTAAACTCGATGCCTCGAATTGCTCAACTCCAAAGCTCTCCTGGATGCCCTCGAGTCTAGCTTCAGTCCCCTCCATTCTACTGAACTGCCCTATCAAACGTCCCCAATGACCAATGATGCATACAGTTCTAGTTCCTCCTTCTTTTAATGATCATCGGTGTGAACCATATTTGAGAGATCCTTAGTGACCCTTGGTGATGCTATGTGGGAACTCTCAAGGGGAAGATACTCCTTTGGGTGATGAAAAGAGTAGGTCTCTGGAGGACTCTTCCAAGAATGAACAATTAGTTCCTGAGATGACCAAGCAGTCTCTCCTAGACCATTGGATGCAGGCTGTATGTACTATCTTGCTGGCATCACCTTTCCTGTAGCAGTGGGCCATGTACACAGTGGACCATTGGCCGACTAGTAAAAGTTACTCTCCTTAATATCATCTTAACGGTTAGGGATGTACCATCTAACATCCCTAATTTTCCTTCTAAGTCATCCAGTAAGACAAGAATCTAAGACGGACCATTCCTGGGTGAGATATTGAGAAGTAGTGTGGCCTAGTGGATAGAGTATGGACCTGGGAGTCACAAGGGCCTGGGTTCTAATCCCGGCTCCACTACCTGTCTGCTGCGTGACACTGGGCAAGTAACTTCACTTCCCTGTGCCTTCCCTGTAAACTGGGGATCGACTGAGAGCGCCATGTGGGACACAGACTGCGTCCTGTAGTAATGAAGATGGTGGTATTTGTTAAGCACTTACTATGTGCCAAGCACTGTTCTAAGCCCTGTGGGGGATACAAGGTAATCAGGGTGTTCCGCGTGGGGCTCACAGTCTTAATCTCCAATTTAGAGATGAGGGAACTGAGGAACAGAGAAGTTAAGTGACTTGCCTAAGGTCACACAGCTGACAAGTGCTGGATCCCTGATTAGAACCCATGAACTCTGACTCCCAAGCCTATGCTTTTTCCATTGAGCCATGCTGCTTAGTGCAGTGCCCCTGGCACATATTAAGTGCATAACAGATACCATCAAAATTCGTCCATTCACCTGGGTTGAGTGAAGTAGATGGCTGGAGTACCAGATGAGATCAGGGATGCCAAATTTACATCTTGAGAAGCAGCTTGGCCTAGTAGATAGAGAACGGCCCTAGGAGTCACTAGGACCTGAGTTCTAGTCTCAGCTCTGCCACTTCTCTGCCCTGTGACCTTGGGCAAGTCATTGAACTTCTCCATGCCTCACTTACCTCATCTGTAAAATGGGAATTATGACTCTGAGCCCCATGTGGGACATGGACTGTGTCAACCCGATTGCCATGCATCTACCCCTGGGATTAGTACAGTGTCTGGCAAATAGTAAGAACTTAACAAATACCATTTCAAAAAAAGCGTCAGGGGCAAAGCAAGGTGAGGATTTGCAGGGGAAGTGGGATAGGACAGGTCTTGGGAGTGATAGGATGTCTTTGAAGACCTAGCTAGGCAAGGGCCATCACAGGTGAAGACTGCAAAGTTAAGACTGCTGGATATTAGGATTGCTCCAGAAGAACGGCTGACCCTCAGGACTGTGGGGATGGAGAAAGTTGGGGTATGATCAGCATGGATCAGCCAAGGTCGACCAGAACCTCCCAATGGAGTTCCATGGCTCCAATCACCTAGAATCTCTCCCAACCAACTAGATCTTCTTCATATCCCCTGACACGGATTTCAGCCTGCAGTGTTTAAACCTGGGAAATGCCAAGGCTTAACGGTGGATTCAGGGATGGGGAAGAGTTTACTGCCTGGACCTTGAAGGGGTAAATTAGGTGGGGTTTCCTGCCAGAACAGGGAGAAGTGTGGGGATGTTTACCCGTCATCAAGGGTTTCTAGAGGATTTAAAAGGAGAAATTACATCATAACAGCCATTTTCACTATTGTATAAGTGTTATTGTTGAGTACCTACCTCATACTAAGCCCTGGTATTTACCCACTGGTATTTATTGAACATTTGTGTGTAGAACACTGTACTAAGCTCCTGGGAAAGCACAGCAGAAGAGGGTAGGCAGGCATAATCTCTGCCCTCAAGAAAAATACAAGACACGGACTCAATTCTCTGGACCCTGACCCCACTAAGGGAAGAGGGACTCATAGAAAAAAAGAAAAACAGGAAATTATAATTCAAAATACGAGCCATTTGAAAATTTAATTGCCCAAACTATTAACATTAAAAACGAATAGCTAAAACAGCACTTGGAGGGGGTAATTATCAAGATTCTCTCCTCTCCAATCAAGAGTACTAGAGTACAAATGCCTGCAGTCTTTCCCAGTGTTTCCTAGGTGGTTATGGGCTTTGCTTTCATACTGTGGGGGGAGAGGAAGAAGACTGCCCTGACCAGCCAGCGGCCCATCACATACCGGAGCTTCCCTCTTATGGAGACCCCGGCCGCACGGATGACCCACCCTCCACTCATGAAAGATATCAGACTTCACTCCTGTAATTGTTGATGGGTGGAGGGAAGACTACTCTACCCAGTAGACTACCCCCTGCAGACGCCACACCCCTCATTCTTATGGGAACTCTAGACACGAGGAAGACAAAAAAGACTGGGAGCGAGGAGTGGGCTGAGCCTTGCAAATACTGGTGTGATGGGCTTAAAAGGCAAGCAAAAATAAACTTATAAGAAGGCATAAGAAATGAGTTGGGGGGCATTTCCTAAGGGTAGGGTGCAGAACAGCTGCAAGCACCATAAAGTCCATCAACGGGACCCAGAAATATTCTTTTAACACCAAAATGAGCAAGGCACAATTTTTCTCCTTAGTCATGAATACGCTTGGCCTGAGAATTGGGATGAGATTCCATGGAGAAAGTTCAGGAGAGAGTAATGATGATGGAGAAATGTCAGGGAATGGGGGTGTCTGATGAAACTGGGATTCATCAATCCGGTGAGGAGAAGCCTGAAGGGCCACTGATGATGGGCTCCGAGTCTCTGATGAGGTGTTCCATGGAGAATGAAGAGTAGCCGGACCGGGAGAGCCCAGTGCTATGCCTGGGAGTGGGGCGGGAATAGAATCCACTGCACCTTGTGCCAACACACACATGGGCCCGGGAAGGGTGAACCCAGGACCCCAAGAAGGCTGGAGAGTGTGAGCAGGAGAATCTCAGATGAACAAATACTCCAGCCAGAAACCAGGCCTCCCAATCACATTTCCAATAAAGCTGGGGAGATGTCAGAAAGCGAGCAGCAGGGGTCTCTCCACTGCTTACCCTGCCCCACCCCGGCACACACGCATTAAACAGCTTAAAACCTAGACTGAGTCTGAACCAGGATGCGATTGCTCCACCATCCCATTCTCCTGCCACATCTCCCCCAGCAGATCCTCCAGGCCCATGGAGAGGGGAAACCAAACTGGCATCTCAGAATTCCTCCTCCTGGGACTGTCCAACTTGGCAGAGCAGCGGCAGCTCCTCTTCGTGCTGTTCCTCTGGTTGTACCTCCTTGGGGTTCTGGGGAGCCTGCTCATCGTCCTGGCAGTCAGCTCTGACCCACACATGCACACCCCCATGTAATTCTTCCTCACCAACCTCTCCCTGGCTGACATCTGCTTTTTTTACTCTATTTATTTATTTATTTATTTTATTTGTACATATCTATTCTATTTATTTTATCTTGTTAGTATGTTTGGTTTTGTTCTCTGTCTCCCCCTTTTAGACTGTGAGCCCACTGTTGGGTAGGGACTGTCTCTATATGTTGCCAATTTGTACTTCCCAAGCGCTTAGTACAGTGCTCTGCACATAGTAAGCGCTCAATAAATACGATTGATGATGATGATGATGATGTCCACCACGGTCCCCAACATGCTGGTCAACATTCAGACCCACGACAAATCCATATCCTACGCTGGCTGCCTGGCACAAATGTACTTCTTCCTTCTGTTTGGAACTCTGGACCACTTTCTCCTCACAGGGATGGCATATGATCGTTACGAGGCCATGTCACCCCCTCCACTACACCACCATCATGAGCCCACGGCTCTGTGCCCTGGTGGTTGCTGGATCCTGGATCTTCAGTTCCCTCCATGCCCTGACACACACCCTGTTGGTGGTTCGTTTATCCTTCTGTACCAATTGGGAAATTCTTCACTTCTTCTGTGAACCTTACCAGATCCTAAAGCTTTCCTGTTCAAGCATTTTCATCAATGAAGTAATCGTGTTTGTCTCTGCAGTAGTGATTGGGGTAGGTCCAATCACCGGCCTTCTGTTCTCTTATGTTCGCATCATCTCGACCATATTGAGAATCCCATCTGCAGGGGGTAGGCGGAAAGCTTTCAGCACTTGTGCTTCTCACCTGTCTGTGGTCTCCTTATTCTACAGCACCTCTTGGGACCTACCTTTGTCCAACATCTACCCAAACATTCAGTAAGGGCTCGATAACGTCTGTGCTGTACACAGTGGTCATCCCCACAATGAATCCCTTCATCTACAGCCTGAGGAACAAGAACATGAAAATGGCCCTGAGCAACGCATTCAACAGGAAAAGTGTCTTCTCTCGAGGACTCTGACATGCTGATTCACCTGAAGCTTATTTTTCTGAGAAAGTATAGCCAGTTATCGAAGATCACATACTTTTTGTCATGTACAATTTGGTTTTGTTTGTTTTTTGTAGGAGAGGGTCAAACTCTCACATTCCGAGTGAGAGTTTACCATCCTCCTTTATGGTCCCCAATATTCTGTTGACCAGAGAAGCAGTGTGGCCTAGTGGAAAGATCAGGGACATGGGAGTCTGAGAAACTGGGCTCTTATCCCAGCTCACCACTTGTGTGCTGTGTGACTTTGGACAAGTCACTTAACTTTTCTGTGCTTCAGGTCCTAATCTGTAAAATGGGGATTGAGTACCTCTTCCCCCTCCTACTGAGGCTGTGAGTCCTACGTGAGACCTAATCATCTTATATCTGCCTCAGCCCTTAGTACAATGCTTAGCACATAACCTATGCCATTATTAATAGGGAAGCAGCATGGCCTGGTGGACCTAGTATGGGCCTGGGGGTTGGAAGACCAGGGTTCTAATCCTGCTTCTGACACTTCTCTGCTGTGTGACCATGGACAAGTCACTTCACTTTTCTGGGCCTCATTTACCTCATCTATGAAATGGAGATTAGGATTGTGAGTCCCTTGTACGATGGGGATTGTGTCCATCCCAATCATCTTCTATCTACCCCACACTTAGTACAGTGCCTGACGCATGGTAAGCACTTAAATACCACTTAAAAAAGAAAATCTCCTGGGACATTTCCCTAAGCAAAGCCCAGTAGGGAGACAAGGCACTGAGAGTTTGTGTGTCTCTCGCACGGAGCTGGGGGAGCCATAAACTGTGGGGCCTGAGGGACCAGAGACTCCTGCAAATAGTCCTGCCATAAGCCCCACTCACACCACCACTGCGCCTGTGGTTGAGGACGCAGCACTTCTGCTTGGAGCTCCACAGCCCCCCGTCCCTCTTCCCCCTCAGCTACACTGTTCCAGGACGAGTTCTTCAACACAAGGCCCAGCAACTGAAAGGACAAAGGAGGCGGACGGTGCAGGCACCCTTGATTGCCCGACTGACCCCAAGACGACCTGCACAGGTAGGGAACGACCCCCCCATCCCAGCACACAGGAGCACCCATGCCTCTTCCCAAGTCACGATGGGAGAACTTTAGCCTTCACTCTGATCCAATATTGAGGCTACAAGTACATCCCAGCCCCCTTCCCCAGGGGGTCCGCAGGAGTCTAAAAGCCACAATATCGGGGCATTCTGAAAGTGAGATATGACCTCCCTACTCAAATCAAACTTACAACAGCACTTAGAACAGTGCTCAGCCCTTAGGATAGCACTTCGTTCATAGTAAGCGCTTAACAAATGCCATTATTAATTATTAATAATTAATTAATCAAACGAGCACTCTTCCTCTCTTCAAGGCCCTACTGTGAGCTCACCTCCTCCAGGTTGCCTTCCCAGACTGAGCCCCCCTTTTCCTCTGCTCCTCCTCCCCTCCCCACCGCCCCTACTCCATCCCTCTGCTCTACCCCCTTCCCCTCCCCACAGCACTTGTCTATATTTGTACAAAATTATTACTTTATTTATTTTATTAATAATAATAATACTAAATATTATCTATAGTTCTATTTATCTATATTGATGGTATTGATGGCTGTCTACTTTTTTTGGTTTGTTGTCTGTCTCCTGCTTTCAGGCTGTGAGCCCATTGTTGGGTAGGGATTCTCTCTATCTATTGCCGAATTTACTTTCCAAATGCTTAGTACAGTACTCTGCATACACTAAGTGCTCAATAAATCTGATTGAATGAATGAATCATTACTATTTTCACCGACCCTTTCAGGGAACAGGAGACTATCTGTCTCATTCTATAGCCATTACTGAAGACACTATACCCCAAGATCTCAGTGCATAACAGGTCCTCTTTATTAAAACATCCCACTGGATCCCACATAATAAGGTGCACCGTCCCGGTACAAAGAGACACACACTTTTGCAGCAACTAGTTGTGCCTTTTATATTCTAAAGCACCCCCTCTAAATGTCTTCCCAGTTGCTGCCCTGCACACACAGGAAGTCCCTCCCTCCTTTTAATGAATACTGGAGGGGAAATTTCTACTTTCTGGTGATTCCTCCAGTCTTAGTTCTTCCTTCTTTTGATGATCATAGGTTTGAACCATTTTTGAGAGATCCTTAGTTAGCCTTGCAGATAGTCTGCGGGAACCCTCAGAGGGAAGTTCCTCCTTTGGGTGATGCAAAGATTGGGTCTCTGGAGAACTCTTCCAAGAATGAACAATTAGTTCCCGAGATGACCAAGCAGTCTGTCCAAGACCATCCGATGCAGGCTGTATACACTATCTTGCTGGTATCACTTATCCTGCAGCTTGTGGGCCCTATACCCAATGGACCACTGGCCAACTGGTAACAGTTACTCTCCTTAATATCATGTAAATGGTTAGGGATAACATCTAATATCCCTAATTTACCCTCTAAGTCATCCAATAAGACAAGAATCTAAGACCGACAATTCCTGGGCGAGATCTTGAGAAGCAGTGTGGCCTAGTGGACAGAGCATGGACCTGGGAGTCAGAAGGACTGGGTTCTATTCCCAGCTCCTGCCACTTGTCTGCTGTATGACATTGGCCAAGTCCCTTCACTTCCCTGTGCCTTCCCTGTAAAATGGGGATTGACTGAGAGTGCCACGTGAGACATGGACTGCGTCCAATCTGATTAACGTGGATCTATTGCAGTGACGATGATGATGATGGTATTTGTTCAGCGCTTACTATGTGCTAAGCACTGTTCTAAGCGCTGGGGCATACAAGGCAATGAGGCTGTACCACGTGGAGCTCACATTCTTAATGCCCATTTTACAGATGAGGGAACTGAGGCGCGGAGAAGTTAAGGAACTTGCCCAAAGTCACACAGCTGGCAAGTGGCAGAACCTTGATTAGAACCCATGACCGCTGACAGCCAAGCCCGTGCTTTTTCCATTGAGCCACGCTGCTTAGTACAGTGCGTCTGGCACATATTAAGTGTATAACAGATACCATAAAAAATGGCCCATCCACCTGGGTTGAGGGAAGTAGATGGCTGGTGTCCCAGATGAGATCATGGATGACAAACTTTTATCTAAAGAAGGAGCTTGGACCCATGGAGAGAACTGGAGCCTGGGAGTAAAAAGGACCTGGGTTCTAGTCCCAGCTCTGCAACTTGTCTGCCCTGTGACATTGGTTAAGTCATTGAACTTCTCCGTACCTCACTTACCTTGTCTGTAAAATGTGAACTATGACTGTGAGCCCCATGTGGGACATGGAAAGTGTCAACCTGATTGCCATGCATCTACCCCATGGCTCAGTACAGTGCCTGGAAAATAGTAAGAACTTAAGTACCACTTTTAAAAAAAGAGTCAAGGGCAAAGCAGAACCACCTAACACAGTTTCATGGCTCCAATGACCTAGAATCCCACTGAGCCAACTAGAACTACTTCATACTCCCTGACACGGATTTCAACCTGCAGTGTTTAAACCCGGGAAATGCCTAGGCTTAACTATGGATTCAGGGATGGGGGAGAGTTTACTTCCTGGACTTTGGAGGGGTTAATTAGTTGGATTTTCCTGCTAGAACAGGGAGAAGAGAGGGATATGTTTACCTGTCATCAAGGGTTTCTAGAGGATTTAAAAGCAGCAATCACATCATAACAGCCATTTTCAGGATTCTATTAGTGTTATTCTTGAGCACTTACCTCATACTAAGCCTTGTTATTTAATCACTGGTATTTATTGAACAATTGTGTGTAGAGCACTGTACTAAGCTCCTGGGAAAGCACAACAGAAGAACGTAGGCAGGCATAATCTCTGCCTTCAAGAAAAATACAAGACACGGTCCCAGTTCTCTAGACCCTGACCCCACTAGGTAAGGGAAGAGAGACCCACAGGAGAAAAAGAACAACAGTACATTACAATCCAAAATAAGAGCTATTACACGATTTAATTCCCCAAATTATCAAAATTTAATAAATAGCTAAAGCAGCACTTGGGGGCAGGGGGATTTACCAAGATTCTCTCCTCTCCAGTCAAGAGTACTACAGTACAAATGCCTGCAGTCTTTCCCAGGGTTTCCTAGGTGGTATGGGCTTTATTTTCATCCTGCTGGGGAGAGGAAGAAGACTCACCTGGCCGGCCAGCGGCTCATCACAGACCGGAACTTCCCTCTATTGGGGACCCCGGCCGCATGGATGGCCCACCCTCCACTCTTGGTAGAGATCTGGTTCACTCCTCAAATTGTTGGGTGGGTTTTGAGGAGACTACTCTAGCCATTGGACCACCACCTACAGATGCCAGAACCCTCATTCTGATGGGAAGTCCAGAAATGTGGAACACAAACAAGACTGGGAGCAAGGGCTGGAACTGAGCATGGCAGAAACAAGTATGAGGGGCTTAAAAAGAAAGCAAAAATAAACTTATTAAGAAGGAATAAGGAAGGAGTTCGGGACATTTCCTAAGGGTAGGGTGCAGGGCAGCTGCAAGCACTGTAAAGTTCATCAACAGGACCCAGCAATATTCGTTTGCAACCAAAATGAGCAAGGCACAATTTTTCTCCTTAGTACTGAGTAGGCTTAACCGGAGAAGTGGAATGAGATTCCATGGAGAAGGCTCCGGAGGGAGCAGTGATGATGGAGAAATGTCTGGGAATGGGGTGTCTGAAGAAACTGGGATTGTTGATTCAGGTGAGGAGAAGGCTGAGGGGCCACTGATGATGGGCTCCGAGTCTCTGATGGGGTATTCCATGGAGAATGAGGAGCTGCTGGACTGAGAGCCCAATTCTGTTCCTGGGGATGAGGCAGAAATTGAACCCGCCTCACCTAGTGTTGACATACACCCAAGCCCGGGAATGGTTGACACAGGACCCCAAGAAGGGTGGAGAGTGTGAGCAGGAGAATCAAAGATGAACAAATACTCCGGCCAGAACCCATCCCTCCCAGCCACATTTCCAATAAAGCGAGGAAATGTATGAAATAGAGTAGCAGAGATCTCTCCACTGTTTACCCTGCCCTGCCCTGGCAAAAACACATTAAACTGCATAAAGTCCAGACTGAGTCTGAACCAGGATGTGATTGCTCCTCCATCCCATTCTTCTGCCACATCTCCCCCAGCAGATCCTCCGGCCGAATGGACAGGGAAAACCAAACTGGCATCTCAGAATTCCTCCTCCTGGGACTGTCTGACCGGGCGGAGCAGCGGCAGCTCCTCTTCATGCTGTTCCTCTGGATGTACCTGCTCGGGGTCCTGGGGAGCCTGCTCATCATCCTGGCCATCAGATCTGACCCGCACCTGCACAAGCCCATGTACTTCTTCCTCACCAACCTCTCCTTGGCCGACGTCTGTTTCCTGTCCACCACAGTCCCCAAGATGCTGGTCAACATTCAGACCCACAGTAAATTCATATCCTATGCTGCGTGCCTGGCGCAAATGTATTTCTTCATTCTGTTCGCAACTCTGGACCACTTTCTCCTCACTGGAATGGCTTATGACCGCTATGTGGCTATATGCCACCCACTCAACTACACCACCATCATGGGCCCACGGCTCTGTGTCCTGATGGTAGCTGGGTCCTGGATTATCAGTAGTCTCCATGCTCTGACACATACTTTAATGGTGCTTCGAATATCCTTCTGTGCAGACAATAAAATCCATCACTTCTTCTGTGAACCTATCCAGATCTTCAAACTTTCCTGCACTGATCCACTCATCAATGAAATATTGCTCTTTGTTCTTGCTGTTCTGTTAGGGCTAGGTCCCCTCACAGGACTTCTGTTCTCTTACAATCAGATTTTCTCCACTATTTTAAGAATCCCATCTGCCAGGGGACGGTTTAAAGCCTTCTCCACCTGTGGCTCTCATCTGTCTGTGGTCTCCTTGTTCTACGGCACTTTCTTTGGGGTCTACTTCAGCCCCCGGTCCACCCACAAGGCCAGGAAAGACTCTATAGCATCCGTGATGTACTCAGTGGTGACCCCCATGCTGAACCCTTTCATCTACAGCCTGCGGAACAAGGACATGAAAGGGGCCCTGAGAAAATTCATCAGTAGGAAATATGACTTCTTCCAGAGATTGTAATCCCTTCGTTTTGTTTGTTGGCAACTCCTTCCCCTCTCATCTGCTGGTTGTCAGTGTCCCACAGGTTCTGTTCTGGGTGCCTATTTAGCACATTCTGCACTTACTCGTTAGAGGCATCTATGTATTCATGTGGTTTCATTTACCACCTGGATCAATGAATAAATCTATCATCGGTATTTATTGAGCACATACTCTGTGCAGGGACCTGTACGCTGGGTAGAGTACAATACGACAGAGTTCGTGGACACATTCTCTGCCCACAGCAAGTTTGCAGTCGAGAGGGGAAGACAGATCTTTATATACATAAAATGATTATGGATATGTATGTACGTGCTGCAGGGTTGAGGGTGAGGTCAATATCATGCTCCCATAGGTAACAAACCCAAGTGCACAGATGACCCAGAAGAGAGAGGGAGTCAAGGAAAAGAAGGCTTAATCAGGGAAGGCTTCTATGAGGATGACTCCCAGTTCTATCTCTCTAACCTTGACCACCCACCTCTGACTTACAGGCCCATGGTTTTTCCCCGAAGCCATGCTGTCTCCCCCAAGTAGCATTCTAATCTTGGTTCTATTCTTGGGTTCCAATCCCACATTTGCTCTTAGCCCTAAAACAGCTCCACTTGAATGTCCTACCTGCACCTCAAGTTCAACGTGTTCAAAACTGAAAGCCTCACCTTCCTTTGTAAAGCCCCTCCTTCTCCATCTCCTCCTAATTGTTCTCCTCCAAACGTTCCTCTCTCTGCCACCGACTCCAAGCCTCCTCCCTGTTCTCAGAAGCTGGCTTCTTTGGCATGATCCTTGAATTCCTCATTCTCTTTCAATTCTCACATCATTCTCTTTCTAAATCCTGTCAGGCCTTCTTCCACACTTCCAGAATCCACCCTTTCCTCTCCATCCAGGTTACTCCAAGCCTGCAATCCTAGCCCAGGAAGACTACATAAGGTATCAGCCTCATCACTGCTCTCCCTGCCTCTAGCTCTCCCCATCTCCAGCCCATTCTCTACACTGCTACATGGATCATCCTTTTTCAGGACCACTCAGCACACATCTCCTCTCACCTCAAAAATCTCCAGTGGTTATCCTTCTCCTTCTGCAATAAACGGAAACTCCTTGCCATTAGCTTCAAAGCTCTGCACCATCTCCCTCCATCTTACATGTCATCTCTCTTCTCCGGCTACTCCCCAGCTCACTGAGCCTTCTCAGTAACGTCTGCCACCATACAATGTCCTAAAAAAAGAACTCTCTATCCAGGTTGCAAGGGTCTCGTCAAACACAATGGCTAAAAAAGAGGAACCTCGTGAAGGATTTCTCTGCTCTTTCCCAGTAGCAAATCTCCAGGTGCAGCGGGGTCTGGCATGGTCAGAATCTCCAGTCCAGCACTGGAATCAGTTGGAGTTCAATTGTCTATTGAAAAAACGTGGATTAGGAATGTATAATTGAGGGTGTGTGGGTAACCTTGTAGCTACCCCAGAGTTTAGAACATAATAAACATTTAATAAACACCTCAATTATTGTTGATTGGTTTTCTTAAGAGGTGGAATTTTCAGTTTTATTGGAACAAAGGAACTCAGCTCCCTTTCTGCAAATGTTTTTGGACAAATAAAAAATGGGGCATTTCTAAAACAAATCCCTACCATTGATCTGAACCATGAAAGAAATGGAAAAGGGTAGAATTGTTTTGTAAAAGTGATGCCATGGTGTATTTTTATCCGTAACAACTAAACATTAACATTAGAGTCATTAGAGTCATGATCTGAAAATATTTGCTGCAGTAAGCTACAAGAAATAACCATCATAGGAATTGGAAAGGAGCGGCCTACAGAAGCAGCATGGCTCAGTGGAAAGAGGACGGGCTTGGGAGTCAGAGATCATAGGTTCTAATTCCAGATCCTCCACTTGTCAGCTGTGTGACTTTGGGCAAGTTACTTCACTTCTCTGTGCCTCAGTTACCTCATCTGTAAAATGAGGATTAAGACTGTGAGCCCTATGTGGGACAACCTGATTACCTTGTTTACCCCCAGCGCTTAGAACAGTACTTGGCACATAGTAAATACTTAATAATGCCATCATAATTATTATTACGGGTGCGATTGCAAATTGCAGAATTTGTAGAAAGTGAAAATCTTAAAAATCCATCAGTTAACATTTGTCAAATGGGGAAACAGTGAAAAAGGCTGGAAACTGACAAAAAAGATGAATACTTAGTCAGGTTATGGTTGAAGAGTCATTGTTCATGAAGGGTGGAGATAGCAGCAATACATTGTTGACCAAATCCCACACTACTGGGAGGAGGGGACACACTGCTGGTGGGAGTGTCAAGACAAACAAAAGGAAATGTAAGAAATTCAGACAGAAATCAAAAATGTTCAAATGGGATTTTACTAAATTTATGGATATTATGGATTTATGGAAAGGTGAGGGATAGTAGCCTCCCTCAGGGTCACATCTGGAGAGTTACCAGTAATCTATCAGTTCCAGCTATGGGAGGGAGTGTCAAGCACAGGTGTATCCATTCCATTCCTACTTTGGGCAGTGGCTAGTGAGTGGAAGGCAATCTGCTACAAGTCAAAACTCACCCACACTGGGCAGCAGTGGCATAAGAGAGAGTTGAGGGTGGAGACTAGGGTTTACTGCGCGGAAGGTGGCAATGATAAACAACTTCGGGAATTTTACAAAGAAAACTCTGGAAACACTACCAGAATGATTGCAGATGGAGATGGGGGCCTTCTGGGAGAGATGTGCCCGTGGTGTCGCTATGGGATAGAAATGAATCAAAGGCATAAGACAAGACAAGAGGGATAGTGGAAGGTTCAGGAAAGGATTAGAAAGGATCCATTCATGGAAGGTCATTGGAGGGAGCACTACTGATGATAGAAGGTATATCCCAGGAAAGCCAACAGTGTGCTTCTGAGATACGGGGAGGGAGACACTGTCAGAGAAAGAATTCTGGGACCTGGGCACCATTGTCCTTAAACAGCAATGGCATTGGTCTGATTGTTAGATAAGAATGCCGCCCAAGGCTCACTCTCTCCTGGGCAGAGGTTATAGTGGTAGTGCAGTGAAGGATTCTGAGTAGATTCCTGTCTTCGAGGGGTGAGGAGACTGGTTATGGTTGTCCCTTAGTCTGTGCTGAGAGATTCTCAGGAGTCGGCTTGGGGAATATAATCACTGAGCTTCAGGAACGGCTGTCCAGGGGAGCCCACAAGGTTCATTCCTTCCTTCATTCATTCAATCTTATTTATTGTGCACTTACTGTATGCAGAGCGCTGAACTAAGCGCTTGAAGAGTAAAATTCAGTAATAAATCTGGGATACACCACTTAGCTGTGTGACCCTGGACAAGCCACTTAACTCCTCTGTGCCTCAGTTACCTCATCTGTAAAATGGGGATTAAGATTGTGAGCCCCACGTGGGACAACCTCATCACCTTGTATCCCCCAGTGCTTAGAACAGTGCTTCGCACATAGTAAGTACTTTACGAATACCATAAAATACCCACAGCAGGCTTACAGTTGAGAAAGGAATAATGATATTTGTTAAGTGCTTACTATGTGCCAAGCACTGTTCTAAGCACTAGGGGAGATACAAGGTAATCAGGTAGTCCCACCTGGGGCTCACAGTCTTAATCTCCATTTACAGATGAGGCAACTGAGGCACAACAGACGTTAACTAGCCCAAAGTCGCACATCTGATAAGCAGCAGAGGCAGAAATAAGATCCATGACCTCTTTCCACTAAGTCCGTGCTCTTCTAAGCTTCTAGTCTTCTAGTCCCCCCTCTAGACTGTGAGCCCACTGTTGGGTAGGGACTGTCTTTATATGTTGCCAACTTGTACTTCCCAAGCGCTTAGTACAGTGCTCTGCACACAGTAAGGGCTTAATTAATACGATTGATTGATTGATTGATTTCCACTAAGCCATGCTAAACTGTCCCCAGTAAGATCATATTGATCTCCAGATATCTCCCTCAGCAGAACCAGGAGGGGCCAGGACAGAAACCAGAAGCTGAGTGTTCATTCACATCTAACAAGGAGCTCAGGGAGCCATGGAGTGTGAGTCCCAAGGGCCCAGAGGCTCTTGTAAATAATCCTGCCATGAGTCCCTTTCCCATCTGCACTGCCACCATGAGTGAGGATGCAGCATTCCTGCCTGGGACCCTGAATTTCTTGCATTCCTCTTCCCACACAGCCACATCAATTGTTCTAGGAGGAATTCCTCACCACAAGGGTCATCCCCCGAGGGTACAGAGGAGTTAGATGGTGTATGAAAAGTACATTGCCCAACCGACCTCAAGATAACCTGCACAGGTAAGGTACGTTCCCCCCGAGCCAGCCCATGGGAACACCCGCACCTGTTACCCACCCCTGACAGGAGAACTTCAGCCTTCACGCTACTCCGATACTGGGACTAAAGCATGGCTCGACCCACTTCCTTGATGGTAAGGCACAGGATTGGGGCATCCTGAGAGTGGGATCAGTGGCCTCATCATCCCGGTGATGGCAACAGTGGCCAGGTCTGCCAGGTGGGAATTGGAGCCATGACCCCTGTCCCTGACGGTCAGGGGCTGGGGAGGGGGCTGGGAGAAGGGCATGTCTCTGGGGGAGGTGCAGACCCCCATTAACTTTCCACTGGAGTGTGGGTCCTCGTCTCGATCCACCACAGGCTCTTCCTCTCTGTTATACATTACTGACCACATTGAAGAGAGAAACCAACAGTCACATGCATGGGCTAGGTGCTCTAGTCTGGGTGTGAGCAGCTGCTGTTCTTCACTTGAAATGCCTAGCCTTCCATGTTCAGGTTGGAACACCTTTCGAGCATGCTCGAAGTCACAGAACACCCGGGGACTTGTAGTCTGGGGTTCTAAATGCAGGAAACTTCAACCCTACACCAGTCTATCAACCCATCATATTTATTGACCACTTACTGTGTGCCGAGCACCGTACTAAGCACTTGGGAGAATAAAGCCCAGCAATATGACAGAAATACTCCCTGTCCACAGTGATCTTACATCCTAGTTGGGGAGACAGACAATAATATAAATAGATAATAATAACGATGATGATGATGGTATTTGTTCAGCACTTACTATGTGCAAAGCACTGTTCTAAGATACACAGTCCGGCCACCCTTGCTTTCAGATCACTGACAGAGAAGGGAAAGGCTTCCAACTGCGGGATGGTTCCAGTAACAATGACCTGTTTTCTACAAAAGCCACCTGGCTCACCTGATCTTGTGTGCACATTATCATTATCATGATCAATGGTATTTATTGAGTGTTTACTATGTGCAAAATACTGTACTGAACACTTGTGAGAATACAATGGATTTAGCAAAACAAACCAATAGTGTGCAGTGTTTCTTCTTCTGCAAGGGATGAAGAAAGGACAGGGAAGGCCAGAGGTCGTTGGAGGTCAGCAGCTTGAGCCATGCAGCAGGAATCAGGGAACAGTGTGTCAGAGACTGGGTACCCAGGGGAACTCTGTTCTAGTGGTACCTGCTGGCCACAGTGTGACAAATAATGCCTGGGCTGGGTTTCCATAGTGTTTTTGTCTGTCATCCTGGATGCCATCTGAAGTGGGTAATGCTGGTGGTGACTTCTCCGAGTTTCGGGTATTGCCCTGGGTGTTTCTTAGCTAAAATCCAACAGGTCTCCCCTGGTCCCTACCAGGCCTAATAACAACCTGCCCAAACCAGGATGTTTCACCACCAAAACTGGTGAAGGTCACCAAGCCAACCTTGTTTACTTTAAATTTAACCTTTTCTGCCCTAAAACTGCCCTCTCCTCTGCCAGGCAAAACAATTTTTCTTCCCTTATTGACACCCATGCCCATCACCCACGTCAGATGTTCCGGACATTTAACTCCCTCTTCAGGCGCCCTGTTCCTCCCCCTCCTCCCCCCCTCACCCCCAATGATCTGGCCACCTACTTAATTAGGAAAATAAACACCATCAGGTCTGAGCTCTCCAAAGTCACCGCTCCTCCTTCTCCATCCCCCCGCTCTCGACCTTCTCCTCTACCTTCCCATACTTTCTGGTAGTATCTTCAGAGGAGATCTCCTTCCTCCGCTCAAGTGCCACTCCCACCACCTGTGCTTCGGACCCCATTCCCTCTCATCTTATAAAAACTCTCACCCCTTCCTTCCTCCCCTCCTTAACTTCCATCCTCAACCACTCACTCTCCAACGGCTTCCTCCCCTCTGCCTTCAAACATGTCCAATTCTCCCCTATCCTAAAAAAAAACCCCTCTCTTGACCCCACTGCTCCTTCCAGTTATTGCCCTAACTCCCTCCTACCCTTCCTTTCCAAACTCCTAGAGCGAGTCGTCTATACTCGATGCCTCGAATTGCACAACTCAAATTCTCTCCTGGATCCCCTCGAGTCTAGCTTCAGTCCCCTCCATTCTACCGAACTGCCCTATCAAACGTCCCCAATGACCAAGGATGCATACAGTCCTAGTTCCTCCTTCTTTTAATGATCATAGGTGTGAACCGTATTTGAGAGATCCTTAGTGACCCCTGATGATGGTATGTGGGAACCCTCAAGGGGAAGATACTCCTTTGGGTGATGAAAAGAGTAGGTCTCTGGAGGACTCTTCCAAGAATGAACAATTAGTTCCTGAGGTGACCAAGCAGTCTCTCCTAGACCATTGGATGCAAGCTGTCTGTACTATCTTGCTGGTATCACCTATCCTGTAGCTCGTGGGCTATGTACACAGTGGACCACTGGCCGACTAGTAAAAGTTACTCTCCTTAATATCATCTTAACGGTTAGGGATGTATCATCTAACATCCCTAATTTTGCAAGTCATCCAGTAAGACAAGAATCTAAGACTGACCATTCCTGGGTGAGATCTTGAGAAGTAGTGTGGTCTAGTGGATAGAGCATGGACCTGGGAGTCAGAAGGGCCTGGGTTCTAATCCCAGCTCCCACTACTTGTCTGCTGTGTGACATTGGGCAAGTCACTTCACTTCCCTGTCCCTTCCCTGTAAAATGGGGATCGACTGAGAGAGCCATGTGGGACACAGACTGCGTCCAACCTGATTAACTTGGATCTATTGCAGTAATGAAGATGATGGTATTTGTTAAGCACTTACTATGTGCCAAGCACTGTTCTAAGCCCTGTGGGGGATACAAGGTAATCAGGGTGTTCCGCGTGGGGCTCACAGTCTTAATCTCCATTTTAAAGATGAGGGAACTGCGGTACGAAGAAGTTAAGTGACTTGCCTAAGGTCACACAGCTGACAAGTGCTGGATCACTGATTAGAACCCATGAACTCTGACTCCCAAGCCTATGCTTTTTCCATTGGGCCATGCTGTTTAGTACAGTGCCTCTGGCATATATTATGTGCATAACAGATACCATCAAAATTGGTCCATTCACCTAGGTTGAGTGAAGTAGATGGCTGGTGTCCCAGATGAGAACAGGGATGCCAAAGTTACATCATGAGAAGCAGCTTGGCCTAGTAGATAGAGAACGGGCCTGGGAGTCACTAGGACCTGGGTTCTAGTCTCAGCTCAGCCACCTGTCAACCCTGTGACCTTGGGCAAGTCATTGGACTTCTCCATGCCTCACTTACATCATCTGTAAAATGGGAATTATGACTCTGAGCCCCATGTGGGACATGGACTGTGTCAACCAGATTGCCTTGCATCTACCCCTGGGCTTAGTACAGTGCCTGGCAAATAGTAATAACTTAACAAATACCATTTCAAAAAAAGCGTCAGGGGCAAAGCAAGGTGAGGATTTGCAGGGGAAGTGGGGTAGGACAGGTCTTGGGAGTGATAGGATGTCTTTGAAGACCTAGATAGGCAAGGGCCGTCACAGGAGAAGACTGCAAAGTTAAGACAGCCGGATATTAGGATTGCTCCAGAAGAAGGGCTGACCCTCAGGACTGCGGGGCTGGAGAAAGTTGGGGTATGAACAGCATGGATCAGCCAAGGTGGACCAGAACCCCCCAACGGAGTTCCATGGCTCCAATCACCTAGAATCTCTCCCAACCAACTAGAACTCCTTCATATCCCCTGACACGGATTTCAGCCTGCAGTGTTTAAACCTGGGAAATGCCAAGGCCTAACGGTGGATTCAGGGATGGGGAAGAGTTTACTGCCTGGACCTTGAAGGGGTTAATTAGGTGGGGTTTCCTGCCAGAACAGGGAGAAGTGTGGGGATGTTTACCTGTCATCAAGGGTTTCTAGAGGATTTAAAAGAAGAAATCACATCATAACAGCCATTTGAACTATAGTATTAGGGTTATTGTTGAGTACCTACCTCATATTAAGCCCTGGTATTTACTCAATGGTATTTATTGAACACTTGTTTGTAGAACACTGTACTAAGCTCCTGGGAAAGCACAGCAGCAGAGGGTAGGCAGGCATAATCTCTGCCCTCAATAAAAATACAAGACACGTACTCAATTCTCTGGACCCTGACCCCGCTAAGTATGGGAAGAGAGACTCATAGAAGAAAAAGAACAACAGGAAATTACAATTCAAAATAAGAGCCATTTGAAAATTTAATTGCCTAAATTATTAACATTAAAACGAATAGCTAAAACAGCACGTGGAGGGGGTAATTATCAAGATTCTCTACTCTCCATTCCCGAGTACTAGAGTACAAATGCCTGCAGTCTTTCTCAGTGTTTCCTAGGTGGTTATGGGCTTTACTTTCATACTGTGGGGGGAGAGGAAGAAGACTGCCCTGCCCAGCCAGCGGCCCATCACAGACCGGAGTTTCCCTCTTATGGAGACTCCAGCCGCACAGATGACCCACCCTCCACTCATGAAAGAGATCAGACTTCACTCCTGTAACTGTTGGTGGGTGGAGGGAAGACTACTCTACCCATTGGACCACCCCTGCAGACACCACAACCCTCATTCTTATGGGAACTCCAGACACGAGGAAGACAAAAAAGACTGGGAGCAAGGAGTGGGCTGAGCCTTGCAAAAACTGGTGTGATGGGCTTAAAAAGCAAGCAAAATAAACTTATAAGAAGGCATAAGAAAGGAGTTGGGGGGCATTTGCTAAGGGTAGGGTGCAGAACAGCTGCAAGCACCATAAACTCCATCAACAGGACCCAGAAATATTCTTTTAGCACCAAAATGAGAAAGGCACAATTTTGCTCCTTAGTAATGAATACGCTTGGCCTGAGAATTGGGATGAGATTCCATGGAGAAAGCTCAGAAGAGAGTAGTGATGATGGAGAAATGTCAGGGAATGGGGGTGTCTGAAGAAACTGGGATTCTTTAATACGGTGAGGAGAAACCTGAAGGGCCACTGATGATGGGCTCCGAGTCTCTGATGGGGTATTCCATGGAGAATGAAGAGTAGCCAGAACGGGAGAGCCCAATGCTGTGCCTGGGGGTGGGGCAAAATAGAACCCGCTGCACCTTGTGACGACACACACACACGGGCCCCGGAAGGGTGAACCCAGGACCCCAGGAAGGCTGGTGAGTGTGAGCAGGAGAATCTCAGATGAACAAATACTCCAGCCAGAACCCAGCCCTCCCAACCACATTTCCTATAAAGCTGGGGAGATGTCTGAAATCGAATAGCAGAGGTCTCTCCACTGTTTACCCTTCCCTGCCCCAGAACACACACCTTAAACTGCATAAAACCTAGTCTGAGTCTGAACCAGGTTGTGATTGCTCCACCATCCCATTCTCCTGCCACATCTCCCCCAGCAGATCCTCCAGCCCCATGGAGAGGGGAAACCAAACTGGGGTCTCAGAATTCCTCCTTCTAGGACCGTCCAACTTGGCAGAGCAGCGGCAGCTCCTCTTCATGCTGTGCCTCTGGTTGTACCTGCTTGGAGTTCTCGGGAGCCTACTCATCGTCCTGGTCATCAGCTTTGACCCACACCTGCACACCCCCATGTACTTCTTCCTCACCAACCTCTCCCTGGCTGGCATCTGCTTCCTGTCCACCATGATCCCCAAGATGCTGGTCAACATTCAGAACCACGACAAATTCATATCCTATCAATCAATCAATCAATCGTATTTATTGAGCGCTTACTATGTGCAGAGCACTGTACTAAGCGCTTGGGAAGTACAAATTGGCATCACATAGAGACAGTCCCTACCCAACAGTGGGCTCACAGTCTAAAAGGGGGAGACAGAGAACAGAACCAAACATACCAACAAAATAAAATAAGTAGGATAGAAATGTACAAGTAAAATAAATAAATGAATAAATAAATAGAGTAATAAATATGTACAACCATATATACATATATACAGGTGCTGTGGGGAAGGGAAGGAGGTAAGATGGGGGGATGGAGAGGGGGACGAGGGGGAGAGGAAAGAAGGGGCTCAGTCTGGGAAGGCCTCCTGGAGGAGGTGAGCTCTCAGCAGGGCCTTGAAGGGAGGAAGAGAGCTAGCTTGGCGGATGGGCAGAGGGAGGGCATTCCAGGCCCGGGGGATGACGTGGGCCGGGGGTCGATGGCGGGACAGGCGAGAGCGAGGTACAGTGAGGAGATTAGTGGTGGAGGAGCGGAGGGTGCGGGCTGGGCAGTAGAAGGAGAGAAGGGAGGTGAGGTAGGAGGGGGCGAGTTGATGGAGAGCCTTGAAGCCCAGGGTGAGGAATTTCTGCTTGATGCGCAGATTGATCGGTAGCCATTGGAGGTTTTTGAGGAGGGGAGTAATATGTCCAGAGCGTTTCTGGACAAAGATAATCCGGGCAGCAGCATGAAGTATGGATTGAAGTGGAGAGAGACACGAGGATGGGAGATCAGAGAGAAGGCTAGTGCAGTAGTCCAGACGGGATAGGATGAGAGCTTGAATTAGCAGGGTAGCGGTTTGGATGTAGAGGAAAGGGCGGATGTTGGCAATGTTGCGGAGCTGAGACCGGCAGGTTTTGGTGACGGCTTGGATGTGAGGGGTGAATGAGAGAGCGGAGTCGAGGATGACACCAAGGTTGCGGGCTTGTGAGACGGGAAGGATGGTAGTGCCGTCAACAGAGATGGGAAAGTCAGGGAGAGGACAAGGTTTGGGAGGGAAGACAAGGAGCTCAGTCTTCGACATGTTGAGCTTTAGGTGGCGGGCGGACATCCAGATGGAGATGTCCTGAAGGCAGGAGGAGATGCGAGCCTGGAGGGAGGGGGAGAGAGCAGGGGCAGAGATGTAGATCTGGGTGTCATCAGCGTAGAGATGATAGTTGAAGCCGTGGGAGCGAATGAGGTCACCAAGGGAGTGAGTGTAGATTGAGAACAGAAGGGGACCAAGCACTGAACCTTGGGGAACCCCCACAGTAAGAGGATGGGAGGGGGAGGAGGAGCCTGCAAAAGAGACTGAGAAAGAACGACCGGAGAGATAAGAGGAGAACCAGGAGAGGACGGAGTCTGTGAAGCCAAGGTCAGATAACGTGTTGAGGAGAAGGGGGTGGTCCACAGTGTCAAAGGCAGCTGAGAGGTCGAGGAGGATTAGGACAGAGTATGAGCCGTTGGATTTGGCAAGCAGGAGGTCATTGGTGACCTTTGAGAGGGCAGTTTCCGTGGAATGAAGGGGACGGAAGCCAGACTGGAGGGGGTCGAGGAGAGAGTTGTTGTTGAAGAATTCTAGGCAGCGCGTGTAGACAACTCGTTCAAGGAGTTTTGAAAGGAATGGTAGGAGGGATATGGGACGATAACTAGAAGGTGAGGTGGGGTCAAGAGAGGGTTTTTTTAGGATGGGAGAGACATGGGCATGTTTGAAGGCAGAGGGGAAGGACCCAGTGGAGAGTGAGCGGTTGAAGATGGAAGTTAAGGAGGGGAGAAGGGATGGAGCGAGAGATTTCATAAGATGAGAGGGAATGGGGTCAGAAGCACAGGTGGCCGGAGTAGCACTTGAGAGGAGGGAGGAGAGTTCCTCTGAGGATACCGCTGGGAAGGATGGGAGAGTAGCAGAGAGTGTTGAGAGCCGGGGGGTTGGAGAAATGGGGGAGGAGCCTTTGGGGAGGTCGGACCTGATGGATTTAATTTTGTTAATGAAGTAGGAGGCCAGATCGTTGGGGGTGAGGGAAGGAGGAGGGGGAGGAACCGGGGGCCTGAGAAGGGAGTTGAATGTACGGAAGAGCTGGCGGGGGTGATGGGCATGGGTGTCAATAAGGGAGGAGAAATAGTTTTGTCTGGCAGAAGAGAGGGCTGAGTTAAGGCAGAAAAGGATAAACTTGAAGTGAACGAGGTTGGCATGGTGTTTAGACTTTCGCCAGCAGCGTTCAGCAGCTCGAGCATAAGAGCGAAGGAGGCGGACAGTGGCAGTGATCCAGGGCTGTGGGTTAGTGGTGCGAGAGCGGCGAAGGGAAAGGGGAGCGAGCGAGTCTAGCTGAGTAGAAAGGGTAGAGTTGAGAGCAGTAATCTGATCATCAAGACTGGGTAGAGAGGAGAGGGCGGCGAGGTGGGGTGTGAGGCGCTCCGAAAGATGGGTGGGGTCCAGAGAGCGGAGATCTCTGTGAGGGAGTAATACTGATTTACAGGGGAAAGGAGTGTGAGTGAGGAGGCAGGTGAGAAGATTATGATCAGAGAGAGGGATCACAGAGTTGTTGAGGGTGGACACAGTGCAGCGGTAGGAGATGATGAGGTCGAGGGTATGACCAAGTTGGTGAGTGGGTGAGGTGGGGTGGAGGAAGAGGTTGGCAGCGTCAAGGAGAGATAGAAGGCGGGTGGCAGAGGAGTCGTTAGGGATATCCATGTGGATATTGAAGTCTCCGAGGATCAGAGTGGGCATGGAGAAGGAGAGAAGGAATGTGAGGAATGGGTCGAAGTCGTTAAAGAAGTTGGAAGTGGGGCCCGGAGGGCGGTAGATGACGGCTACAAGAATCTGGAGGGGGTGGTAGAGGCGAATAATGTGAGCTTCAAAGGAAGGGAAGGAAAGGGAAGGGGGAGGAGGGATAGTGCGAAAACGACATTGGGGGGCGAGAAGGAAACCGACACCTCCTCCTTTTCCGGTGAGTCTGGGGGAGTGGGAGAAGAAGAGGCCTGCACTGCAGAGAGCAGCAGAAGAGACCGTGTCGTCCAGCGACAGCCATGTTTCAGTTAGGGCGAGGAGGAGTAGAGAACTGGAAAGGAAAAGGTCCAGGATGAAAGGGATCTTACTTAAAACGGAGCGGGGGTTCCAGAGGCCACACTTGGCATCAGCTGTCGAGGGTGGGGAGGGAGGGGGAAGGGTGCGAGGGGTGGGGAGGGTTTGGATTGGGATGAGTTGACGGGGGCCTGGGCGGGGAGAGTGGGAAGGGGGGGTGGCGATGGGAAAGGAGAACTGGGATGGGGTGGGGACGGGGAGAAGGGGAGGAGGGGGGCCGGGAGGGAGAAGCGGAGGACCTGCGCTGGTACAGAGGAATCCTTGGTAGGGGTTGAGGGGGAGCGGTCTTGGTGGGTGAGAGGGAGGGAAACAGCTGGGTGGGAGAGGGGAAGGGGAAGGTGAGGAATGGGAATGGCAGTTGGGAGCAAGGGAACTGAAAGTTCATGGTGAGGTCAGCAGGGCGAGTGACAGTACCGCGGGGGGTTAACAATTGAGATGCAGAAGGAATAAAACAGTAGCAATGATAAAAGTAGGCGATGGCATCACAGGGTGTAGTTGAGCAATCAATATGCTATGGCAATAATAGAATTGGCAGACAATGATGCCACAGAGAGCAGATACAAACTATTAAGAGCTGGAGTAGGGTGGGCCAGTTAAGGGGGGTCAGGGAGCAGAGATACCTGGGGAGGGGAGCGAACAGTCAACTAGCATGGGAGGGCTGAGGAGGTGTGAATGAGGTTGTCGTTAATGTAATATGTAACATGGTGCTAACATGGTGCTAACAAGGTGCTAACAAGGTGCTAACAAGGGCTTTTTACCTGGGGGCGGGGGGAGAGTCAGTCAGGACCGGACCGGGAAGGTGGGGGGGGATGAGGGGCACTTTACGGAAGGCCTCCTAAGTGGGGGGGGTGGAAGCAGGGGGGGCGTCCGTGGGGGCGCTGAGATGGCGGGTGGGTGGGCGGCCGGGCCTCTCGGGAACGGAGTCCCGGGCGTCAATGGCGGCGCTCTGAGGAGAGGATCCTTCCGGGAGCGGCAAGGCCGCGCGGGGTGATGGCGGGCGGGCCTCTCGGGAACGGAGTCCCGGGCGTCTATGGCGGCGCGCTCTGAGGAGAGGAACCTTCCGGGAGCAGCAAGGCCGGGCGGTGTGATGGCGGGCGGGCGGGGCGGGCCTCTCGGGAACGGAGTCCCGGGCGTCAATGGGGGCGCTCTGAGGAGAGGATCCTTCCGGGAGCGGCAAGGCCGCGCGGGGTGATGGCGGGCGGGCCTCTCGGGAACGGAGTCCCGGGCGTCTATGGCGGCGCGCTCTGAGGAGAGGAACCTTCCGGGAGCAGCAAGGCCGGGCGGTGTGATGGCGGGCGGGCGGGCGGGCCTCTCGGGAACGGAGTCCCGGGCGTCTCGCGGTGTGATGGCGGGCGGGCCTCTCGGGAACGGAGTCCCGGGCGTCTCGCGGTGTGATGGCGGGCCTCTCGGGAACGGAGTCCCGGGCGTCTATGGCGGCGCGCTCTGAGGAGAGGAACCTTCCGGGAGCAGCAAGCCCGCGCGGTGTGATGGCGGGCGGGCCTTTCGGGAACGGAGTCCCGGGCGTCTCGCGGTGTGATGGCGGGCGGGCCTCTCGGGAACGGAGTCCCGGGCGTCTATGGCGGCGCTCTGAGGAGAGGATCCTTCCGGGAGCAGCAAGGCCTCGCGGTGTGATGGCGGGCGGGCCTCTCGGGAACATCCTACCCTGGCTGCCTGGCACAAATGTACTTCTTCCTTCTGTTTGGAACTCTGGACCACTTTCTCCTCACCAGGATGGCATATGACCGTTACGAGGCCATATGTCACCCCTTCCACTACACCACCATCATGAGCCCACGGCTCTGTACCCTGGTGGCTGCTGGATCCTGGATCTTCAGTTCCCTCCATGCCCTGACACACACCCTATTGGTGGTTCGCTTAACCTTCTGAACCATTTGGGAAATTCTACACTTCTTCTGTCAACTTTACCAGATCCTAAAGCTTTCGTATTCTAGCGTTGTCATCAATGAAGCACTGGTGTTTGTCTTGGCAGTAGAGATTGGGCTAGGTCCAATCACCGGCCTCCTGTTGTCTTACCTTCACATCATCTCCACCATATTGAGAATCCCATCTGCAGGGGGTAGGTGGAAAGCTTTCAGCACTTGTGCTTCTCACCTGTCTGTGGTCTCTTTATTCTATAGCACCACCCTTAGAACCTACCTTTGTCCAACATCTACCTAAACATTCAGTAAGGGCTCGATACTCTCTGTGCTGTACACAGTGGTCATCCCCACAATGCATCCCTTCATCTACAGCCTGAGGAACAAGAACATGAAAATGGCCCTGAGAAACGCATTCAACAGGAGAAGTGTCTTCTCTCGAGGAATCTGACATGCTGATTCACCTGAAGCTTATTTTTCTCAGAAAGATTAGCCAGCTCTCAAAGATCACATACTTTTTGTCATGTACAATTTGGTTTTGTTTGTTTTTTGTAGGGAGGAACAGACTATATTCCTAGTGAGAGTTTACCGTCCTCCTTTATGGTCAACAATATTCTGTTGACCAGAGAAGCAGTGTGGCCTAGTGGAAAGATCAGGGACATGGGAGTCACAGAAACTGGGCTCTTATCCCAGCTCACCACTTGTCTGCTGTGTGACTTTGGACAAGTCACTTAACTTTTCTGTGCTTCAGGTCCTTATCTGTAAAATGGGGATTCAGTACCTGTTCCCGCTCCTACTGAGATTGTGAGACCTAATCATCTTATATCTGCCCCAGCCCTTAGTACAATGCTTGGCACATAACCTATGCCATTATTATTAGGGAAGCAGCATGGCCTGGTGGACCTACTATGGGCCTGGGAGTTGGAAGAACAGGGTTCTAATCCTGCTTCTGCCACTTCTCTACTGTGTAGCCATGGGCAAGTCACTTCACTTTTCTGGGCCTCATTTACCTCATCTATGAAATGGAGATTAGGATTGTGAGTCTTTTCTGAGACGGAGATTGTGTCCATCCCGATTATCTTGTATCTACCCCACACTTAGTACAGTGCCTGGCGCATGGTAAGCACTGAAATACCACTTAAAAAAGAAAATCTCCTGGGACATCACCCTAAGCAAAGCCCAGCAAGGAGACCAGGCACTGAGAGTTTGTGTGTCTCTCACATGGAGCTGGGGGAGCCATAAACTGTGGGGCCTGAGGGACCAGAGACTCCTGCAAATAGTCCTGCCGTAAGCCCCACTCACACCACCACTGCGCCTGTGGTTGGGGACGCAGCGGTTCTGCTTGGAGCTCCATATCTCCTCGTCCCTCTTCCCCCGCAGCTACACTGATTGTTCCAGGACGATTTCCCCACCACAAGGCCCATCAACCGAAGGGACAAAGGAGGCAGATGGTGCAGACAGCCTTCATTACCCGAATGACCCAAAGACAACCTGCACAGGTAGGGAACGACCCCCCCGTCCCAGCACACAGGAGCACCCATGCCTCTTCCCAGCCACGATGTGAGAACTTTAGCCTTCACTCTGATCCAATATTGAGGCTACAAGTACATCCCAGCCCCCTTCCCCAGAGGGTCCGCAGGAGTCTAAAAGCCACAGTATTGGGGCATTCTGAAAGTGATATTTGACCTCCCTACTCAAATCAAACTTACAACAGCACTTAGAACAGTGCTTAGAGCTTAGAACAGTGCTTCGCACATAGTCAGAGCTTAACAAATGCCATTATTAATTATTAATAATTAATTAATCAGATTAGCACTCTTCCCCTCTTCAAGGCCCTCCTGTGAGCTTACATCCTCCAGGATGCCTTCCCAGACTGAGCCCCCCTTTTCCTCTGCCCCTCCTCCCCTCCCCACCTCCTCTACTCCATCCCTCTGCTCTACCCCCTTCCTCTCCCCACAGCACTTGCTTATATTTGTACAAAATTATTATTTTATTTATTTAATTAATAATAATAATACTAAATATTTTCTATAGTTCTATTTATCTATATTGATGGTATCGATAGCTGTCTACTTTTTTTGTTTTGTTGTCTGTCTCCTGCTTTCAGGCTGTGAGCCAGTTGTTGGGTAGAGATTCTCTCTATCTATTGCCGAATTTACTTTCCAAATGCCTAGTGCAGTGCTCTGCATAACAGTAAGCGCTCAATAAATCTGATTGAATGAATGAATCATTACTATTTTCACCGACCCTTTCAGGGAACAGGGGACTGTCTGTCTCATTCCATAGCCATTACTGAAGACACTATACCCCAAGATCTCAGTGCATAACAGGTCCTCTTTATTAAAACATCCCACTGGATCCCACATAACAAGGTGCACCATCCCGGTACAAACAGATAGACACACACTTTTGCGGCAACTAGTTGTGCCTTTTATATTTTAAAGCACCCCTACTAAAAGTCTTCCCAGTTGCTGCTCTGCACACACAGGAAGTCCCTCCCTCCTTTTAATGAATACTGGAGAGGAAATTTCTACTTTCTGGTGATGCCTACAGTCTAAGTTCCTCCTTCATTTGATGATCACAGGTTTGAACCATTTTTGAGAGAGCCTTAGTTAGCCTTGCAGATAGTCTGCGGGAACCCTCAGAGGGAAGTTCCTCCTTTGGGTGATGCAAAGAGTGGGTCTCTGGAGGACTCTTCCAAGAATGAACAATTAGTTCCCGAGATGACCAAGCAGTCTGTCCAAGACCATCCGATGCAGGCTGTATACACTATCTTGCTGGTATCACTTATCCTGCAGCTTGTGGGCCCTATACCCAATGGACCACTGGCCAACTGGTAACAGTTACTCTCCTTAATATCATGTAAATGGTTAGGGATAACTCATCTAATATCCCTAATTTACCCTCTAAGTCATCCAATAAGACAAGAATCTAAGACCGAGCATTCCTGGGCGAGATCTTGAGAAGCAGTGTGGCCTAGTGGACAAAGCATGGATCTGGGAGTCAGACGGACTAGGTTCTATTCCCAGCTCCTGCCACTTGTCTGCTGTGTGACATTGGCCAAGTTACTTCACTTCCCTGTGCCTTCCCTGTAAAATGGAGATTGACTGAGAGTGCCATGTGGGACATGGACTGCATCCAGTCTGATTAACGTGGATCTATTGCAGTGACGATGATGATGATGGCATTTGTTAAGGGCTTACTATGTGCTAAGCACTGTTCTAAGCTCTGGGGGGATACAAGGTAATGAGGCTGTACCACGTGGAGCTCGCTGTCTTAATGACCATTTTACAGATGAGGGAACTGAGGCACGGAGAAGGTAAGGAACTTGCCCAAAGTCACACAGCTGGCAAGGGGCAGAGCCTTGATTAGAACCCATGACCTCTGACAGCCAAGCCTGTGCTCTTTCCATTGAGCCACGCTGCTTAGTACAGTGCGTCTGGCACATATTAAGTGTATAACAGATACCATAAAAAACGGCCCATCCACCTGGGTTGAGGGAAGTAGATGGCTGTTGTCCCAGATGAGATCATGGATGACAAATTTTTATCTAGAGAAGCAGCTTGGCCCAGTGGAGGCAACTCGGGCCTGGGAATAAACAGCACCTGGGTTCTAGTCCCAGCTCTGCCACTTGTCTGCTCTGTGACCTTGGGCAAGTCATAGAACTTCTCCGTGCCTCACTTATCTCGTCTGTAATATGTGAACTATGACTGTGAGCCCCATGTGGGACATGGAAAGTGTCAACCTGATTGCCATGCATCTACCCCAGGGCTCAGTACAGTTCCTGGAAAATAGTAAGAACCTAACAAATACTACTTTTAAAAAAAGAGTCAGGGGCAAAATAAGGTGAGTATTTGCAGGAAAAGTGGGGTGGGACAGGTTTGAAGTGACAGGACGGCTTTGAAGACCTAACTGCTCAAGGGCCATCACAGGTGAAGACTTCTGGATACTAGGATTGCTCCAGAAGAAGGGCTGGCCCTCAGGACTGCGGGCCTGGAGAAAGTTGGGCTGGGGGTATGATCAGCATGGATCAGCCAAGGTGGACCAGAACCTCCCAACAGAGTTTCATGGTTCCAATCACCTAGAATCCCACTGAGCCAACTAGAACTACTTCATACTCCCTGACACGGATTTCAACCTGCAGTGTTTAAACCCGGGAAATGCCTAGGCTTAACAGTGGATTCAGGGATGGGGGAGAGTTTACTTCCTGGACCTTGGAGGGGTTAATTACGTGGGTTTTCCTGCTAGAACAGGGAGAAGTGGGGGATATGTTTACCTTTCATCGAGGGTTTCTAGAGGATTTAAAAACAGTAATCACATCATAACAGCCATTTTCAGGATTCTATTAGTGTTATTCTTGAGCACTTACCTCATACTAAGCCCTGGTATTTAATCACTGGTATTTATTGAACACTTGTGTGTAGAGCACTGTACTAAGCTCCTGTGAAAGCACAGCAGAAGAACGTAGGCAGGCATAATCTCTGCCTTCAAGAAAAATACAAGACACGGTCCCAGTTCTCTGGACCCTGACCCCACTAGGTAAGGGAAAAGAGACCCACAGGAGAAAAAGAACAACAGTACATTACAATCCAAAATAAGAGCTATTACACAATTTAATTCCCCAAATTATCAAAATTTAATAAATAGCTAAAGCAGCACTTGGGGGCAGGGGGAATTACCATGATTCTCTCCTCTCCAGTCAAAAGTACTACAGTACAAATGCTTGCAGTCTTTCCCAAGGTTTCCTAGGTGGCATGGGCTTTATTTACATCCTGCGGGGGAGAGGAAGAAGGCTCACCTGGCCAGCCAGCGGCTCATCACAGACCGGAGCTTCCCTCTATTGGGGACCCCGGCCGCATGGATGGCCCACCCTCCACTCTTGATAGAGATCTGGCTTCACTACTCAAATTGTTGGGTGAGTTTTGAGGAGACTACTCCAGCCATTGGACCATCCCCTGCAGATGCCAGAACCCTCATTCTTATGGGAAGTCCAGAAATGTGGAAGACAAACAAGACTGGGAGCAAGGGCTGGAACTGAGCGTGGCAGAAACAAGTATGTTGGGCTTTAAAATAAAGCAAAAATAAACTAATTAAGAAGGCATAAGGGAGGAGTTGGGGCTCATTTGCTAAGGGTAGGGTGCAGGACAGCTGCGAGCACTGTAAAGTCCATCAACAGGACCCAGCAATATTCTTTTGCCACCAAAATGAGCAAGGCACAATTTTTCTCCTTAGTACTGAGTAGGCTTGACCTGAGAAGTGGGATGACATTCCATGGAGAAGGCTCCGGAGGAAGCAGTGATGATGGAGAAATGTCTGGGAATGAGGTGTCTGAAGAAAATGGGATTATTCACTCAGGTGAGGCGAAGCCTGAAGGGCCATTGATGATGGGCTCCGAGTCCCTGATGGGGTGTTCCATGGAGAATGAGGAGCAGCCAGACTGAGAGCCCAATTCTGTGCCTGGGGATGGGGCTGAAATAGAACCCGCTTCACTAGTGCTGACACACCCCAGGGCCCGGAAATGGTTGACCCAGGAACTCCAGCAAGGCTGGAGAGTGTGAGCAGGAGAGTCTCAGATGAACAAATACTCCAGCCAGAACGCAGCCCTCCCAACCACATTTCCAATAAAGCGAGGAAATGTATGAAATCGAGTAGTAGGGGTCTCTCCACTGTTGTGGCACAAACACATTAAACTGCATAAAGTCCAGACTGAGTCTGAACCAGGATGTGATTGCTCCTCCATCCAATTCTCCTGCCTCATCTCCCCTGGCAGATCCTCCGGCCCCATGGCCAGGGGAAACCAAACCACTGTCTCAGAATTCCTCCTCCTGGGACTGTCCTACTGGGCAGAGCAGCGGCAGCTGCTCTTCATGCTGTTCCTCTGGATGTACCTGCTCGGGTTCCTGGGGAGCCTGCTCATCGTTCTGGCCATCGGCTCCGACCCGCACCTGCACACCCCCATGTACTTCTTCCTCACCAACCCCTCCCTGGCCGACATCTGTCTCCTGTCCACCACAGTCCCCAAGATGCTGGTCAACATTCAGACCCACAGAAAATCCATATCCTACCCTGGCTGCCTGGTGCAAGTGTATTTCTTCATTCTCTTCATAGGTCTGGACCACTTTCTCCTCTCCGGAATGGCTTATGACCACTACGGGGCCATACGCCACCCCCTCGACTAGCCCACCATCATGAGCCCATGGCTCTGTGCCCTGATGGTAACTGCGTCCTGGATTGTCAGCAGTCTCCATGCTCTGACACATACTTTAATGGTACTTCGAATATCCTTCTGTGCAGACAATAAAATCTATCACTTCTTATGTGAGCCTATCCAGATCATAAACGTTTCCTGCACTGATCCACTCATCAATGAAATATTACTCTTTGTTCTTGCAGCTCTGTTAGGGCTAGGTCCCCTCACGGGCCTTCTGTTCTCTTACAATTGAATTTTCTCCACTATTGTGAGAATCCCATCTGCCAGGGGAAGATATAAAGCTTTCTCCACCTGTAACTCTCATCTGTCCGTGGTCTCTTTGTTCTATGGTACTGGCATTGGGGTCTACCTCAGCCCCCGGTCCACCCACACGGCCAGGAAAGAATCTGTATCGTCGGTGATGTACTCGGTGGTGACCCCCATGCTGAACCCTTTCATCTACAGCCTGAGGAACAAGGACATCAAAGGGGCCCTGAGAAAATTCATCAGTAGGAAATCTGGCTTCTTCCAGAGCTTGTAATCCCTTTGTTTTGATTGTTGGCAACTCTTTCCCCTCTCGCCCGCTGGTTGTGAGTGTCCCACAGGCTCTGTTCTGGGCCCCTACTTAGCATATTCTGCACTCACTCGATAGAGGCATTTATGTATTCATGTGGCTTTATTTACCACCTCGATCAATGAATAAATTAATCATCGGTATTTATTGAGCAATTACAGGGTGCAGGGACTTGTACAAAGAGATGGGTAGCGTACAATGCAAGAGAGTTTGTGGACACATTCTCTGCCCACAACAAGTTTACAGTCGTGAAGTAAATAAAATGATAAATAAATAAAATGATTGTGGATATGCACGTATGTGCTGCAGGGTTGAGGGTGAGGTCAGTATGATGCTCCCAAAGGTAGCAAATCCAAGTGCACAGATGATGCAGAAGAGACAGGGAGTCAGGGAAAAGAAGGCTTAATCAGGGAAGGCCCTTATGAGGATGACTCCCAGTTCTATCTCTCTAACCCTGACCTCCCACCGCTGACTTCCAGGCCTATGGTTTTTGCCCGAAGCCATGCTCTCTCCCCCAAGTGGCATTCTAATCTTGGTTCTATTCTTGGGTTCTAATCCCACATTTTCTCTTGCCCCTAAGACAGCTCCTCTTGAATGTCCCACCTGCACCTCAAGTTCAACGTGTTCAAAACTGAAAGCCTCACCTTCCTTTGTAAAGCCCCTCCTTCTCCATCTCTTCCTAATTTTCCTCCTTCAAGCATTCCTCTCTCTGCCAACGACTCCACACCCCCTCCCTGTCCCCAGAAGCTGGCTTCTTTGGCATTATCCTTGACTTCCTCTTTCTCTTTCAATTCTCACATCATTCTCTTTCCAAATCCTGTCAGGTCTTCTTCCGCATTTCCAGAATCCACCCTTTCCTCTCCATCCAGGTTACTCCAAGCCTGCAATCCTAGCCCAGCAAGACTACATCAGGTATCATCCTCATCACTGCTCTCCCTGACTCTAGCTCTCCACCTCTCCAGCCCATTCTCTACACTGCTACATGGAAAATATTTTTTCAGCAGCACTCAGCACGCATCTCCTCACACCTCAAAAATCTCCAATGGTTTTCCTTCTCCTTCTGCAATAAACGGAAACTGCTTGCCATTAGCTTCAAAGCTCTGCACCATCTCCCGCCATCTCACATGTCATCTCTCTTCACCGGCTATTCCCCAGCACCCCCAAGCATTCTTGGTAATCTCTGCCACCATACAGTGTCCTAAAAAATGAATCCCCAATCCAGGGTGCAAGGGTCTAATCAAACGCAATGGCTAAAAAAGACCTACCTCGTGAAGGATTTCTCTGCTCTTTCCCAGTAGCAAGGTTGTGGGTGCAGTGGGGTCTGGCATGGTCAAAATCCCCAGTCCAGCACTGGAATCAGTTGGAGTTCAATTGCCTAGTGAAAAAACATGGATTAGGAATGTATAATTGAAGGTGTGTGGGTAATCCTGTAGCTACCTCAGAGCTTAGAACGTAATAAGCATTTAATAAACACCACAATTATTGTGGATTGGTTTTCTTAAGAGGTGGAATTTTCACTTTTATTGGAACAAAGGAACTCAACTCCTTTTCTGCAAATGTTTTTGGACAAATAAAAAATGGGATATTTCTCAAACAAATCCCTACCATTGATCTTAACTGTGAAAGAAATGGAAAAGGGTAGAATTGTTTTGTAAAAATGATGCCATGGTGTATTTTTTTCCATAACAACTAAACATTAGAGTCATGATCTGAAAATATTTGCTGCAGTAAATTATAAGAAATAACCGTCATAGGAATTGGGAAGGAGCAGCCTATAGAAGCAGCATGGCTCAGTGGAAAGAGGGCGGGCTTGGGAGTCAGAGATCATAGGTTCTAATCCCAGATCCACCACTTGTCAGCTGTATGACTTTGGGCAATTGACTTCACTTCTCTGTGCCTCAGTTGCCTCATCTGTAAAATGGGGATTAAGACTGTGAGTCCCATGTGGGACAAACTGATTACCTTGTTTCTCCCCAGCGCTTAGAACAGTGCTTGGCACATAGTAAGTGCTTAATAATGCCATCATTATTATTATTATAGGTGTGATGACAAATTGTAGAATTTGCAGAAAGTGAAATTCTGAAATACCCTTCAGTTAACATTTGCCAAATGGGGAAACAGTGAAAAAGGCTGGAAATGGACAAAAAAAGATGAATACTTAGGATATGGTTGAAGTGTCATTGTTTATGAAGGGCTGAGATAGCGGCAACAAAGACTCATTGTTGACCAAATCCCACACCATTGGAAGGAGGAGACAACTAATGACACACGCTGGTGGAAGAGTAAAGCCAAACAAAAAGAAATGTAAGAAATTCAGGCAGAAATCAAACATGTTCAAATGGGATTTTTATGAAATTGATGGATGTTATGGATTTATGGAAAGGTGAGGGATAGTGGCCCCCTCAGGGTTGCATCTGGAGAGTTGCCAGTACTCTATCAGTCTCAGCTATGGGAGGGAGAGTCAAGCACAGGCCTATCCATTCTATTCCTACTTTGGCCAGTGGCTAACAAGTGGATGGAAATCTGCTACAAGTCAAAACTCACCCACGCTGGGCAGCAGTGGCATAGGAGAGAGTTGAGGGCGGAGACTAGAGTTTATTGCGTGGAAGGGGCAATGGTAAACAGCTTCTGGAATTTGACAAAGAAAACTCTGGAAACCCTACCAGAACGGTTGCAGATGGAGAGCGGGGCCTTCTGGGAGAGATGTGCCCGTGGTGTCGCTATGGGTTAGAAATGAATCAAAGGCATAAGACAAGACAAGAGGGGTAGTGAAAGGTTCAGGAAAGGATTAGGAAGGTATCCATTCATGGAAGGTCATTGGAGGGAGCATTAGTGTTGATAGAAGGTACATCCCAGGAAAGCCAACAGGGTGCTTCTGGGATAGGGGGAGGGAGACACTGTCAGAGACAGAATTCTGGGACCTGGGCACCATTGTCCTAAAACAGCAATGGCATTTCTCCGGTTGTAAGATAAGAATGCCACCCAAGGCTCACTATCTCCTGGGCAGATGTTACAGTGGTAGTGCAGTGGAAGATTCTGGGTAGATTCCTGTCTTAGAGGGGTGAGGAGACTGGTCATGGTTGTTCCTTGGTTTGTGCTGAGATATTCTCAGGAGTCCGCCTGCGGGATATAATCACTGAGCTTCAGGGGATGGCTGTCCAGGGGAGCCCAGAAGATTTATTCAGTCATTCTTTCAATCTTGTTTATTGAGCGCTTACTGTGTGCAGAGCACTATACTAAGTGCTTGGGGAGTACAATTCGGCTTGTCAGCTGTGTGGCCTTGGGCAAGCCACTTAACTTCTCTGTGCCTCAGTTACTTCATCTGTAAAATGGGGATTAAGACTGTGAGCCCCACGTGGGACAACCTCATCACCTTGTATCCCCCAGTGCTCAAAACAGTGCTTCACACATAGTAAGCGCTTAAAAAATACCATCAAAAAAATCCCTGCCCACAGCAGGCTTACAGTCAAGAAGGAATAATAATGTGCTCCTACCGCTGCACTGTGTCCACCCTCAACAACTCTGTAATCCCTCTCTCTGATCATAATCTTCTCACCTGCCTCCTCACTCACACTCCTTTCCCCTGTAAATCTGTATTACTCCCTCACAGAGATCTCCGCTCTCTGGACCCCACCCATCTTTCGGAGCGCCTCACACCCCACCTCGCCGCCCTCTCCTCTCTACCCAGTCTTGATGATCAGATTACTGCTCTCAACTCTACCCTTTCTACCCAGCTAGACTCACTCGCTCCCCTTTCCCTTCGCCGCTCTCGCACCACTAACCCACAGCCCTGGATCACTGCCACTGTCCGCCTCCTTCGCTCTTATGCTCGAGCTGCCGAACGCTGCTGGCGAAAGTCTAAACACCATGCCAACCTCGTTCACTTCAAGTTTATCCTTTCCTGCCTTAACTCAGCCCTCTCTTCTGCCAGACAAAACTATTTCTCCTCCCTTATTGACACCCATGCCCATCACCCCCGCCAGCTCTTCCGTACATTCAACTCCCTTCTCAGGCCCCCGGTTCCTCCCCCTCCTCCTTCCCTCGCCCCCCAACGATCTGGCCTCCTACTTCATTAACAAAATTAAATCCATCAGGTCCGACCTCCCCAAAGTCTCTTCCCCCCTTTCTCCATCCCCCCGGCTCTCAACACTCTCTGCTACTCTCCCACCCTTCCCAGCGGTATCCTCAGAGGAACTCTCCTCCCTCCTCTCAAGTGCTACTCCGGCCACCTGTGCTTCTGACCCCATTCCATCTCATCTTATGAAATCTCTCGCTCCATCCCTTCTCCCCTCCTTAACTTCCATCTTCAACCGCTCACTCTCCACTGGTTCCTTCCCCTCTGCCTTCAAACATGCCCATGTCTCTCCCATCCTAAAAAAACCCTCTCTTGACCCCACCTCACCTTCTAGTTATCGTCCCATATCCCTCCTACCATTCCTTGCCAAACTCCTTGAACGAGTTGTCTACACGCGCTGCCTAGAACTCCTCAACAACAACTCTCTCCTCGACCCCCTCCAGTCTGGCTTCCGTCCCCTTCATTCCACGGAAACTGCCCTCTCAAAGGTCACCAATGACCTCCTGCTTGCCAAATCCAACGGCTCATATTCTGTCCTAATCCTCCTCGACCTCTCAGCTGCCTTTGACACTGTGGACCACCCCCTTCACCTCAACACGCTATCTGACCTTGGCTTCACAGACTCCGTCCTCTCCTGGTTCTCCTCTTATCTCTCCGGTCGTTCTTTCTCAGTCTCTTTTGCAGGCTCTTCCTCCCCCTCCCATCCTCTTACTGTGGGGGTTCCCCAAGGTTCAGTGCTTGGTCCCCTTCTGTTCTCAATCTACACTCACTCCCTTGGTGACCTCATTCTCTCCCACGGCTTCAACTATCATCTCTACGCTGATGACACCCAGATCTACATCTCTGCCCCTGCTCTCTCCCCCTCCCTCCAGGCTCGCATGTCCTCCTGCCTTCAGGACATCTCCATCTGGATGTCCTCCCGCCACCTAAAGCTCAACATGTCGAAGACTGAGCTCCTTGTCTTCCCTCCCAAACCTTGTCCTCTCCCTGACTTTCCCAACTCTGTTGACGGCACTACCATCCTTCCCGTCTCACAAGCCCGCAACCTTGGTGTCATCCTCGACTCCGCTCTCTCATTCACCCCTCACATCCAAGCCGTCACCAAAACCTGCCGGTCTCAGCTCCGCAACATTGCCAACATCCGCCCTTTCCTCTCCATCCAAACTGCTACCCTGCTCATTCAAGCTCTCATCCTATCCCGTCTGGACTACTGCACCAGCCTTCTCTCTGATCTCCCATCCTCGTGTCTCTCTCCACTTCAATCCATACTTCATGCTGCTGCCCGGATTATCTTTGTCCAGAAACGCTCTGGGCATATCACTCCCCTCCTCAAAAATCTCCAGTGGCTACCAATCAATCTGCGCATCAGACAGAAACTCCTCACCCTGAGCTTCAAGGCTCTCCATCACCTCGCCCCCTCCTACCTCACCTCCCTTCTCTCCTTCTACTGCCCAGCCCGCAACCTCCGCTCCTCCACCGCTAATCTCCTCACTGTACCTCGTTCTCGCCTGTCCCGCCGTCGACCCCCGGCCCACGTCATCCCCCGGGCCTGGAATGCCCTCCCTCTGCCCCTCCGCCAAGCTAGCTCTCTTCCTCCCTTCAAGGCCCTGCTGAGAGCTCACCTCCTCCAGGAGGCCTTCCCAGACTGAGCCCCTTCCTTCCTCTCCCCCTCGTCCCCCTCTCCATCCCCCCATCTTACCTCCTTCCCTTCCCCACAGCACCTGTATATATGTATATATGGTTGTACATATTTATTACTCTATTTATTTATTTATTTATTTATTTATTTTACTTGTACATTTCTATCCTATTTATTTTATTTTGTTGGTATGTTTGGTTCTGTTCTCTGTCTCCCCCTTTTAGACTGTGAGCCCACTGTTGGGTAGGGACTGTCTCTATGTGTTGCCAATTTGTACTTCCCAAGCGCTTAGTACAGTGCTCTGCACATAGTAAGCGCTCAATAAATACGATTGATTGATTGATTGATTGATAGTGTTAAGTGCTAACTATGTGCCAAGCACTGTTCTAAATACTGGAGTAGATACAAGGTAATCAGGCACTCCCACTTGGGGCTTACAGTCTTAATCTCCATTTTACAAATGAAGAAACTGAGGCACAAGAGACGTTAAGTAACTTGCCCAAAGTCACACAGTTGATAAGCAGCAGAGGTGGGAATAGAACCCACGACCTCTTTCCACAAAGTCCACGCTCTTTCCACTAAACCATGCTACACTGTCCCCAGTAAGATTATATTATCATCCCCATATATCTTCCTCAGCAAAGCCAAGAGGTGCCTGGAGAGAAACGAGAAGCTCAGTGTTTGTTTCTCTCTAACAAGGAGCTCAGGGAGCCCCCCGGGCCTGGAAGTCAGAGGTCCTGGGTTCTAATCCTCTCTCCACCACTTGTCTGCTCTGCAACCTTGGTCGAGTTACTTCTCTGTGGTTCAGTTTCCTCATCTGTAAAATGGGGTGAGGACTGTGAGCCCCGTGTGAGATGGAGGCTGTTGTCCGATCTGATTAGCTTGAATCTCTTAGAGTGCTTGGCACATAGTAAGCGCTTAACAAATGCCACAATTATTATTATTACTATTATCTTCAGTGAATAAGAGGATAAAAACACAGACAGAGGAAAGAGTCGGTTAAGGGGGGACCCTAGATCATAAGGAAGGAATCAAAAAGAGACCCATGATCACAAAAATGATTCCAGATGACAGACAAGTAGCTTCTGAGAAGACATTTCAGAATCTACGAGGAGACGGTACTGCGAAAAAGAAATCATCCCAGCCTCCTCCACTTCAGGCCCTCAATCATCAATCATTACCATCAGTGGTGTTTTTGAGCTCTTACTGTGTGCAGAGCACTGTACCGAGCCCTTGAGAGAGTACGATATGCCAGAGAAGCAGCATGGCATAATAATAGTAATAATAATAATGATGGCATTTATTAAGCGCTTACTATGTGCAAAGCACTGTTCTAAGCGCTGGGGAGCTTACAAAGAGATCAGGTTGTCCCACGGGGGGCTCACAGTTTTAATCCCCATTTTACAGATGAGGTAACTGAGGCACAGATAAGTTACGTGACTTGCCCAAAGTCACACTGCTGACAATTGGCGGAGCTGGGATTTGAACACATGATCACTGACTCCAAAGCCCATACTCTTTCCACTGAGCCACGCTGCTTCTTTAAGCATAGTGGATAGAGCATGGGCCTGGGGTCATGGGTTCTAATCCTGGCTCTGTCACCTGTCTGCTGTGTAACCTTGAGCAAGTCACTTCACTTCTCTGTGCCTCAGTTCCCTCCTCCGTAAAATGGGGATGAAGACTGTGAGTCCCACATGGGGCAGGGACTGAGTCCAACCCAATTTGCTAGTAATCACCCCAGCGCTTAGTACAGTACTTGGCACATAGTATGTGCTTAACCAATGCCATTATTATTATTATTGTTTTCACTGCAGTATAACAGAGTTGGTAGACACCTTCCCTACCCACAAGAACTGAAAAGTCGAGTGAAGGAGAAAGGCATTAATCTAAATAAATAATTTACGATATACAAGTCATAATTTATAAATATGAAGCGCTGTGGGGTGAAGAGTAGCTTGATTATCCTCATGGCAAAGCCAGGATGATTCATTCATTCATTCTTTCAATCACAGTAGTTTCTGGGGACTTTCAGTCAAGAAGTCCCTCAGAACAAAAGAGGAATCCTGCTTTCTCCAGAGGGAAAAGAGAGGCCACGTGGGAAGGATTATAAATTGCCGCTAGAGCAGAGCGCAGAATGTGAAAGACACCATCGGGAACTCCTGAACAAGAGAGTGATGTCTCCTCCCGGGTGCAACCCGAAATCAGTCACTGGGATTTACTGAGTGCTTACTGTGTGCAGGGCACTGAACTAAGCGTTCAGGAGAGTACAATATAACAGAGTTGGGAGATACGTTCCCTGGCCACAAGGAGCATACATTCTAGAGGGGGAGATGGATTTTAATTAATCCATCAGTAGTATTTACTGAACGCTTCCCGTAGGCAGAGCTCTGTACTATATAGTACAATATAACAGAGTTGGGAGACAAGATCCCTGACCACAACGTCAGAGATGGAGGGGCTGAACCGCAGAAAAGAGAGGCTTTTTTAAATCTGTGATAAATGTGATGAGAAATCGCCTGTTTCCATCCGTTGGTAAGTGTCAACATGCGTCCGAAAATCCATTTCAGTGACCTTCAGCTGCTTCATTGTTCGTGTGAGTTCTAGCCTGATACTTATCTTCCTCTAGCGTGATAAGTGCTTACTATATTCCAAGCACAGGGCTAGGCCCTGGGCTAGATACAAGATTGGACAGACTCCGTGTCCCACAAGGGGCTCCCAGGCTAAATTGGAGGGAGAACAAGTATTTGTTAGAGGTACTGATAAGCACTTAGTGAGTGCTTTGTAATAATCATAACAATAATAATAATTATGGTATTGATTATGTGCTTACTATGTGCCAGGAACTTTACGGAACGCTGGAATTGTTCTAAGTGTTGGAGTTGACAGAAGATTAGAAATAGCCCGTGTCCCACACGGAGATCACACTCTAAGTAAAATGGAAACCCGCTATTTTTTTTCTTGATACTTGTTAAGCACTTAGTACATGCCTAGTACTGTTCTAAGCGCTGGGGAGATATATGAAAATAATAATAATAATGGTATTTGTTAAGCGCTTGCTATATGTCAAGCCCTGTTCTAAACACTGGGGTGGGTACGAGGTAATCAGGTTGTCCCATGTGGGGCTCACAGTCTTAATCCCCAATTTACAGATGAGGGAACTGAGGCACAGAGAAGTGAAGTGGCTTTCCCAAGGTCACACAGCAGACAAATGGAGGAGGCAGGATTAGAACCCACGACCTCTGACTCCCAACCCTGGGCTCTTTCCACTAAGCTACACTGCTTCTCTAATAGACCCTCTCCAACATGGGGCTCGCAGTTTACAGAGCAGAGAGAAAAAGTCATTAATCACTACTTGCAAATGAAGGAACTGAGGCCAGAGGAGTTGTGTGACTGGCCCAAGGTCTCACAGCAGGTCATACTGCAAGCTAGTGGCAGAGCTAGAATTAAAACGCTGTCTCCTGGTCTAGGTATCTCCTTGAATTTTGTTTGGGCTCTATGCTTCTGTCTCCCTGTCTCTGTTTCTTTGCATCTGCCTGTCTTTTAGTCACCCTGCCACTTCGTGTTTATTGGGGAGAGGAGAGTGGTGGTCTGCCAGACGTGAAGGGAGAGGGCCTCCAGGGCAGATAGGCTAGTGTGACTATATAAATAAGAGCAGTTGCAGCATCTCAATCCTCAAAAACCTTTAAGAAGAGGGAACGTTCCCGGGAGAATAAATCGGTTTGAGTGCTTGTCTTCATTCCAGGCCAGAGGCAGAGGAAGAGGAATCCGAGAGGTCTGATTTCATTCATTCATTCAATCATTTTTATTGAGTGCTTACGGTGTGCAGAGCACTGTACTAATCGCTTGGGAAGCACAAGTTGTCAACATAGAGAGACGGTCCCTACCCAAGGGGGAGGCCGATAACAAAACAAAACATGTGGACAGGTGTCAATGGAAAATGCTCATTTTTTCAAGGTTATTATGTAAAGGAAAATTTGGTTTGGAACTTGACAATCACTGGGGAACTGGCAATGTGAGCGACCGGACTACCATTGATCAAGATTGGGCAGTTTAGATAAGCATTAGTTATCACAAAGCCGAACTCTGAGACCATTTCAGGATCACTGTTGTTCACTGTAAAACTAACTGATGTAGTTAGCACTAACCAACAGGTGTTGCCTTTAGGATTTTCCATCTCTTCTCCAATCCGTGCTTGAGGAATGATGTTGTTGTATGACCACTTCTGAAACCAGAGCAGCACATAAACAGTGGCTAGAGCACGTGTCTGAGAATCAGAAGGACCTGGGTTCTAATCCCGGCTCTCCCACTTGTTTGCTGTGTGACCTTGGACAAGTCACTTAATTCATTCAACCATATTTATTGAATGCTTACTGTGTGCAGAGCACTTAATCTCCCTGGGCTTCAGTTTCCCCATCTGTAAAATGCAGATTAAGACTGTTAGCCCCATGTGGGACATGAACTGTGTCCAACTTGATTAGCTTGTATCTACTCCAGCACTTAGCATAGTGCCTGGTGCATAAAAAGTGCTTAACAAACACCTTTTCTTAAAAAAAGCCACAAAACAACAGTGGCTTGGCCTGGATCTCAGGTCAAGAGGGTGCACTTCAGTCATTCATTCATTCAATCGTATTCATTGAGCGCTTACTGTGTGCAGAGCACTGTACTAAGCGCTTGGGAAGTACAAGTTGACAACATATAGGGACAGTCCCTACCCAACAGTAGGCTCACAGTCTAAAAGGGGGAGACAGAGAACAAAACCAAACATACTAACAAAATAAAATAAATAGAATAGATATGTACAAGTAAAATAAATAAATACATAGAGTAATAAATATGTACAAACATATATACATATATACAGTTGCTGTGGGGAAGGGAAGGAGGTAAGATGAGGGGGATGGGGAGGGGGACGAGGGGGAGAGGAGGGAAGGGGCTCAGTGTGGGAAGGCCTCCTGGAGGAGGTGAGCTCTCAGAAGGGCCTTGAAGGGAAGAAGAGAGCTAGCTTGGCGGATGGGCAGAGGGAGGGCATTCCAGGCCCAGGGAATGACGTGGGCCGGGGGTCGATGGCGGGACAGGCGAGAACGAGGCACGGTGAGGAGATTAGCGGCAAAGGAGCGGAGGGTGCGGGCAGGGCTGTAGAAGGAGAGAAGGGAGGTGAGGTAGGAGGGGGCGAGGGGATGGACAGCCTTGAAGCCCAGGGTGAGGAGTTTCTGCCTGATGCGCAGATTGATTGGTAGCCACTGGAGATTTCTGAGGAGGGATTATTATTATCATTATTCATAATAATAATGATTGCATCTGACAGCACTGTTCTAAGCATTGGGGTAGATCCAAGGTCATCAGGTTGGACACAGTTCTTGCTCCACAAGGGGCTCATGGGCCTAATCCCCATTTTACTGATGAAGGAACTGAGGCAAAGAGAAGTGAAGTGACTCGCAAGTGGCAGGGCCAGGACTGGAACCCAGGTGCTTCTGATTCTCAGGTCCTCCCTCTTTCCACTAGGCCTCACTGTCTCCTCTGACAGCCCATCACTCTCCCCACTTTCAGAGACTTCTGAAAATCAAATCTCCTCCAAGAGGCCTTCCCCGACGAAGCCCTCATTTTCCCGACTTCCTCTCCTTTCTGCTGCGCCCTTTCACTTGGATTTGCCCTCCTTATTCTCCCTACTCTCATCCTCACTGCACGTATGTACATATTTGAAATTTCTTTCAATGTATGTCTCCTCCTCTAGCCCGTAAGCTCCTCGTGGGCAGCACATATGTCAGCCAACTCTGCTATGTTACACTCTCCCAATTGCTTAGTATATTGCTTTGCACTAAGTGCTCAATAAATACAACTGATGGATTGATTTGACTGGCATTGTCTGTTGAGGTTCTGAAATAGCTTCCTCTTCATTGTTTCTGTAGGTGGTCTCGGAAATCTCTGGGAAATGGCCAACCTCACGGTGATGCGGTAATTCCTCCTGCTGGGATTCTCGGAGGTCCGGGAGCTGCAGCTGGTCCACGCCGCGCTGTTCCTCCTGGTCTACCTGGCAGCCCTGACGGGGAACCTCCTCATCGTCGCCGTCACCGTCCTCGACCGGCGCCTCCACACCCCCATGTACTTCTTCCTCAGGAACCTGTCCGTCCTCGACCTCTGCTACATCTCCGTCACCATCCCCAAATCCATCCACGACTCCCTGACCAAACGTAGATCCATCTCCTTCCTGGGCTGTGCATCCCAGCTCTTCTCGGTGATTCTGTTTGGTGGTTCAGAGGTGTTCTTCCTCACGGTGATGGCCTATGACCGCTACGCGGCCATCTGCCTCCCCCTGTGCTACGAGGTCATCATGGACCGAAGGGCCTGTGGGAAGATGGCGGCCGCCTCCTGGCTCGGCGGGGGACTGTTTGCACTGATGATCTCCTCTGGGACGCTCTCCCTACCCTTCTGCGGGTCCGTCCTGATCCGACAGTTCTTCTGCGATATCTCCTCCATGGTCCGATTCTCCTGCTCTGAAACGCACCTCGTCATCGATGTGATCGTAGTCATCGGGGCCCTTTTGGCCTTCACCTGCTTCGTCTCCATCGTGGTCTCTTACGTGCGCATCTTCCGGGCCGTGCTGAGGATGCCGGTCACTGAGGGCCGGGCCAAAGCCTTCTCCACCTGCTTGCCCCACCTCATCGTCACGACCGTGGTTTTCACCTCGGCTTTCTTCGGTACCTTACATCCACCCTCAGAATCCTCCTCAGCTCTGGACCGGCTGGTGTCCGTGTTCTACACGGTGGTGCTTCCCACTCTAAACCCCCTCATCTACAGCCTGAGGAACCGCGGCGTGAAGGCCGCCATGGGGAGGGTCCTAAGTTGGAGTCCTTTCCCCCAGGATAGAAAGTTCCTAATGATGCCTTGATCCTTCGCTTTCTCTCTCCTTGGATTGACTCTGAGCAAGACTCATCCAACTAGAGAAGAAGCATTTCCCAGTGGAAAGAACCCGAGCCTGGGAGTCGGAGGACACGGGTTCGAATGCCGGCTCTGCCACATGACCACTGGGAGACCTTGGGCAAGTCACTTAACTTCTCTGGGCTTCAGTTTCTCCATCTGTGAAATGGGGATTAAATCCTACTTCTTCCTACTTAGACGGTAACTGGGACAGGGATGGTTTCCAACTCCTTTATCCTGTTTCTTCCCCAGCACTTAGTACAGCCCATGTTACATCGTAAGCTCTTAACAAATGCTATTATTATTATTACCCCCACCTTTCAGGGTGCCCTTTTGTGCTTGGTCATTTTTCTTCTATCAGCCCTCTGGGCAGGATAGATTATACTAAGCGCTTACTGGTGTTCTGCACACAGTGAGTGATCAATAAATATGTTTCAATGGATTGATCAATCGATGACCTGTATTTATTGAGCACTCGCTGTGTCCTGAGTACCGTACTAAACACTTGGAAGAGTATAACAGAACGCTATAACAGACACATTCCCTTCCAAAGGGTTATTACACTCTAGACATGGAGACAGACATTAATATCAATAAATGTATTACAGATATGTACATATGCGTCCTGTGGCTGGGCGGTTGAAAAAGGGAGCAAATCAGAGGGACGCAGAAAGAGGGGGGAGACAAGGAATTGAGGGCTTAGCCGGGGAAGGCCTCTTGGAGGAGTTGTGCCTTCGGTGTAGCAGTGCATCCTATGTGGAGTTGAAGACATACAGTGAGGGTGAGAATGGAATGCCGAGAGACGTTGACACATGGAGCGTAGTCTTAGAGAGGGCAGGGAGGGTAGCGAGTGGGATCAGGAGCGGGAGGGTTAAAGTGAGGTCTGGAGGAGGGAGGACTAGTACATCGAAAGCATTTTGAAAGGGCCGCCCCACAGCCGTGAAGCGGGTGAAGCGCATGAAACCAGCGGGTTACTGCCGAAAAACCAAGATGGACATCTCGTTGTCATTCCTGCAGTTCCTCTGGAGGTTCTCCCTTTGAGACGCATGTCCGTGTGACGCATCACAGGGTCCCCAGTGGGGTTGTCACGTGGGGGAGGGCAACTACCCCACCCAACGTCCCCAAGGTCCCCGGCGGCGCCTGGTCCGAACAGGACATAATGAGGCCACTCAGCCCTACCTGTGATCCATCCCTGGCGGGGAGTCCCGCGGGGAGCTTTTCCTGAAAGGCCCAGCTTCGCCGAGGGCCCGACGCACTCCAAGCAAGAAGCCAGAAGAGCTTGGACCCAGCACACCTCCCGGAAATCCTCCCGCGGCCGACGTCCGGGAGATGCGGGGGACGGTTAAAGGACGACAGAGACCAGAGCCCCCTCACTCCCGGCTGACCGGTGAGTCTGGGATGTTGAGAGCACGGGTGGGTAGGGGGTCTTACAGGGGAGCCGGAGGAGACGGAGAACTAGAATCTCCTCAAGCCTCCATGCATTAAACAGATCTCTCCCCGCGGCGTCTCCATCGCTCCCCATCCCCTGGATCGACTGGGTGGGTGGCGGGGATGGACGGGGATGGATCAGGACAAACGATCTGGGTGGCTCAGCAATCATATTTATCGAGCACTTACCGTGTGGAGAGAACCGTGCTATGTGCTGGGGAGAGTAAAATATAAGATCGGCAGATGTATTCCCTGCTCGTAAGGAGTTTGCAGTCTAGAAGGGGAGGCAAACATTAAGAGAAATATATAGATTATGGATCTATATATTACGGTCATGGGATCGAGAGAGTGGTGAAGAAAGGGGGCAAATTCAAGTGAAGGGCGACACGGAAGGGAGTGTGGAAAGAGGAAATCAGGAATCAGTCGGGGAAGGCCTCTTGGAGGAGCTGTGATTTTAATAAGGCTTTGAAGGTGAGGAGAGGGAACCTCTGTCGGCTACCAAGAGCGAGGAAATTCCAGGCAAGACACGAGGCGTGGACGGGATGTCGTTGGCCGGAGAGATGAGATGGAGGTACGGCGAACAGGTTGGCATGAGAGGAGCAAAGTGTGAGGGCTGGCTTGTAGTGGGAGAGTAACGAGGTGAGATAGGAGGGGGCGAAGGGATCGAAAGCTTTAAAGATGATGGTGAGGAGTTTCTCTTTGACGCAGAGGTGGACGGACAACCACTGGAGGTTCTTGAGGAGTGGGGAAACAAGGTCGGAGCTGGTAACGTCGGCCGTCTCGGTGGTGTTTACTAGGCACCTACTATCGGGAGAGCACCTTGCTCAGTTCTGAGGGAGAGAACGACGGTGGCTACATTAGACACGGTCCTCTGAGAGGGCCGTCACTAACACCTAAATGGGGGTTAAGCTCACGTGGGAGAAAAAGGCTCTCCTACCCCAGATTTGCCATGAAACAGGAGACCACATCTAGGAGAGATCATTTAATTGACTGTGCTCGGCACAGGGCTCTACACATACTAGGTGTTCAAGATATGTGATCGATTGATTGATATTGGTTTCCTTCTGCCTGAAGATCGAAGGTTAAGAGAGGGAGCTTCTCAGGGGCACCCAGTCCAAACATTTGGCTCGTCTAAAACCAAAGTACTCACTGGATTTTGGTCTCATCTATCCCGCTACTGATACCTATGCTTTTTCACTGACCTGGAACTCCCTCCCTCTTCATATAATAATAATACTAATAATAAAATAATGGCATGTATTAAGCGCTTACCACATGCAAAGCACCATTCTAAGCGCTGGAGAGGTTACAAGGTGATCAGGTTATCCCACAGGGGGCTCACAGTCAATCCCCATTTTACAGATGAGGTAACTGAGGCGCAGAGAAGTGAAGTGACTTGCCCAAAGTCACCCAGCTGACAATTGGCGGAGCCGGGATTTGAACCTACGACCACTGACTACAAAGCCCATGTTCTTTCCACTGAGCCACGCTGCTTCTCTGCTTCTCTTATTAATTATTCATAATAATAATGATTGTATCTGACGGCACTGTTCTAAGCATTGGGGTAGATCCAAGGTCATCAGGTTGGATGCAGTCCCTGCTCCACAAGGGGCTCATGGGCTTAATCCCCATTTTACAGATGAAGGAACTGAGGCACAGAGAAGTGAAGTGACTTGCAAGTGGCAGGGCCAGGACTGGAACACAGGTGCTTCTGACTCTCAGGTCCTCTCTCTTTCCATTAGGCCTCGCTGTCTCCTCTGACAGCCCATCACTCTCCCCACTTTCAGAGACTTCTGAAAATCACATCTCCTCCAAGAGGTCTTCGCCGACAAAGTCTTCATTTTCCCTACTTGCTCTCCTTTCTGCCTTGCCCTTCCACTTGGATTTGCCCTCCTTATTCTCCCCATTCTCATCCCCACAGCACGTATGTACATATTTGAAATTTATTTCCATGTATGTCTCCCCCTCTAGCCCGTAAGCTCCTGGTGGGCAGCAAATATGTCAGTCAACTCTGCTAGGTGACACTCTTCCAATCGCTTAGTATAGTGCTCTGCACAAAGTAAGTGCTCCATAAATACAACTGATGGATTGATTTGACTAGCATTGTCTGTTGAGGTTCTGAAATAGCTTCCTCTTCATTGTTTCTGTAGGTGGTCTCGGCAACCTCTGGGAAATGGTCAACCTCACGGTGATGAGGGAATTCCTCCTGCTGGGATTCTCGGAGGTCCGGGAGCTGCAGCTGGTCCACGCCGCGCTGTTCCTCCTGGTCTACCTGGCGGCCCTGACGGGGAACCTCCTCATCATCGCCGTCACCGCCCTCGACCGGCGCCTCCACACCCCCATGTACTTCTTCCTCAGGAACCTGTCCGTCCTCTACCTCTGCTACATCTCCGTCACCGTCCCCAAATCCATCCACGACTCCCTGACCGACCGTAGATCCATCTCCTTCCTGGGCTGCGCCGCCCAGTTCTTCTCGGTGGTCCTGTTTGCCAGTTCAGAGGTGTTCCTCCTCACGGCGATGTCCTACGACCGCTACGCGGCCATCTGCCTCCCCCTGAGCTACGAGGTCATCATGGACCGAGGGGCCTGTGGGAAGATGGCAGCCGCCTCCTGGTTCGTTGGGGGGCTGCTTGCAGTGATGATCTCCTCTGGGACGTTCTCCCTACCCTTCTGCGGGTCCGTCCTGATCCCACAGTTCTTCTGTGATATCTCCTCCATGGTCCGACTCTCCTGCTCCAAAACGCACCTCGTCATCGATGTGATCATCATCACCGGGACCCTTCTGGCCTTTTCCTGCTTATTCTCCATCGTGGTCTCATACATGCGCATCTTCCGGGCCGTGCTGAGGATGCCGGCCCCCGAAAGCCGGGCCAAAGCCTTCTCCACCTGCTTGCCCCACCTCGCCGTCACGACCTTGTTTTTCACTGCTGCTGCCTTCGGAACCTTTCATCCACCCTCAGACTCTTCCTCAGCTCTGGACCGGCTGGTGTCCGTGTTCTACGCCGTGGTGCCCCCCGCCCTCAAGCTCCTCATCAACAGCCTGAGGAACCGCGACGTGAAGGCCGCCATGGGAAGGGTCCTAAGTTGGAATCCTTTCCCCCAGGATAGAACGTTCCTAATGATGCCTTGATCCTTCACTTTCTCTCTCCTTGGATTGACTCTGAGCAAGAGTCATCCAACAAGAGAAGCAGCGTTTCCCAGTGGAAAGAGCCCGAACCTGGGAGTCGGAGGACCCGGGTTCGAATGCCAGCTCTGCCACGTAACCACTGCGAGACCTTGGGCAAGTCACTTAACTTCTCTGGGCTTCAGTTTCTCCATCTGTGAAATGGGGATTAAATCCTACTCCTTCCTACTTAGACGGTAACTGGGACAGGGATGGTTTCCAACTCCTTTATCTTGTTTCTACCCCAGCATTTAGTACAGTCCATGGCATATAGTAAGCTCTTAACAAATCTGATTATTATTATTACCCCCACCTTTCAGGGTGCCCTTTTGTGCTTGGTCATTTTTCTTCTATCAGCCCTCCGGGAAGGATCGATTATACTAAGCGCTTACTGGTGTTCTGCACACAGTGAGTGCTCAATAAATATGTTTCAATGAATTGATTGATGGATGAACTGTATTTATCAGCACTCACTGTGTCTTGATTACTGTACTGAGCACTTGGGAGAGTATAATAGAATGCTATAACAGACACATTCCCTTCCAAAGGGTTATTACACTCTAGACATGGAGACAGACATTAATATCAATAAATGTATTACAGATATATACACATGCGTCCTGTGGCTGGGTGGTTGAAAAAGGGAGCAAATCAAGGGGACGCAGAAAGAGGGGGGAGACAAGGAATCGAGGGCTCAGCCGGGGAAAGCCTCTTGGAGGAGTTGTGCCTTCAGTGTAGAAGTGCATCCTATGTGGAGTTGAAGACATACAGTCAGGGTGGGAATGGAGTACCGACAGACGTTGACACAAGGAACCTAGTCTTAGAGAGGGCAGGGAGGGTAGCGAGTGGGATCAGGAGCGGGAGGGTTAAAGTGAGGTCTGGAGGAGGGAGGACGAGTACATCCAAAGCATTTTGAAAGGGCCACCCCACAGCCGTGAAGCGGGTGAAGCGTGTGAAGCCAGCGGGTTACTACCGAAAAACCAAGATGGACATCTCGTTGTCATTTCCGCAGTTCCTCTGGAGGTTTTCCCCTTGAGACACACGTCCGTGAGACGGATCACAGGGTCCGCAGTGGGGTTGTCACGTGGAGGAGGGCAACTATCCCACCCAAGGTCCCCATGGTTCCCGGCGGCGCCGGGCCAGAACAGGACATAATGAGGCCCCTCAGCCCAACCTGTGACCCTTCCCTGGGGGGAAGTCCCGCAGGGAGCTTTTCCTGAAAGGTCCGGCTTCACCGAGGGCCCGACGCACTCCAGGCAGGAAGCCAGAAGAGCCGGGACCCCGCACACCTCCCGGAGATCCTCCCGCGGCCGACGTCCGGGAGATGCGGGGGACGGTTGAAGGACGACAGAGACCAGAGCCCGCTCGCTCGAGGCTGACCGGTGATTCTGGGCTGTTGAGAGCCCGGGTGGGTAGGGGGTCTTACAGGGGAGCTGGAGGAGACAGAGAACTAGAATCTCCTCAAGCCTCCATGCGTAAAACAGATCTCTCCCCGCGGTGTCTCCATGGCTCCCCATCCCCTGGATCGACTGGGTGGGTGGCGGGGATGGACGGGGATGGATCAGGACAAACGATCTTGGTGGCCCAAAAAGCATATTTATCGAGCATTTACCATGTGGAGAGAACCGTGCTAAGTGCTGGGAAGAGTAAAATACAAGATCGGCAGACGTATTCCCTGCTCGTAAGGAGTTTACAGTCTAGAAGGGGAGGCAAACATTAAGAGAAATATATAGATTATGGATCTATATATTACGGTCATGGGATCGAGAGAGTGGTGAAGAAAGGGGGCAAATTCAAGTGAAGGGCGACACGGAAGGGAGTGTGAGAAGAGGAAATCAGGAATCAGTTGGGGAAGGCCTCTTGGAGGAGCGGTGATTTTAATAAGGCTTTGAAGGTGAGGGGAGTGAACCTCTGTCGGCTACGAAGAGCGAGGAAATTCCAGGCAAGACACGAGACGTGGACGGGATGTCGTTGGCCGGAGAGATGATGAGATGGAGGTACGGCGAACAGGTTGGCATGAGAGGAGCAAAGTGTGAGGGCTGGCTTGTAGTGGGAGAGTAACGAGGTGAGATAGGAGGGGGCGAAGGGATCGAGAGCTTTAAAGATGATGGCGAGGAGTTTCTATATGATGCAGAGGTGGACGGCCAACCACTGGATGTTCTTGAGGAGTGGGGAAACACGGTCGGAGCTGGTAACGTCGGCCGTCTCAGTGGTGTTTACTAAGCACCTACTATAGGGAGAGCACCATGCTCAGTTCTGAGGGAGAGAACGACGGTGGCTACATTAGACACGTTCCTCTGATAGGGCCGTCACTGACACCTAAATGGGGGTTATGCTCACGTGGGAGAAAAAAGGCTCTCCTACCCCAGATTTGCCATGGAACAGGAGAACACAGCTGGGGCGAGATCATTTAATTGATTGTGCTCAGCACAGCGCTCTACGCATAGTAGGTGTTCAAGATATGCGATCAATTGAATGATATTGGTTTCCTTCTGCCTGAAAACTGAAGGTTAAGAGGGGCAGCTTCTCAGAGGCACCCAGTCCAAACATTTGGCTCATCTAAAACCAACCTACTCACCGGATTTTGGTCTCATCTCTCCCGCTACTAATACCCATGCTTTTTCACTGGCCTGGAACTCCCTCCCTGTTCAGATAATAATAATAATAATAATAATAATAATAATAATAATAATAATAATAATAATAATAATGATAATGAAGCCCTTTTGGCCTTCACCTGTTTCGTCTCCATCGTGGTCTCGTACACGCGCATCTTCCGGGCCGTGCTGAGGATGCCGGTCACTGAGGGCCGGGCCAAAGCCTTCTCCACCTGCTTGCCTCACCTCATCGTCACGACCGTGGTTTTCACCTCGGCTTTCTTCGGTACCTTACATCCACCCTCAGATTCCTCCTCAGCTCTGGACCAGCTGGTGTCCGTGTTCTACATGGTGGTGCCTCCCACCCTAAACCCCCTCATCTACAGCCTGAGGAACCGCGACGGGAAGGCCGCCATGGGGAGTGTCCTAAGTTGGAGTCATTTCCCCCAGGATAGAAAGTTCCTAATGATGCCTTAATCTTTCGCTTTCTCTCTCCTTGGATTGACTCTGAGCAAGACTCATCCAACTAGAGAAGCAGCATTTCCCAGTGGAAAGAGCCCGAGCCTGCGAGTCGGAGGACCGGGTTCGAATGCCGGCTCTGCCACCTGACCACTGGGAGACCTTGGGCAAGTCACTTAACTTATCTGGGCTTCAGTTTCTCCATCTGTGAAATGGGGATTAAATCCTACTCCTTCCTACTTAGACGGTAACTGGGACAGGGATGGTTTCCAACTCCTTTATCCTGTTTCTTCCCCAGCACTTAGTACAGCCCATGTTACATCGTAAGCTCTTAACAAATGCTATTATTATAATTACTCCCACCTTTCAGGGTGCCCTTTTGTGCTTGGTCATTTTTCTTCTATCAGCCCTCTGGGCAGGATAGATTATACTAAGCGCTTACTGGTGTTCTGCACACAGTGAGTAATCAATAAATATGTTTCAATGAATTGATTGATCGATGAACTGTATTTATTGAGCACTCACTGTGTCCTGAGTACCGTACTAAGCACTTGGGAGAGTATAATAGAACGCTATAACAGACACATTCCCTTCCAAAGGGTTATTACACTCTAGACATGGAGACAGACATTAATATCAATAAATAATTACAGATATGTACATATGCGTCCTGTGGCTGGGCGGTTGAAAAACGGAGCAAATCAGGGGGACGCAGAAAGAGAGGAGAGACAAGGAATTGAGGGCTTAGCCGGGGAAGGCCTCTTGGAGGAGTTGTGCCTTCGGTGTAGCAGTGCATCCTATGTGGAGTTGAAGACATACAGTGAGGGTGAGAATGGAATACTGACCGACGTTGACACAAGGAGCGTAGTCCTAGAGAGGGCAGGGAGGGTAGCGAGTGGGATCAGGAGTTGGAGGTTAAAGTGAGGTCTGGAGGAGGGAAGACTAGAACATCCAAAGCATTTTGAAAGGGCCGCCCCACAGCCGTGAAGCGGGTGAAGCGCATGAAGCCAGCGGGTTACTGCCGAAAAACCAAGATGGACATCTCGTTGTCATTTCCGCAATTCCTCTGGAGGTTCTCCCCATGAGACGCACGTCCGTGTGACGGATCACAGGGTCCCCAGGGTGGTTGTCACGTGGGGCAGGGCAACTACTCCACCCAAGGTCCCCGAGGTCCCCGGCGGCACCTGGTCCGAACAGGACATAATGAGGCCACTCAGCCCAAACTGTGACCCATCCCTTAGGGGGGAGTCCCGCTGGGAGATTTTCCTGAAAGGCCCGGCTTCGCCGAGGGCCCCACGCGCTCCAAGCAGGAAGCCAGAAGAGCTTGGACCCCGCACACCTCCCGGAGATCCTCCCGTGGCTGATGTCCGGGAGATGTGGGGGACGGTTGAAGGACGACAGAGACCAGAGCCCCTTCGCTTCGGCTGACCAGTGAGTCTGGGCTGTTGAGAGCACAGGTGAGTAGGTGGTCTTACAGGGGATCCAGAGGAGACGGAGAACTAGAATCTCCTCAAGCCTCCATACGTAAAACAGATCTCTCCCCACGGCTTCTCCATGGCTCCCCATCCCCTGGATCGACTGGGTGGGCGGCGGGGATGGATGGGGATGCATCGGGGACAAACGATCTGGGTGGCACAACAATCATATTTATCGAGCACATACCATGTGGAGAGAACCGTGCTAAGTGCTGGGGAGAGTAAAATATAAGGTCGGCAGACATATTCCCTGCTCGTAAGGAGTTTACAGTCTAGAAGGGGAGGCAAACATTAAGAGAAATATATAGATTATGGATCTATATATAACGGTCATGGGATCGAGAGAGTGGTGAAGAAAGGGGGCAAATTCAAGTGAAGGGTGACACGGAAGGGAGTGTGAGAAGAAGAAATCAGGAATCAGTCGGGGAAGGCCTCTTGGAGGAGCTGTGATTTTAATAAGGCTTTGAAGGTGAGGAGAGTGAACCTCTGTCGGCTAGGAGGAGTGAGGAAATTCCAGGTAAGACACGAGACGTGGACGGGATGTCGTTGGCCGGAGAGATGAGATGGAGGTACAGGTACGGCGAACAGGTTGGCATGAGAGGAGCAAAGTGTGAGGGCTGGCTTGTAGTGGAAGAGTAGCGATGTGAGATAGGAGGGGGCCAGGGGATTGAGAGTTTTAAAGATGACGACGAGGAGTTTCTCTTTGACGCAGAGGTGGACGGACAACCACTGGAGGTTCTTGAGGAGTGGAGAAACACGGTCGGAGCTGGTAACGTCGGCCGTCTCACTGGTGTTTACTAAACACCTACTAACAGAAGAGCACCGTTCTCAGTTCTGAGGGACAGAACGACGGTGGCTACATTAGACACGGTCTTCTGAGAGGGCCGTCACTGACAACTAAATGGCGGTTAAGCTCATGTGGGAGAAAAAAGGCTCTCCTACCCCAGATTTGCCATGAAACAGGAGACCACAGCTGGGGAGAGATCATTGAATAGATTGGGCTCGGCACAGCGCTCTACACATAGTAGGTGTTCAAGATATGCGATCGATTGATTGATATTGGTTTCCTTCTGCCTGAAGACTGAAGTTTAAGAGGGGCAGCTTCTCAGGGTCACCCAGTCCAAACATTTGGCTCATCTACAACCAACCTACTCACTGGATTTTGGTCTCATCTCTCCTGCTACTGATACCCATGCTTTTTCACTGGCCTGGAACTCGCTCCCTCTTCATATAATAATAATAATAATAATAATAATAATAATAATAATAATAATAATAATAGCATGTATTAAGCGCTTACCACGTGCAAAGCACCGTTCTAAGCGCTGGGGAGGTTACAAGGTGATCAGGTTATCCCACAGGGGGCTCACAGTCAATCCCCATTTTACAGATGAGGTACCTGAGGCACAGAGAAGTGAAGTGACTTGCCCAAAGTCACCCAGCTGACAATTGGAGGAGCTGCGATTTGAACCCACGACCACTGACTCCAAAGCCCGTGCTCTTTCCACTGAGCCATGCTGCTTCTCTGCTTCTCTTCTTAATTATTCATAATCAATCAATCATATTTATTGAGCGCTTACTGTGTGCAGGGCACTGTACTAAGCGCTTGGGAAGTACTAGTTGGCAACATATAGAGACAGTCCCTACCCAACAGTGGGCTCACAGTCTAAAAGGGGGAGACAGAGAACAAAACCAAACATAGTAACAAAATAAAATAAATAGAATAGAGATGTACAAGTAAAATAAATAAATAAATAAATAGAGTAATGAATATGTACAAACACATATACGTATATACAGGTGCTGTGGGGAAGGGAAGGAGGTAAGATGAGGGGATGGAGAGCGGGACGAGGGGGAGAGGAAGGAAGGGGCTCAGTCTGGGAAGGCCTCCTGGAGGAGGGGAGCTCTCAGTAGGGCCTTGAAGGGAAGAAGAGGGCTAGCTTGGCGGATGGCAGAGGGAAGGCATTCCGGGCCCGGGGGATGACGTGGGCCGGGGGTCGATGGCGGGACAGGCAAGAATGAGGCACCGGGAGGAGATTAGCGGCAGAGGAGCGGAGGGTGCGGGCTGGGCTGGAGGAGGAGAGAAGGGAGGTCAGGTAGGAGGGGCGAGGTGATGGAGATCCTTGAAGCCCAGGGTGAGGAGTTTCTGCCTGATGCGGAGATAGATTGGTAGCCACTGGAGATTTTTGAGGAGGGATTATTATTATCATTCTTCATAATAATAATGATTGTATCTGACAGCACTGTTCTAAGCATTGGGGTAGATCCAAGGTCATCAGGTTGGACACAGTTCCTGCTCCACAAGGGGCTCATGGGCTTAATCCCCATTTTACAGATGAAGGAACTGAGGCACAGAGAAGTGAAGTGACTTGCAAGTGGCTGGGCCAGGACTGGAACCCAGGTGCTTCTGACTCTCAGGTCCTCCCTCTTTCCATTAGGCCCCGCTGTCTCCTCTGACAGCCCATCACTCTCCCCACTTTCAGAGACTTCTGAAAATCACATCTCCTCCAAGAGGCCTTCGCCCACAAAGTCTTCATTTTCCCTTCTTGCTCTCCTTTTTGCCTCGCGCTTGCACTTGGATTTGCCCTCCTTATTCTCCCCATTCTCATCCCCACTGCACGTATGTAGATATTTGAAATTTATTTCAATGTATGTCTCCCCCTCTAGCTCGTAAGCTCCTCGTGGGCAGGAAATATGTCAGCCAACTCTGCTATGTGACACTCTCCAAATCGCTTAGTATAGTGCTCTGCACCAAGTAAGTGCTCCATAAATACAATTGATGGATTGATTTGACTGTCATTGTTGAGGTTCTGAAATAGCTTCCTCTTCATTGTTTCTGTAGGTGGTCTCGGCAACCTCTGGGAAATGGTCAACCTCACGGTGATGAGGGAATTCCTCCTGCTGGGATTCTCGGAGGTCCGGGAGCTGCAGCTTCTCCATGCCGCGCTGTTCCTCCTGGTCTACCTGGCGGCCCTGGCGGGGAATCTCCTCATCGTCACCATCACCGTGCTCGACCGGCGCCTCCACACCCCATGTACTTCTTTCTCAGGAACCTGTCCGTCCTCGACCTCTGCTACATCGCCGTTACCATCCCCAAATCCATCCACGACACCCTGACCAAACGTAGATCCATCTCCTTCCTGCGCTGCGCCGCCCAGCTCTTCTCGGTGGTCCTGTTTGCCGGTTCAGAGATGTTCCTCCTCATGGCCATGTCCTACGACCGCTACGCGGCCATCTGCCTCCCCCTGAGCTACGGGGTCATCATGGACCGAGGAGCCTGTGTGAAGATGGCGGCCGCCTCCTGGCTCAGCGGGGGTCTGTTTGCACTGATGTTGTCTTCTGTGACGTTCTCCCTCCCCTTCTGCGGATCCATCCTGATCCCACAGTTCTTCTGCGATATCGCCTCCGTGGTCCGACTCACCTGCTCCGAAACGCACCTTGTCGTCGATGTGCTCTTAGTCACCGGGGCCCTTTTGGGCTTCTCCTGCTTCTTCTACGTGATCATCTCGTACGTGCATATCTTCCGGGCCGTGCTGAGGATGCCAGTCACCGAGGTCCGGGCCAAAGCCTTTTCCACCTGCTTGCCCCACCTCGTCGTCACGACGGTGTTTTTCACCTCGGCTGTCTTCGGTACCTTACGTCCACCCTCAGACTCCTCCTCAGCTCTGGACAGGCTGGTGTCCATGTTCTACACCGTGTTGCCCCCCACCCTCAACCCCCTCATCTACAGCCTGAGGAACCGGGACGTGAAGGCCGCCATGGGGAGGGTCCTAAGGTGGAGTCCTTTCCCCCAGGATAGAAAGTTCCTAATGATGCCTTGATCCTTTGCTTTCTCTCTCCTTGGATTGACTCTGAGCAAGACTCATCCAACTAGAGAAGCAGCGTTTCCCAGTGGAAAGAGCCCGAGCCCGGGAGTCGGAGGACCCAGGTTCGAATGCCGGCTCTGCCACCTGACCACTGGGACACCTTGGGCAAGTCACAACTTCTCTGGGCTTCAGTTTCTCCAACTGTAAAATGAGGATTAAATCCTGCTCCTTCCTAATTAGATGGTAACTGGGACAGGGATGGTTTCCAACTCCTTTATCCTGTTTCTACCCCAGCATTTAGTACAGTAAGCTCTTAACAAATGTGATTATTATTATTATTACCCCCACCTTTCAGGGTGCCCTTTTGTGCTTGGTCATTTTTCTTCTCTCAGCCCTCCGGACAGGATCGATCATGCTAAGCGCTTAGTGGTGTTCTGCACACGGTGAGCGCTCAATAAATATGATTGAATGAATTGATCGATCGATGACCTGTATTTATTCAGCACTTACTGTGTCCTGAGTACTGTACTAAGCACTTGGGAGAGTATAGTAGAACGCTATATCAGACACATTCCCTCCCAAAGGGTTATTACACTCTAGACATGGAGACAGACATTAATATCAATAAATGTATTACAGATATGTACATATGCGTCCTGTGGCTGGGTGGTTGAAAAAGGGAGCAAATCAGGGGGACGCAGAAAGAGGGGGAGACAAAGAATTGAGGGCTTAGCCGGGGAAGGCTTCTTGGAGGAGATGTGCCTTCAATGTAGCAGTGCATCCTATGTGGAGTTGAAGACATACAGTGAGGGTGAGAATGGAATACCGACAGACGTTGACACAAGGAGCGTAGTCTTAGATAGGGCAGGGAGGGTCGTGAGTGGGATCAGGAGTGGGTGGGTTGAAGTGAGTTCTGGAGGAGGGAGGACTAGTACATCCAAAGCATTTTAGAATGGTCGCCCTGCAGCCGTGAAGTGACTGATGCCGGGTGGGTTACTGACAAAAAACCAAGATGGACACCTCACTGTCATTTCTGCAGTTTCTCTGGGGGTTCTCCCCGTTAGACATACGCATGTGTGATGGATCACAGGGTTCCCAGTGGGGTTGTCACGTGGGGCAGGGCAACTACTCCACCCGAGGTCCCCAAGGTCCCCAGCGGCGCTGGGCCCCCGGGGAGCCGGGCCCAAACAGGACATAATGAGTCCTCTCAGCCCAACGTGTGACCCGTCCCCGGTGGGGAGTCCCACAGGGAGCTTTTCCCAAAAGGCCCGGCTTAGTTGTGGGCCTACCGCACTCCAAGCAGGAAGCCAGAAGAGCCGGGACACCGCATGCTTCCTGGAGATCCTCCCATGGCCAACTTCGGGAGCTGAGGAGGGGGGGGAACGGTTGAAGGACGACAGAGACCAGAGCCCGCTCGCTCCTGGCTGACTGGTGAGTCTGGGCCGTTGAGAACACGGGTGGGTAGGGGCGATCTTACAGGGAAGCCGGAGGAGACGGAGAACTAGAATCTCCTCACGTCTCCGTGCATAAAACAGATATCTCCCCGAGGCGTCTCCATGGCTCTCCATCCACTGGATCGACTGGGTGGGCGGCGGGGATGGATGGGGATGGATCAGGGACAAACGATCCGGTGGCCCATCGATCATATTTATCGAGCACTTACCATGTGGAGAGCACCGTGCTAAGTGCGAGGGAGAGTAAAATATAAGATCGGCAGACGTACTCCCTGCTCGTAAGGAGCTTACTGTCTAGAAGGGGAGACAAACCTTAATAGAAATACATAGATTATGGATCTATATATAAGGGTCTTGGGATCGAGAGGGCGGTGAAGAAGGGGGCAGATTGAAGTGAAGGGCGACACGGAAGGGAGTGTGAGAAGAGGAAATCAGGAATCAGTCGGGGAAGGCCTCTTGGAGGAGACGTGATTTGAATAAGGCTTTGAAGGTGGGGAGAGTGAACGTCTGTCATCATCATCATCAATCGTATTTATTGAGCGCTTACTATGTGCAGAGCACTGTACTAAGCGCTTGGGAAGTACAAATTGGCAAACATATAGAGACAGTCCCTACCCAACAGTGGGCTCACAGTCTAAAAGGGGGGGACAGAGAACAAAACCAAATATACTAACAAAATAAAATAAATAGAATAGATATGTACAAATAAAATAAATAAATAAATAAATAAATAGAGTAAAAATATGTACAAACATATATACATATATACAGGTGCTGTGGGGAAGGGAAGGAGGTAAGATGGGGGGATGGAGAGGGGGACGAGGGGGAGAGGAAGGAAGGGGCTCAGTCTGGGAAGGCCTCCTGGAGGAGGTGAGCTCTCAGCAGGGCCTTGAAGGGAGGAAGAGAGCTAGCTTGGCAAGATGGGCAGAGGGAGGGCATTCCAGGCCCGGGGGATGACGTGGGCCGGGGGTCGATGGCGGGACAGGCGAGAACGAGGTACGGTGAGGAGATCAGCTGTGGAGGAGTGGAGGGTGCGGGGTGGGCTGTAGAAGGAGAGAAGGGAGGTGAGGTAGGAGGGGGCGAGGTGATGGAGATCCTTGAAGCCCAGGGTGAGGAGTTTCTGCCTGATGCGCAGATTGATTGGTAGCCACTGGAGATTTTTGAGGAGGGGAGTGATATGCCCAGAGCGTTTCTGGACAAAGATAATCCGGGCAGCAGCATGAAGTATGGATTGAAGTGGAGAGAGACACGAGGATGGGAGATCAGAGAGAAGGCTGATGCAGTAGTCCAGACGGGATAGGATGAGAGCTTGAATGAGCAGGGTAGCGGTTGGGATGGAGAGGAAAGAGCTGATCTTGGCAAAGTTGTGGAGCTGAGACCGGCAGGTTTTGGTCACGGCTTGGATGTGAGGGGTGAATGAGAGAGCGGAGTCGAGGATGACACCAAGGTTGCGGGCTTGTGAGACGGGAAGGATGGTAGTGCCGTCAACAGAGATGGGAAAGTCAGGGAGAGGGCAGGGTTTGGGAGGGAAGACAAGGAGTTCAGTCTTCGACATGTTGAGCTTTAGGTGGCGGGCAGACATCCAAATGGAGATGTCCTGAAGGCAGGAGGAGATGCGAGCCTGGAGAGAGGGGGAGAGAGCAGGGGCAGAGATGTAGATCTGGGTGTCATCAGCGTAGAGATGATAGTTGAAGCCGTGGGAGCGAATGAGGTCACCAAGGGAGTGCGTGTAGATCGAGAACAGAAGGGGACCAAGCACTGAACCTTGGCTACGAAGGTAGTCCGTCGGCTATGAAGAGGGAGGACATTCCAGGGAAGAGACGGGATGTGGATGAGAGGTCATCGGAGGGAGAGACGAGATGGAGGTACGGCCAATAGATTGGCAGTAGAGGAGCGAAGTGTGCGGGCTGGCTTGCAGTAGGAGAGTAACGAGGTGAGATAGGAGGGGGTGAGGGGATTGAGAGCTTTAAAGATGATGACGAGGAGTTTCTGTATGATTCAGAGGTGGGCGGACAACCACTGGATGTTCTTGAGGAGTGGGGAAACATTGTAAGAGTTGGTAACGTCGGCTGTCTCAGTGGTGTTTACTAAGCAGCTACTATCGGAAGAGCATCGTGCTCAGTTCTGAGGGAGAGAACAACAGTGGCTGCATTAGACGCGGTCCTCTGAGAGGGCCGTCACTGACAACTAGGTGAGGCTTAAGCTCACGTTGGAGAGAAAAGGCTCTCCTACCACAGATTAGCCATGAAACAGGAGACCACATCTGGGGAGAGATCATTTATTCGGTTGTGCTCAGCACAGCGCTCTACACATAGTAAGTGTTCAAGATATGGGATCGATTGATTGACATTGGTTTCCTTCTGCCTGAAGATCGAAGGTTAAGAGAGGGAGCTTTTCAGAGTCACCCAGTCCAAACATTTGGCTCATCTAAAACCAACCTACTCCCTGGATTTTGGTCTCATCTATCCCGCTACCGATGCCCAGGCCTTTCCACTGGCCTCGAACTCCCTCCCTCTTCATGTAATAATAATAATGATCGTATTTCACATCACTGTTCTAAGCACTGAGGTAGATCCAAGGTTATCAGGTTGGACACAGTCCCTGCTCCACATGGGGCTCATGGGCTTACAAGGTGATCAGGTTTTCCCGCGGGGGTCACAGTCTTAATCCCCATTTTACAGATGAAGGAACTGAGGCACAGAGAAGTGAAGTGACTTGCCCAAGGTCACAAGGCAGGCAAGTGGCAGAGCCGGGACTGGAACCCAGGTCCTTCCAACTCTCAGGCCCTCGCTCTTTCCACTAGGCCTCGCTGTCTCCTCTGACAGCCCATCGCTCTCCCCACTTTCAGAGACTTCCGAAAATCACATCTCCTCCAAGAGCCCTTCCCCGACTCAGTCGTCATTTTCCCGACTTCCTCTCGGTTCTGTCTTGCCCTTTCCCATGGATTTGCACCCCTTATGCTCGCCACTCTCATCCCCACAGCACGTATGTACATATTTGAAATTCATTTCAATGTGTGTCTCCCCCTCTAGTCCATAAGCTCCTCGTAGGCGGCAAATATCCCTGCCAACTCTGCTCTGTTACACTCTCCCAATCGCTTGGTACAGTACTTTGCATAAAGTAAGTGCTCCATAAATACCACTGATGGATTGATTTGACTGTCATTGTCTGTTGAGGTTCTGAAATAGCTTCCTCTTCATTGTTTCTGTAGGCGGTCTCGGCAATCATTGGGAAATGGTCAACCTCACGGTGATGAGGGAATTCCTCCTGTTGGGATTCTCAGAGGTCCGGGAGCTGCGGCTGGTCCACGCCGCGCTGTTCCTCCTGGTCTTCCTGGCGGCCCTGACGGGGAATCTCCTCATCGTCGCTGTCACCGTCCTCGACCGGCGCCTCCACACCCCCATGTACTTCTTCCTCAGGAACCTGTCCGTCATCGACCTCTGCTACATCTCCGTCACTGTCCCCAAATCCATCCACGACTCCCTGACCGACCGTAGATCCATCTCCTTCCTGGGCTGTGCCTCCCAGGTCTTCTTGGTGATTCTGTTTGGTGGTTCAGAGGTGTTCCTCCTCACGGCCATGTCCTACGACCGCTACGCGGCCATCTGCCTCCCCTTGAGCTACGAGGTCATCATGGACCGAGGGGCCTGTGGGAAGATGGCGGCCGCCTCCTGGTTCGGCGGGGGGCTGTTTGCACTGATGATCTCCTCTGGGACCTTCTCCCTACCCTTCTGTGGGTCCGTCCTGATCCCACAGTTCTTCTGTGATATCTCCTCCATGGTCCGACTCTCCTGCTCCGAAACGCACCTTGTCGTCGATGTGATCGTCGTCACCGCGGCCCTTTTGGGCTTCTTCTGCTTCGTCTCCATCGTGGTCTCGTATGCGCGCATCTTCCGGGCCGTGCTGAGGATGCCGGCCTCCGAGGGCCGGGCCAAAGCCTTCTCCACCTGCCTGCCTCACCTCGCCGTCACGACCTTGTTTGTCACCTCGGCTTCCTTCGGTAGCTTACGTCCACCCTCAGCCTCCTCCTCAGCTCTGGACCTGCTGGTGTCCGTGTTCTACACGGTGGTGCCTCCTGCCCTCAACCCCCTCATCTACAGCCTGAGGAACAGGGACGTGAAGATGGCGATGGGGATGGTCCTTGTTGGGAGTCTTTTCTCCAGAGACAGAAAATTTGACTTCACGCCCTGACCCTGTTATCTCTCTCATTCATTCAGTCACTCATTCAATCGTATTTATTGAGCACTCACGTGGATTGACTGTATACAGACTTGGGCGGCCTGCGAAGAGCTAATTGTCGTCAGAGACTTTTCCTGGCTGCCTATTATCAATGGCTTTGACTCGTTTAGTAGAAGAGTTTTTATCCAGCTGTCCTTGACTGGTATTTAAATCTAATTCCCGTGCCTGGGGACGGATCCCTGCACTTGGATTCACCCCCTTTATTCATCACCATGAGCAGCAGCGTGGCTCAGTGGAAAGAGCCCGGGCTGTGGAGTCAGAGGTCATGGGTTCAAATCGCGGCTCTGCCAGTTGTCCACTGTGTGACTTTGGAAAAGTCACTTCACTTCTCTGTGCCTCAGTTGCCTCATCTGGAAAATGGGGATTAAGACTGTGAGCCTCACGTGGGACAACCTGATCACCTTGTAACCTCCCCAGCGCTTAGAACAGTGCTTTGCACATAGTAAGCGCTTAATAAATGCCATCATTATTATTATTATATTATCACCAGCAGAGTATCTGGGAATCTGAAAGATCTGGGTTCTATTCCTGGCTCTGCCACTTGTCTGCTGTGTGACCTTGGACAAGTCACCTCGCATCTCTGAGCCTCAGTTCCCTCATCTGTAAAATGGGGATGAAGACTGTGGGCCCCACGTGGGACACGGACTGTGTCCAACCTGATTAGCTTGTATCTACCCCAGTGGCTAATACAGTGCCTGGTACATAGTAAGTGCTTAACAAATACCATTAAAGAAAGTTGAAGAGGTAGCTGCCGAAGGGTGTTTTAGACTTTGGCAATGCAGCGTGGCTCCTGGAAAGAGCTCAGGCTTGGGAGTCAGAGGTCATGGGTTCGAATCCTGACCCACCACATGTCTGCTGTGTGACCTTGGGCAAGTCACTTAACTTCTCTGAGCCCTCAGTTCCCTCATCTGTCAATTGGGGATGAAGACTGTGAGCCCCACGTGGGACAACCTGATCACCTTGTATCTGCCCCAGCCCTTAGAACAGTGCTTGGCACATAGTAAGCGCTTAACAAATACCAAAATTATTATTATTATTATTTAGACTTAATTCTGACCCTCAAATCTGCCCCAGAAGCCAGGAGCAGGAGAAGGGGTTGAATTTTTCCAACCACTTAGTGCTCTCAGGTGTCACATGATAAAAACCCTAATGATTTCTCCTCCTACTCTTACTGTTGCTACTCTTGTTATTTATTGTATAATATACTTCAATATCTAAATAGTAGAGAAGCAGCATGGCTCAGTGGAAAGAGCACGGGCTTTGGAGTCAGAGGTCATGGGTTTGAATCCCGACTCCGCCACATGTCTGCTGTGTGATCTTGGGCAAGTCACTTAACTTCTCTGGGCCTCAGTTACCTCATCTGTAAAATGGGGATTAAGACTGTGAGCCCCACGTGGGACAACCTGATCACCCTGTATCCTCCCCAGCGCTTAGAACAGTGCTTTGCACATAGTAAGCGCTTAACAAATGCCAGTTATTATTATTATTATTATTATTAATTCAATCGATCCAATTAAAGTACAACGGAAGGCCAAGATGCATTCTTTGCACACAAGGAGCTTACGCTTTGCAAAAACGTTACAGGTGCCTGCGATCTCCAGCCATTCAAGGTCAAAACTGGAATGGGATCTTGGGGTCCTTTTCCTTTTGTTTCTGCCCAGCTGATCTGAATATGGGATTCAACCATGACTAACCAAATGGGCTAGGGTGACTAATCTCCTACCACGATATCTCTCCAATCCCCTGGGTTGAAATGGAAAGATATTATTAATCACGGAAAGAGAACGATGAGGTTCTTCTAGGGAGGAGTCCCAGAGTGGGATCCACGTGGGACTGGGTGGTTATTTAGGTGGCGGGGGCCGGGACCGCAGAGAACCCAAGATCCCGGCCTTCTGGGATTCCCGGACAGTCGGCCGTCTCAGCGGAGCCCCGGGCCCGTCCTCCCACGGGAATCCCCCCAGGAAAAAAACCCGGCCGTCATCTGAGGGGACGGCGCAGCCAGCCGGAGAGTTGAGATGGAGAGGGAGGATCCTGACAGCCCCCAGACTTTCTTGTCACCCCCACCAGTGTCCAGGACTGATAAGATGGAGCGAGCCTCAGCAGAGGTCGGTGCTCCCCAGCCGAGGACGGGCCCGGCACTCCGAAGAGGCGCAGGGGAAAGGTGAGGGCCACGGAAGGGAAATTTCAAGCCTAGAGTGAGAGGATCAAAGTTAGAATTCCTCCTATTCTTTCACTTTCCTTCTCTGAGGAGAGATGAACCATTCCAGCTAGTACCCCCACCAGGGCCAGATGAGGGGGCGGGGAATCTTTGTGAGTGAGAGGAACTCTATTACTCTATTTATTTATTTTATTTGTACATATTTATTCTATTTATTTTATGTTGTTAATATGTTTTGTTCTCTGTCTCCCCCTTTTAGACTGTGAGCCCACTGCTGGGTAGGGACCGTCTCTAGATGTTGTCAACTTGGACTTCCCAAGCGCTTAGTCCAGTGCTCTGCCCACGGTAAGCGCTCAATAAATACGATGAATGAACTCAGCCACCAGTCGGTTGTCAATGGAAAGAGCCAAGTTCTGTGGCTCAGAAGCCCCCCATCTCTGCCACTGGCCTGCTGTGTGACCACGGGCAAGGCGCTTAATCTCTCTGTGCTCCAGTTTCCTTATCTGCCAAGTGCTTAGTACAGCGTCTGATACCCGGTAAGTGCTCACCAGATGTCGTCAATTGATTCATACACCGTGGCCAGAGATCCAACAATCCGTTATATTGTAAACTCCTCCAAGGCAAGGATATCATTCTTGCTCCCCCTCTCAGACTGTAAGCCTCAGACAAACCAGATACTGTGTCCAACGCACCTATCCCAGTGCTTGGCATACAGCAGGAGCAAAATGGAAATGCAACATCAGTTCTCTCTCATACTGAGACTGGGGGCCCTAAAAGAGACCTGATTATCTTGTGTCTACCCCAGGACTTAGTATAATGCTTGACACTCTATTACTGTATTTATTTGTTTATTTTACTTGTACATATCTATTCTATTTATTTGATTTTGTTAATATGTTTGGTTTTGTTCTCTGTCTCCCCCTTCTAGACTGTGAGCCCATTGTTGGGTAGGGACCGTCTCTATGTATTGCTAACTTGTACTTCCCAAGCGCTTAGTACAGTGCTCTGCACACAGTAACTCTCAATAAATATGATTGATTGATTGATACATAGTATGCGCTTAACAAATGCCATTATTTATTATTGTATTATCTTATCATATATTATATTATATTATATGTTATACTATCCGTTGCTCCCCGTGGTTTCAGGGGCAACTCTCGGGTTCTTACCCTCTCCGGGTCTTCGGACGTCTCCGGACGCGGCCCGCGCGTTCATACCAGGAAGAGTCAGCCAGAGGTTCAAAGCTTGGTTGCCGTTTATTTGCTATCAGCGGTTACATGGTTGAAAGAGAGAGAGAGCCAGAGAGAGAGAGAGAGAGAGAGGGAGAGCGCCCCCCCTCGTCTTGTTCGTCTCTTATACCCTCCGTTGCCCGGGGGCAGGGTTTTCTCGGGGAATGGCGTATCGAGGCTTTGCCATGTAGCACACGCCGCCCTCCAGCCACTAGCCTAGCAACAGCTCTGTCCAGTCACGAAGCGTTTGCTCTGGCTCGCCCCCAGCCACCCGTTGCCAACCATCGCTGCCTGCGGATATCAATCAATCAATCAATCGTATTTATTGAGCGCTTACTATGTGCAGAGCATTGTACTAAGCGCTTGGGAAGTACAAATTGGCAACACATAGAGACAATCCCTACCCAACAGTGGGCTCACAGTCTAAAAGGGGGAGACAGAGAACAGAACGAAACATACCAACAAAATAAAATAAATAGGATAGAAATGTACAAGTAAAATAAATAAATAAATAAATAAATAGAGTAATAAATATGTACAAGCATATATACATATATACAGGTGCTGTGGGGAAGGGAAGGAGGTAAGACGGGGGGATGGAGAGGGGGGCGAGGGGGAGAGGAAAGAAGGGGCTCAGTCTGGGAAGGCCTCCTGGAGGAGGTGAGCTCTCAGCAGGGCCTTGAAGGGAGGAAGACAGCTAGCTTGGCGGATGGGCAGAGGGAGGGCATTCCAGGCCCGGGGGATGACGTGGGCCGGGGGTCGATGGCGGGACAGGCGAGAACGAGGTACAGTGAGGAGATTAGCGGTGGAGGAGCGGAGGTTGCGGGCTGGGCAGTAGAAGGAGAGAAGGGAGGTGAGGTAGGAGGGGGCGAGGTGATGGAGAGCCTTGAAGCCCAGGGTGAGGAGTTTCTGCCTGATGCGCAGATTGATCGGTAGCCATTGGAGGTTTTTGAGGAGGGGAGTAATATGCCCAGAGCGTTTCTGGACAAAGATAATCCGGGCAGCAGCATGAAGTATGGATTGAAGTGGAGAGAGACACGAGGATGGGAGATCAGAGAGATGGCTGGTGCAGTAGTCCAGACGGGATAGGATGAGAGCTTGAATGAGCAGGGTAGCGGTTTGGATGGAGAGGAAAGGGCGGATCTTGGCAATGTTGCGGAGCTGAGACCGGCAGGTTTTGGTGACGGCTTGGATGTGAGGGGTGAATGAGAGAGCGGAGTCGAGGATGACACCAAGGTTGCGGGCTTGTGAGACGGGAAGGATGGTAGTGCCGTCAACAGAGATGGGAAAGTCAGGGAGAGGAGAAGGTTTGGGAGGGAAGACAAGGAGCTCAGTCTTCGACATGGTGAGCTTAGGTGGCGGGCGGACATCCAGATGGAGATGTCCTGAAGGCAGGAGGAGATGCGAGCCTGGAAGGAGGGGGAGAGAGCAGGGGCAGAGATGTAGATCTGGGTGTCATCAGCGTAGAGATGATAGTTGGATATGGCCTTGAGGTTGCCTCCGAGCCTTGCAGGTGTAAGCTTGTTTTTCTTGCCCTGGTCTCTCTATCTCCTGTTGTTGAGTCTGTTTGGCCTTGTGCCGTTGGGTACGGTTTGTGTGCACATACTTCCTGTTAGGCTTGTTCCTTGCTCAGCGCCTTCCCCCGCTCCCTACGTGTCCCCCTCTCATTATGGCGGGGACCTCTAAGGGCGGCCGCGCAATGGGAGCATCTCGACCTTAATCTCGCGGAACACCCGGGCAACAGTGGAGCAAAAGAGACGAAGGAGGCACGGGAGGCACATGAGCAAAAGCAAGACCCCCTTTTGATCCTTCCGAGGCCCATGGCCACCGGGAGGATCACATACGACCCTCCTCGGGATAACAAAGGTCTTCCGCAAAGCCGGCGCCTAAAGTAAAGGATAAGGAAAAGAAAAAAACATCCAGGCAAAAAGAAAAGATAGAAAAATCCAACAGAAAAATTCAAACACAACTGAGCACACACAACAATCCAGGCACAACTGAGTACACACAACAATCCCCCTCCTCAGCGAAACACAGCGTCCAGACGGCGCTGCATGTCTGTGACTTCAGCTTTGGACAGGGGTGTGGTCGGGGTTTGTAGAAGCATCAGGGTAGATGAAGCATATCAGAGGCAGGCCTTCAGGAGCTGAAAAACACAGCACAGCAAAAAAACCAAACCAGCGGCAAGACACACAAATAAGCAACCAGACAAAATCTCACAGGACCGAGGCCCATCCGGTAGAAGTTCGACGCAGCCGTAAAGCTGGGACAGCAAGTGGCTCGGAATCTTGAGAGTCAGCAGAAACCGATGGGGGAGTACAATCAGGAGGCGAAGCATCAAAAACGGCTGGCTTCACCTGGGAGTGGTGGATCCATGAGGAGCGCTCAGCAACACGAACTGCAGAAAAGGAAGACAAGAGAACCTGGTAGGGTCCCTCCCAGGATGGCTTAAGTGAAGCGTTGCCGACCATGCGCTTAACCCAAACCCAATCTCCAGCGATGAACGGATGCAGATGATCGGTGAGAGGGGTGCGCTGATGAAGGATTCCAGTAGCCTGCTGCTCAGCTAGAATTCCCTGGAGAGACAAAACATAGGCTCGCAGGGCATCATCGCCCTGGTATGGTGCATGTAAAGAACATTCAATTCCAAGTGGTCGATTCATTCATTCATTCATTCAATCGTATTTATTGAGTGCTTACTGTGTGCAGAGCACTGTACTAAGCGTTTGGGAAGTCCACGTTGGCAACATATAGAGACAGGTCGATAAATTTCAGATAGAACAGACTCAGTAAAATGTGATCCTTGATCAGAATCAATAACAGCAGGTGGCCCATACCTGGGAATGACTTCCCGCTAGAGACATTTCACCACCGTAAGAGCAGTTGCTTGGGAGGAAGGGAAAGCCTCCATCCACCTAGTCGGCTGATCAGCAATGACTAGTAAATATCGGAAACGACCAGCCCTCGGAAGTGTCACAAAATCAGCCTGCAAACCCTCATAAGGGGAATAGACCCAAGGGCGTCCCACCCCAAGGGAACCCGATGACCAGGGTGAGCATTGAAGCTCTGGAAAGTAGCACAACTGGCTGTAACACGTTTGGCAACAGATGGATACCTGGGGCAAACCATACTCGAAGAACTGTGGTTGCCAAGGCATCTGCACCAAAGTGAGTCTCCTGGTGAAGACCCAGACAAACTGGTCGCAGTGCAGCAGCGGGCAAAATAGGGCGTCCATCAGGGACCCAAAAGAGTCCGTCCCGTTCCAGTGCCTCATATTGCCGAGACCACTCAGCTCTTTCCTTATCAGTAATCAGGGAGGGCAACAGCTTGCCAGGCATAGACGTGGGGGCCAGGGTCATAACAGGAGCTATACGCACAAGGGGGGCATACCGAGCTGCCCAACAAGAGGCCTTGTCGGCTCGGCGATTGCCCAAACTCGGGGAATCACTTCCTCGGGTGTGGGCACGTACATGCACGACAGCCACCTCAGCTGGGAGCAAGAGGGCCTGTAATAGGCTTTCTATACGATCCCCATTAGCAACCTGACGACACGCTGAAGTGAGGAACCCCAGACTTTGCCACAGGGCACCTGTAGCATGACAGACCCCAAAGGCATACTTAGAGTCTGTATAGATGGTCACACGCTTCCCTTTACCGAGTAATAATGCCTGTGTAAGGGCTTCAAGCTCAGCTGCCTGCGCACTGCAAGAAGCTGGGAGTGAGCCGGTCCACAGCACAGAGGTTAGGGTAACAACAGCAGCGCCGGTGAGGCGCACCCCTTGGTCCATAAAGGAGGAGCCATCTGTAAACAAAGTTAGATTAGAAGAGGACAAAGGCTCATCGCGAAGGTCAGATCGAGGAGCGACAGCTTCCCGAACTACTTCGTCACAATCGTGAATTTAGTCAGTCATGGGAGAGGACTCAAGCAGGGTAGCTGGATTCAAGGAGCCACAGCGCTCGACATGTACCTGTGCATTTTCCAATAAAGCAACTTCATATTTAGTCAGGTGTGCCACAGATAAGGCTTGGGTGGCTGCTCCACGAAGGAGGCGCACAACTTCATGCGGAGTCCGAACAACAACGGGATGTCCCAAGAGGATATCCTGAGACTTTTCAAGGAGCATTACCACCGCAGCTATGCAGCGGATACAAGGTACTTGACCTAGAATGACAGGATCAAGGACACTTGAATAATAGGCTACTGGTCGATAGTGAGGACCGAGAGTTTGGCACAAAACCCCTGAGGCCACTCCGCGGCGTTCATGAATGTACAAATAGAACGGCTTACTATAGTCAGGGAGTCCCAGGGCAGGGGCTGAACTCAGGCATGATTTTAGTGTCTGAAAGGCTTCTACAGCCTCGGAAGTCCAGTCCAGGGGCTCTGGGGAAGTCATTTTTAGGAGCTCAAAAAGGGGTCTGGTTAACAACCCAAATTCTGGAATCCAAGCTTGACAAAACCCAGCCGCACTAAGAAAACCTCTCAGGGCCCGCTTAGTAGTGGGGCGAGGCATGCGTTGAATAAGGCTTGCTCGCTTGGGGGCGATTGCTCTTTCTCCCGCCCGCAACATGAACCCAAGATATTTTACCTGGGGCTGACACCACTGCAGTTTCTCGAGACTAACTTTAAGACCAAGCTGATGCAAACATGCTAGGACCTGGAGGGAACCTGACCGACACAGATCCTTTGTGTCCCCAGCAATAAGGATATCATCCATATACTGGAACATACTGATCCCTTCGGGTAGTACGAGGGGAGATAAGGCTCTTCACAATTCTCTCGAAAAGATAGTGGGGGAGTGAACAAAGGCCCGAGGAAGTCTCTTCCATGTTAGATGACGACCTTCCCAGGTAAAGGCAAAAAGGTACTGGCTCTCACAGGACACCGGGATAGTAAAGAAAGCACCAGTTAGATCAATACAAGTAAAACAGGTTGCTTCGGGGCTCACGGAGCTAACTACTGCCGTAGAACTAGGAACCACAGCATGCATAGGCAAAACGTAAGAGTTAATTGCACGCAAGTCCTGGACTAACCGATAGGACAGAGGGGAGCCTGGTTTTCGCACAGGCAACACAGGAGTATTACAGGAAGACCGACATTCGACTAAAATTCCCTCGTGTCTCTTCTCTTTCTCCTTCATACACACTTACTCTAACCTTCATACACATACAATTTCCTTCAGAGGCAATCTCTCCACCCATCATTCCCCCCGTTAGGGTACACCTACTTTGCAGGGTGTAGATGCCTGAGCAGACAATTTCCTTCAACTGCAATTGCTTCACCTTCTCTTTTCTTTCTCTTTTTCCCTCCTTCTTCCTTTATACACATACAATTCTTTTAACCATCGTCTCTTCTCTCTCACTAAGACGAGTGAAAAAGTCATCAGAGGTTTCCCCTTCATTCTGGGCCATCCCATGAAAGGAGTCCCAATTAGGGGGTTTACGGCCCAATTCTTGGACGGCTGCCAGGAGAGTCTCTCTGGCCCTTGAAAGGCTGCACGGAGGATACCGTGCATAAGGAAGTCCACGTCCTTTAGCTCCCCCGGGTGGGAGTCTTCATAGGCCGTCATCTGTTCCCCAATAACGTCCCACCGCTCCTCCGTGATCCCGGAATCAAATATCCACGGGGAGGTCATAGTTATCTTCCCTACAAATTCCCTTATTGTTTTCAGCTCAATCTTTACCCCCTTACTTCTCAATATCTTGTAACAGTGCCGGTTGTACAATTCCTTATCTTCTGGCTTATATATGGGCAACGATTGTGCCGTCCCCATCTTCCCGCCTGACCTTTAGCTACCTGGCCTACGGGGCACTCTCCCTGGTCTTCCCCAGTGGGGGTACCCGAGCCCCACGTTGGGCGCCACTCGTTGCTCCCCGTGGTTTCGGGGACAACTCTCGGGTTCTTACCCTCTCCGGGTCTTCGGACGTCTCCGGACGCGGCCCGCGCGTTCATACCAGGAAGAGTCAGCCAGAGGTTCAAAGCTTGGTTGCCGTTTATTTGCTATCAGCGGTTACATGGTTGAAAGAGAGAGAGAGCCAGAGAGAGCGAGAGAGAGAGCGCGCGCCCCCCCCCCCCCCTTGTCTTGTTGGTCTCTTATACCCTCCGTTGCCCGGGGGCAGGGTTTTCTCGGGGAATGGCGTATCGAGGCTTTGCCATGTAGCACACGCCGCCCTACAGCCACTAGCCTAGCAACAGCTCTGTCCAGTCACGAAGCGTTTGCTCTGGCTCGCCCCCAGCCACCCGTTGCCAACCATCGCTGGCTGCGGATATGGCCTTGAGGTTGCCTCCGAGCCTTGCAGGTGCAAGCTTGTTTTTCTTGCCCTGGTCTATCTCCTGTTGTTGAGTCTGTTTGGCCTTGTGCCGTTGGGTACGGTTTGTGTGCACATACTTCCTGTTAGGCTTGTTCCTTGCTCAGCGCCTTCCCCCGCTCCTTACGATTATCTATATCATATATTAATATATATTTTTATTATAGTGCTTATAAAATACTCTAGGTACCATACCGATTTGCAAATTGTAAAGTAGGGAAAAGGGGCAGGTTTGAGCCTAGGGTGAGGGATAGAAATAAACTGGTCTCTAGACTGAAAGCTCATTGCAGCTAGGGAAAGCATCTACCAATTCTGTTGCATTATCCTCTCCCAAGCGCTCAGTACAGCGCTCAGCACACAGTAAGCACTCAATAAATACTATCGGCCGACCAAATGTGGGCAGAGAACGTGTCTAGCAACTCCTTTGTATTCTCCCAGCCGCTTACTTCAGTGCTCTGCACACAGGAAGCGCTCAATAAATACCATTGATTGTGGGCAGGGAAGTTGTCTGCCAACCCTGTTGTATTGTACTCTCTCAATGCTTAGTACAGTGTTCTGCACTGTAAATGCTCAATAATTATCATGGATTGATTAAGGTTGTCTTCTGGTTTAAGACTGGTTGAGGGATAAGGAAGAAGTCATAATTAAGTGTTGGCCTGTGGGAAGCATAAATAATAATAATGGTGGTATTTCTTAAGCTCTTACTATGTGCAAAGCACCATTCTAAACGCTGGGGAGGATACAAGGTGATCAGGTTGTCGCACTTGGGCTCACAGTCATATCCCCATTTTACAGATGAGGTAACAGAGGCACAGAGAAGTTAAGTGGCTTGCCCAAGGTCACACAGCTGACAAGTGGCGGAGTTGGGATTCGAACCCATGACCTCTGACTCCCAAGCCCACTCTCTTTCCACTGAGCCACGCTGCTTCCCCTGTAATAATTTTGGTATTTATTAAGCGCTTACTGTTCTAAGCGCTGGGGGAGATACAAGGTAATCAGGTTGCCCCACATCGGGCTCACGGTCTTAATCCCCATTTTCCAGATGAGGGAACTGAGGCACAGAGAAGTTCAATGACTTGCCCAAAGTCACACAGCGGCTAAGTGGGGGAGGCGGGATTAGAACCCATGACCTCTGATTCCCAAGCCTGCGCTCTTTCCACTGAGCCACGCTGTAAGACCAGTATTGGCACATTCCCTGCCCACAAAGAGCTGAGACCGATCAATCAATCGATCAATGAATCAATCAATGGCATTTATTGAGGGCTGTTTGGGTAGAGAGCACTGTTCTAAACACTTGGGAGAATATAATAGAGCAGAGTTTTATATATTTTACCTGCTCATAAGCTTACAGTCAAATGGGGCAGACAGAAATTAACAAAAATAAAGGATAGAAGTATTTACAGCAGAGCAATCTAGAGAGTTGACTGCGCAATAGAAGTAAAACAATATACATGCCAAGGAGGAGTACCAGTCGGTCCATAACAATAATAATAATAATAATAATAATAATGATAATAATAATAATAATGGCATTTATTAAGCGCTTACTATGTGCAAAGCACTGTTCGAAGCGCTGGTGGAGATGGTGGATGGGTTTGTCGGCCTGAGAGTTAACTGGGAAAAGCTCACTGGAGGAGAAGGGCTTTTGTGCGGGGAATTGGAACGTGGGAGGAGTGTGGTCTCTGCACACAGGAAGCGCTCAATAAGTACGATTGATTGATTGATTGGTCTGTCAGGAGTAGCAGCATGATGGAGTGGATAAACCAGGTTCTAATCCCGGCTCCGCTACTCGTCTGCTGAGTGACCTTGGGAAAGTCACTTCTCTGGGCCTCAGTGACCTCATCTGGAACAGGGAGGTTGAGACTGTGAGCCCCGCGTGAGAGCAGCCCGATTTGCCTGCATCCGCCCCAGCGCTTAGTACAGCGAATCGCACACGGTAAGCGCTTAGCACGTACCATAATTATTACTTGAAGGGGTGGGAGTTCTAAAATAGGGGAACCGCCCGAAAAAGGGGAGAAACGTGGGAGTAGTGAGTGAGGCCGAGCTAGCTAGGGATGAATTATTCATTCAGTCAGTCATATTTATTGAGTGCTTACTGTGTGCAGGGCACTGTACTAAACGCTTGGGAAGTACAAGCCGGCAACAGATAGAGACGGTCCTTACCCAACAACGGGCTCACAGGCTAGAAGGGAAAGAATGAAAAGAATATGTTAGGGAATAGAAAGTGAGGTGAATAGATGTGAAAGGTAAAGGAGCTCTTGAATAGGAATAAAGGGATAGGAAGAGATTTGACTAGCTCATCATCATAATAATATAATAATAATGGTATTTCTTAAGCACGTACTATGTGGTAAGCGCTGTACCAAGTGCTGGGGTAGATACAAGTTAATTATGCACCTCATGGACCCCACAGGGAAAATAGGAGGGAAAACAGGTATCGAATTGCCATTTTGCTTAGAGAAGCAGTGTGGTTCAGTGGAAAAGAGCTCGGGCTTTGGAGTCAGAGGTCATGGGTTCAAATCCCGGCTCTGCCAATTGTCAGGTGGGTGACCTTGGGCAACTTCTCTGAGCCTCAGTTACCTCATCTGTAAAATGGGGGTGAAGACTGTGAGCCCCCCGTGGGACAACCTGATCACCTTGGAACCTCCCCAGCTCTTAGAACATAGTAAGCGCTTAATAAATGCCATTATTATTCTTATTATTTTGCAAATGTGGGAACTGAGGCCCAGAGAAGTGAAGTGACTGGCCCAAGGTAAATGGCAGAGCGGGGATTAAAAGCCGGATCCTCCGATTCCCAGGTCTGAGCTCTTTCCTCCAGGCTGTGCTGCTTCTCAAATGATGTGGAATTATGTGACTACAATCCTTGCAGATACTTGCAAGTGGAATAGACACCTAAGAGTCAGGAATGGGTTTCTGTGCTGGCCTGATCAGAGGCAGGTAAACTGAGGGAGATGAACAGCATGATTAGCTTCTAGCTACCCCAGCGCTTAACGCAGTGCTTGGTACGTAGTAAGAACTTAACAGATACCATGAAAACCCCCCAAATCTGAGATTTCCCTCCAACCCAAAGATTTTCTCCTCCTCTGTACGCTTTTCTCTGGATCGTTCTCGTCCACATTTCAATCTACTTCCCTTTTCTAAATGTCCTTAGGCAGTCAGTGTCAATTCCCAGAAAATGTTCATTGTCACCAAGGTGATGGAATTCCTGCTTCTGGGATTCTCGGGGGTCCGGGAGCTGCAGCTGGTCTACACCGCGCTGTTCGTCCTGGTCTACCTGGCGGCCCTGACGGAGAACCTCCTCATCGTCGCCGTCACCACCCTCGACCAGCGCCTCCACACCCCCATGTACTTCTTCCTCAGGAACCTGGCCCTCATCGACCTCTGCTACATCTCCGTCATCATCCCCAAGTCCATCCACAACTCCTTGACCAACAATAACTCCATCTCCTTCCTAGGCTGCATCGCTCAGCTCTTTCTGTGGATATCATTTGCGGTTTCTGAGTATTTCGTCCTCACGGCGATGTCCTACGACCGCTACGTGGCCATCTGCCTCCCCCTGCGCTACGAGCTCATCATGGATCGAGGGGCCTGCGGGAAGATGGCCGCTGCCGCCTGGCTCGGCGGAGGGCTGCTTGGGGCCTTGCTTTCCGCTTCGACCTTCTCCATGTCCTTCTGCAGATACGATGTCATCCCCCAGTTCTTCTGTGATGCCCCCGCTCTGCTGAAGGTCTCCTGCTCGGAGGAACACATCGCCATGGACGTGAGCGTGGCCATAGGGTTGGTGGTTGCTGCCGTCTTCTTCGTGGTCATCGTCATCTCATACGTCCGCATCTTCTTGGCCGTGCTGAGGATGCCGGCCGCCGAGGGCCGGGCCAAATCTTTCTCCACCTGCCTGCCCCATCTCGCCGTCATCATTGCTTTTATCTCTATCGGGTCTTCCGTCTACCTCCAACCGCCGTCGGACTCCCCCTCGACGCTGGATCTGCTGCTGTCCACGTGCTACACCATGGTGCCCCCAACTCTCAACCCCCTCATCTACAGCCTGAGGAATAAAGATGTGAAGTCTGCCCTGCGGAGGGTCCTAAAGGGTTCGCTCTCCCAGCTCCCTCTCTGGCATAAAACGTCGTGCCAATGATCCCTTCCGTCGTCACCGGGACCGTCCGCGGATTTGTCCAGCTCTAAAGATGGAGACCCGACGGGGAAGGTTTTCCGATGCGTGTTGCTGTGGCTGAGAAGGCCGTTCTTCACGATCAGGATTTAGAGATCTTCCCTCGATCCCTGTTAGATTCGCATGGGAGAAATGCAAGGTACCCAATAAGACTCAATAAATACGACGGATTGAATGAATGAATAATTACTTCTTCCCGATCCCCTCGTTTTCTAGCAACGACCCGCCCATGACGGTCCCCTCAAACGCTTAAAAATGAACACCACTAGTCTGACTCTCAGTCAACCGATCAGGAATATTTATTGAGTGGTTACTCTGTGCAGAACACTCTACTAAGCTCGTGGAAAAGTATGATAGAGGTGGTAGGCGTGAGCCCTGCTCTCAGAGAGTTTATAATCTAGTGGTCGTACATATCTATTCTATTTATTTTATTTTGTTAGGATGTTTGGTTTTGTTCTCTGTCTCCCCCTTTTAGACTGTGAGCCCACTGTTGGGTAGGGACTGTCTCTATATGTTGCCAACTTGGACTTCCCAAACGCTTAGTACAGTGCTCTGCACACAGTAAGCGCTCAATAAATACGATTGATTGATTGATTGATTGGTGGACTTACACACTAAAATAAAATGCAGGTGGGGAAAAGCAAAACAGTGTAATGATACGTTTATAAGAACTACGAGGGAGATTGTCGGTATCCAAGCGCTTAGGGTGACAGGGAAGTACTGATGTAATTGGGTGTAGGGGAGGGGCAGGAAAAAGGGAGTGTGTGGGAAAACAACAACAGGTAATGAAAGAGGTGAGAATAAGTCACCGTGACCAGATTAAATTGAGAGTAGTAAAGGGGGTTGTTGGGATATAGTGGGGGAGGCCGAGGATGAACTGCGGAGAAAGAACTGATGATCGGAAGTTCCTGCGGATGGGAAGGGACAGCCAGTGAGAATTTCACAGGGGTGGAGAGAGAGATGTGCAGTCCGATGTTTCAGAAACAATGATCCAAACAGCAGGGCTTCGTATGAACCGGAGAGGTGAGAAACCGGTGGTGGGGAGGTCGGCGAGGAGGCTGATGCAGTAGTCGAGAGGGGACACGACCGGCGTTCGCACCAGCGTAAAGCCAGTTTGGATGGAGAAGGAAGGGCCGATTGTGGAGATGCTGTGGGGGAAGAATTGGGAGGGGAGAGAGAAAGAGAGAGGGAGAGATTGGGAGGAAATCAATCAACCAGTCAACCAAGAAAGGGACCCAAAACTGAACCTTGAGGGACTCCCAGGATTACAGGATGGGAAGCCGAGGAGGACCCAGCCAGCAAAGTTGGAAAACTGGGGGAGGACTGAGGATTCTTTTCCACTTTCCTAATAATAATAATAATAATGGCATTTATTAAGCGCTTACTATGTGCCAAGCACTGTTCTAAGCGCTGAGGGGGAATACAAGGTGATCAGGTTGTCCCACGGGGAGCTCACAGTCTTAATCCCCATTTTACAGTTGAGGTAACAGAGGGCCAGAGAAGTGGAGTGACTTGCCCAAAGTCACACAGCTGACAACTGCTGGAGCCGGGATTTGAACCCCTGACCTCTGACTCCAAAGCCCGGGCTCTTTCCACTGAGCCCGGGCTCACAGTCTTCATCCACACTTTACAGATGTGGTAACTGAGGCCCAGAGACGTTAAGTGACTTGCCGGAAGTCACACAGCTGACGAGTAGCGGAGTCGGGATTAGAACCCATGACCTCTGACTCCCAAGCAAACAGCTTTGGCAGGGTGTGGCAGGTAAGCCTGGGACCCTAGGCTCATTGTTCTCCTCATTCATTCATTCAGTCGTATTTATTGAGCGCTTACTGTGTGCAGAGCACTGTACTAAGCGCTTGGGAAGTACAAGTTGGCAACATATAGAGACGGTCCCTAACAATAATAATAATAATGATGGCATTTATTGAGCGCTTACTATGTGCAAAGCACTGTTCTAAGCGCTGGGGAGGTTACAAGGAGATCAGGTTGTCCCACGGGGGGCTCACAGTCTTAATCCCCATTTTACAGTTGAGGTAACTGAGGCCCAGAGAAGTGAAGTGACTTGCCCAAAGTCACACAGATGACAATTGGCGGAGCTGGGATTTGAACCCCTGACCTCTGACTCCAAAGCCGGGGATCTTTCCACTGATCCACGCTGCTTCTCCTCTCAACCACGGGCTCACAGTCTGGGGGTGGGGGGGGGGAGACAGACAGCAAAACAAAACATGGGGACAGGTGTCAATCTATCGGAATGAATAGAAATAAAAATAGAAGCAGCGTGGCTTAGTGGAAAGAGCCTGGGCTTGGGAGTCAGAGGTCGTGGGTTCTAATCCCGGCTCCGCCACTTGTCAGCTGTGTGACTTTGGGCAACTCAACTTCTTTGGGCCTCAGTTACTTCATCTGTAAAAGGGGGATGAAGACTGGTAGCCCCACGTGGGGCAACCCGGTCACCTTGCATCTATCTACCCCAGCGCTTAGAACAGTGCCTGGCACTTAGTAAGTGCTTAACAAATACAAATATTATTATTATTATGAGTTTCCATTCAGGTCCACCTGTGGAGTGATCATTAGGTCGTTGACATCATTCTTTGAAGGAGTCCCAGAGTGGGAACCACACGGGAATGGGCAGTTATTTAGGTTGTGAGGGCCGGGACCGCAGGGAGACCACGATCCCGGCCTTCCGAGATTCCCGGACGGTCAGCCGTCTCAGCGGAGCCCCGGGCCCGTCCTCCCACGGGGAATCCCCCGGGAAATAACCCGGCCGTCGCCTGAGGGGACGGCGCAGCCAGCCGGAGAGCCGAGATGGAGAGGGAGGATCCTGACAGCCCCTAGACTTTCTTGTCGCCCCACCAGCGTCCAGAAACAACGAGATGGAATGAGCCTCTCTCTCAGCAGATGCTCCCCAGCCCAGGATGGGCCCGGTGACTCCGGAAAGAAGCAGGGGAAAGGTGAGGGGCAGGGAAGGGAAATGTCAATATCGGCCCAGGAAACAACAGGAATTTTCCTGTTCTTTCTTAATATAGTAGCTGTGGTGATTGTTAAGTGCTTACCATGTGCCAAACACCATACTCGGTGCTGGAGTAGATATGATATAATCGGATTAGACTGTGAGCCCACTGTTGGGTAGGGACTGTCTCTATATGTTGCCAACTTGTACTTCCCAAGCGCTTAGTACAGTGCTCTGCACACCGTAAGCGCTCAATAAATACGACTGATGATGATGTCCCCGTCCTACGTGGGGCTCATCATCTTAAACCCCATTTTACAGATGAGGGAACCGAGGAACAGAAAAGTTAAGTGACTTGCCCGAGGTCGCCTAGCAGGTAAGTGGTGGAACGGGGATTCAGACCAAGATCCCCTTATCTCCCAGGACCATCCTCTTTCCACTTATCTGTGCTGCTTCTCCAATTATTTAGAATTATGTGACCGCAATCCTTGCAGATATTTGCCAATGAAATGGGCTTCTAGGAGTCAGGAATGGTTTCAGTGCCGTCCCAAACCGGGGCAGGTTGATTGGAGGAGATGAACAACCTGATTAGCTACTATTCATTCATTCAATCGTATTTATTGAAGCGCTGACTGTGTGCAGAGCACTGCACTAAGCGCTTGGGAAGTCCAAGTCTGCAACATATAGAGACGGTCCCTACCCAACGACGGGCTCACAGTCTAGATGGGGGAGACGGACAACAAAACAAAACATGGGGACAGGTGTCAAAATCATCAGAACAAATAGAATTAAAGCTTTATGCACATCGGTAACAAAATAAATCGAATAGTAAATGTATACAAGTAAAATAAATGGAGTGATAAATCTGTACAAACATATATACAGGTGCTGTTGGGAGGGGAGGGAGGTAGGGCAGAGGGGATTGGGAGGAGGAGAGGAAAAAGGGGGCTCAGTCTGGGAAGGCCTCTTGGAGGAGGTGAGCTCTCAGTAGGGCTTGGAAGGGAGGAAGAGAGCTAGCTTGGAGGATGTGCGGAGGGAGGGATAGATCTGAAGAAGCGGGAAATGCACACTTCTTTCGACCTCCCGGGTCTCACTCTGATTATAGAATAACTATAATATCGGGTTATGTCCGAAATTACCTCGGCTTCTCTCGATTTCAAACCACGACAAACTGGAAAGAAGGGAAAAGGGAGACGACTGAAGCGCTGAGGTGCATTCATCGCTTCGTTCATTTATTCATTCTCCCATTTCATTATTATTATCGATAACAGCTTGTCAGCTGTGTGACTTTGGGCAAGTCATTTTCATTCACTCATTCAGTCGTATTTATTGAGTGCTTACAGTGTGCAGAGCACAGGACTAAGCGCTTGGGAAGCACAAGTCGGCAACGTCTAGAGACGGTCCCTACCCGACGACGGGCTCACAGTCTAGAAGGGGGAGACGGACAACAAAACGAACCATGTAGACAGGTGTCAAAATCGTCAGAAGAATTAGAATTATAGCTATAGGCACATCATTAACAAAATAAATCGAATATTAAATATGTAAAATGAATAGAGTAATAAATCTGTACAAATATATACCAGTGCTGTGGGGAGGGGAAGGAGGTAGGGCAGAGCGGGGGGATGGGGAAGAGGAGAGGAAAAAGGGGGCTCAGTGTGGGAAGGCCTCCTGGAGGAGGTGAGCTCTCAGTAGGGCCTTGAAAGGAGGAAGAGAGCTAGCTTGGCGGATGTGCAGAGGGAGGGCATTCCAGGCCAGGGGGAGGATGTGGGCTGGGGGTCGACAGCGGGACGGGTGAGAACAAGGCCCAGTGAAGAGGTGAGAGGCAGCAGAGGAGCGGAGTGTGCGGGCTGTGATGGAGAAAGAGAGAAGGGAGATGATGTAAGAGGGGGCGAGGTGATGGACAGCCTTGAAGCCGAGAGTGAGGAGTTCTATCCACTCCAGTGCTTTAGTACAGTGTCTGGTACATGGTGAGCTTGAAACATTACCCTAAAAACCACCCGAGATTCCCTCCAACCCAAAGATTTTCTCCTCTCCTGTACACTTTTCTCTGGAATGTTATTCTCATCCCTATCTTTTCGAAATGTCCTTAGGCAGTCAACGTCTATTTCCAGAAAATGACCAACGTCACCGTGAAGACAGAATTCCTGCTCCTGGGATTCTCGGAGGTGCGGGAGCTGCAGCTGGTCCACGCCGCGCTGTTCCTCCTGGTCTACCTGGGGGCCCTGACGGGGAATCTCCTCATCGTCGCAGCCACCACCCTCGACCGGCGCCTCCGCACCCCCATGTACTTCTTCCTCAGGAACCTGGCCGTCGTCGACCTCTGCTACATCTCCGTCACCGTCCCCAACTCCATCCACAACTCCCTGACCGACAAGAGATCCATTTCCCTGGTTGGCTGCGCTGTCCAGGTCTTCTCCGTGTCCTGGTTTGCCGGCTCAGAGATGTCCATCCTCACGGTGATGTCGTACAACCGCTACGTGGCCATCTGCCTCCCCCTGAACTACGAGGTCATCATGGCTCGAGAGGCCTGTGGGAAGATGGCAGCGGCCTCCTGGCTCAGCGGGTGCCTATTTGCAGTAATGTGTGCAGCCGGAACGTTCTCCCTGTCCTTCTGCGGGTCCAACACCATCCCCCAGTTCTTCTGTGACGTCCCCCCTCTGCTGAAGATCACCTGCTCCGAGAAGCACATCGCCAGCGACGCGACTGTGATTCTGGGGGCAGCCTTAGGTTTCGTCTGCTTTATCTCCATCGCCGTCTCGTACGTCCACATCTTCCGGGCCGTCCTGAGGATGCCGGCCACCGAGGGCCGGTCCAAAGCCTTCTCCACCTGTCTGCCTCACCTCAGTGTCGTCTCGGTTTTCCTCTCCGCGGGGGTATTTGTCTACATCAAGCCGCCCTCAGGCTTGTCCCCCATCGTGGATCTGCTGGTGTCCGTGTTCTACACGGTGGTGCCCCCCGCCCTGAATCCCCCCATCTACAGCCTGAGGAACCGGGACATGAAGGTCGCCATGGGGCGGATCCTAAAAGGGTCACTCACCCGGCCTCCGCTCTGGGACAAAATGTCTCCTTCTTTGTGCAAATCCTCTCACCCCACCACTTAACCAAGGAATTGCCCTTGGACCTAACCAGATGCTTAGCTGTCCTACAGGGTTCACAGAAAACGCGGGACGTCGATGAATTGTCAAAGTCTAGGAGGGAGGCGGCTAAGACGGAAGTAGGACTGACAATCCGGTTTCGGGGAGGCATCGCGGCCTAAAGGAAGGGGAGGCCCTGGAGACTGTTAGCTCACTGTGGGCAGGGAATGCGTTTAACAACTCTGTTGTACCGAATTCTCCCAAGCGCTTAGTATAGTAAAACCAGTTTAGGGGCGGTTCTAATCCCTGCTCTGCCACTTTTATCTTCTGTGTGACCTTGGGTGAGTCTCTTAACCTCTCCGTGCCTCAGTTCATTCATTCAATCGTATTTATTGAGTGCTTACTCTGTGCAGAGCCCTGTACTAAGCGCTTGGGAAGTACAAGTTGGCAACTTATAGAGACGGTCCCTACCCAACAACGGGCTCACAGTTTAGAAGGGACTCAGTTATCTCATCTGTAAAATGGGGAATAAGACCGTCAGCCCCACGTGGGACGACTCGATTATCTTGTATCTACCCCAGTGCTTAGAAAAGTGCTTGGTACATGACAAGCGTTTAACAGATTCTAGACTTCTAGACCGTGAGCCCGCTGTTGGGTAGGGACCGTCTCTCTATGTTGCCAACTTGTACTTCCCAAGCGCTTAGTACAGTGCTCTGCACACAGTAAGCGTTCAATAAATACGATTGAATGAATGAACGAATGAACAGATGCCATAATATTTTTTAATCTTATCATGACCTAAAGGAATAAGAATTACTCTAACTGTAAACTCATTTTGGGCGGGTAACGCGTCTACTAACTCTGTTATATTGAAGTTTTCCAAGTGCTTAGTACAGTGCTGGGTCCAGAGTAAGTGCTCAATAAATAGGATTGATTGATTGATTGATTGAGGCTTGAGTTCTGATGCCCACCCTGCTACTGGCTTGCTTTGTGGCCTAGGGGCAGTGACTTAACATCCCTAGGATCTCTCTTCCTCTTACACTCTGAGCCCCTGTGGGACAGAAATTGTGTCCAAACTGATTCTTTGGTTTCTACTCCAGCAAGTGAAACGATTTAGGCAGAAGACTTTTTAATAAATACGATAATGATATCAGTATTAGTAATGACTATGAAAATATAACGATACGCTCTTTAGCATGACTCTGGGGGTGGGAACGAAAGTTGGAAAATGGGAAGTGGTATGGGAGAAGGGAAGAAAGGTTGACTGCAGCTGCATCTGTCTTGTCAAATCCGTCCTCTCTCAGCAATCCATCCTTTCATCTATCCATCCATCCATCCATCCAGAGCACGGGCTTGGGAGTCAGAGGTCGCGGGTTCTAATCCCGGTTCTGCCACTTGTCTGCCGTGTGACCTTGGGCAAGTAACTTCACTTCTCTGGGCCTCAGTTCCCTCATCCGTAAAATGGGGATTGAGACTGTGAGCCCCATGTGCGGTGGGGACTGTGTCCAACCTGATTACCCTGTATTTGCTCCAGAACTCATAACAGTGCTTGGCACATAGTAAGCAATTAACAAAGACCATAATTATTACTATTATTATTATCAGTGGTACTTATTGACCACATCCTGGGTGCAGAGCACTGTAGTAAGCTCTCAGGAGAGTTGAAAAGAGATAAAATTGCCTTGTTCCTGCTCTCCGGGAGATTATGATCTAATGGGGGTAGCTAGACACAGAAAAAATTGCGTAGAGGAGGAAATAGAGAAGGGAAAGATGAGAAAGAGGATGAACGCTTGAATCAGGAGTATAGTTTATATTGTCAGTGTGAGCAGAGCTTCAACAATCGGGACAAGTCAGAAGACGTAATGTGGACTAGTGGGTGGAACATGGGCCTGGGATTTAAACGGACACGGGTTCTGATCCCGGCTTCACCACGTGTCTGCTGTGTGACCTTGGGCAAGATCACTTAGCTTCTCCGTGCCTCAGTTCCCTCATCTGTAAAACGGGGATTGAGATGTGAGCCCCACTGGGGACACGGACTTTGTCCAATCTGATTAGCTTATAATTACTCCAGCACTTAGCATAGTGCCTGACATACAGTAAGCGCTTGAAAAAGGCCAGAAGAAAAAGTTACAGTGGGCTGATTGACAGATTGAGTGTCTCAGGTTGGGAATTAGACAAAGGTAAAACGATTCACAGTGGCTAAAACGGTCATTGAAAACAGGAACTGTTGGGACGCTGGGATGGTGATGCCACTGTCTCCGTAGAAACCCCGAGGGCCGGCACCATCACTGACGGTGCAGGGACTGGGCTCTCGTCTCCCAGAAGCTTCAAGAACCACATGACCAGAGGGTGTTTGGCTCGTTCACGTCACGAGGTTCCCTTGGCAGGGCTCCGAGCCATCCTCCAGGGATAAAGCTCCTGCTTTATCTACAGTGACGAGGGCCCGTCTGGAGAGCTTGTCAGGGTCTGAGGCAGAGCAGAGAGAGATACAGGGCTCCACTCTGCTCCTTCCTGGCTGACCGAACCCAGGAGTCTGAGGGGAAAGAAGGGACCAGACCAGTCCTGAAGAGGTCGGCGACCCCCAGCCCCACGCTGCCCTGGTGACAGTGACCGGGAGTGAGTGGATGGAGGGGTGGGGGGGATGAGGATGGGGATGGAAGAGATGGAGCCAGTCTGGGGCCGAAGTTAGGGTTCGGGCCAGGGCTGCGGACCCCAACGGGGCAGGAGGGGAGGGGTTTTCCAGTTCAGTAACCCCCAACCGTCACACCTCTCTCCTCCTTCCTCCTCAAACCTCGCTACCATGCCAACTATCTGCCGGGCTGCAGTGCTCCATGACAACGTCAGCGCTGTCGACAGTCGCTTTGGCCTTCAGTGGGTCCCAGAATCTCTTGCAGAGGGTCAATGACAGGCAGAGCTGAGAGAGTGTGGCCAGCTTTGGACAACCACTGCACTATCAGCAATTCCTCCCTGTAAGGGTTCTTCCCAAATGTTGGGAGAAGATAAATAGTGGGAAAGGCTGGAATCCCTGCCCTCAAGAACTTTCCAGCCAACTGGGCTATGTTGACACGGTATAATTTATTATCGATCGGTTAATCTTGAATCGTATTGATTGAGGGCTTATTGTGTGCACTAAGCACGTGAAGAGTAATAATAATGAGGGTAGTACTTGTTAAGCTCTTACTCTATCCCAAGCACTGTCCTAAGCGCTGGGGTAGATACACGTTAAGCAGGTTGGATACGGTCCTTGTTCCACATGGGGCTCACAGTCTTAACCCCCATTTTACAGATGAGGTAACTGAGGTTCAGAGAAGTGAAATGGCTTAGCCATGGTCACACAAGCAGACATGAGGTGGAGCCGGAATTAGAACCCAGGTCCTTCTGATTCCCAAGCCCTGCTCTATCCGCTTTAGAGCACCATTACAGACACATTTCCTGCCCCTCCTAGAAGGAAAGATGAATATGCAATTATTGGGCGCCATTTTACAGATGAGGAAACTGTGGCCCAGAGAGGTGAACGACTTGTCCAAGGTCCCACAGCAGCAAAGGGACAGAGGCAGGATTAGAACCCAAGTCCGCTGACTCCCGCTGAGCTATGTTTGGGAGAGTCCAATAGAACAGAGCTAGGGAGATGTGTATGCTCCCCTCAAGGAGCTCACAGTCAAGAGAACTCCTGGGCCCGTGCTTTTTCCACTAAATGTGGATGGAAATGAGTTGATTCGCACTTGAGTTAGGTCAAGTCGGATTAGAGGGCTGGGAAATGAATCGGGGAAGCTGTTTGGAGGAGGGGGGGATTTTAGCGGTGCTCAGAATTCGGAAAGAACTGTGCCCTCTCTGATTTTGAGTGGATAAGAGAGGGAGTTCCAGGCTAGGATGGGAACGGGAGAGTCGATCGCGAGTAACTACTAGAAAGTTGCTGTGAGAGCTGAGGAGACGTGTTGAACGATGGAAAGGAATGGCAGGGAGCCTTCAAGCCGATCGTGAGTTTTTGTTGCTTGTGAAAAGACACAACTTGTCCTGAGGGGAGGTTGAGGAAAGGACAGATGTAGGTTGAGCGATGCTTTAGGAAAGGACTTGATGAACTATGCTTGTGTTTGTGTGTGTACATGTGGGAATGCAGATATGTCGTCAAATGGAATCAGCTTGGTGTATATGTGGGTTTTATTTTTGTTGTTTGTTATATGATATCATTAAGTGCTTGTTATATGCCAGGTACTGTACTAAACACTAGGGTGGATACAAGCTCATCCGGTTGGACACAGTCCATGCCCCACATGGTGCTTTCAGTCAAAATCCCCAATTTACAGATGAGGTAACTACTGAGGCACAGAGAAGGTAAGCGACTGGCCCCAGGTCATACAGCGGACAAGAGGCGGAGACAGGGTTAGAATCCAGGGCCTTCTGTCTACCAGCTCATTCTCTCGCCACTAAATGGATGAATTTATGTAGAAAGGCTCTTCTTGTTTGACTCTAAAACCATCAAAAAAAAATTCACTACAGTCATGTTCATATCTTTAAGTTCTCTGACCTCTCCTATCCACTATTCATTTTAGTTTCGGTCTCCTCAACCGAAAATAATACTCTTGATATTTATTAAGTGCTAACTGCATTCCAAGCAGAGTATTAAGTGCTGGGGGAGATTCAGGACCCTGTGGTAGAACACAGCCCGTGTCTCACGAGGGATTCACAGACTAAGTAGGAGAGAAAACAGATATCGAATCCTCTTTTTACTATTGAGAAAACTGAGGCGTAGAGAAATTAAGTCACTTTCTCATGGCTTTGCAGCAAAGAACTGGTAGAGGTGGGATTAGAACCCAGGTCCTCGGACTCTCAGGCCTGTGTTCTTCCCAATAGCCCCCTGCTTCTACACAGTTGGAAGCTTGGTGCCTCCAATAGAATGGAAGTTCCCCGGGGGGAGTGATTATATGTATTAATACCACGTCCTCTGTAGGTCCACAATAAATAGAACCGATCGACTTAGTCCTATTCCTTCACCCCCAACATCAATGCCTCTGAATTGAAGTCTTCCCTCTTCCTGTGCAGGGAGTCGACATCATTCCCCAGAAACGTTCAGTGCCTCCACCGTGAACTAAGAGATCATTCTGAATTTAATAACTCCCTCCTCTCCATAGAGAATCACGAGCAAGTGTCCTGTCAATTCCTTCACTCATCCCATCGATGGACTCTAACTATGGCTCTTCCCTCATACACTGCAGAAAGTCAATGCTGCCTCCCCAAAATGCCCAACGTCTCCACGGTGAAGGAATTCCTCCTGCTGAGTTTCTCGGAGGTCCGGGAGCTGCAGCTGGTCCACGCCGCGCTGTTCCTCCTGGTCTACCTGGCGGCCCTGACGGGGAATTTCCTCATCGTCGCCGTCACCGTCCTGGACCGGCGCCTCCACACCCCCATGTACTTTTTCCTCAGGAACCTGTCCGTCCTCGACGTCTGCTACATCTCCGTCACCGTCCCCAAATCCATCCACGACTCCCTGACCGACAGGAGATCCATCTCCTTCCTGGGCTGTGCCACCCAGCTCTTCTTGGTGGCCCTGTTTGCCGGGTCCGAGCTGTTCCTCCTCATGGCGATGTCTCATGACCGCTACGCAGCCATCTGCCTCCCCCTGCGCTACGAGCTCATCATGACCAACACGGCCTGTGGAAAGATGGCAGCCGCCTCCTGGCTCACCGGTGTGATGTCTGCGGTCTTGTATTCAGCTTTGACTCTATCCCTGAGCTTTTGTGGGTCCAACCTCGTCCAGAAGTTCTTCTGTGACATCCCCTCTCTGTTGAAGATCTCCTGCTCCAAGGAGCACATCGTCATCGATGTGAGCGTCACCGGTGGGGTAGCTTTTGGTGTCGTTTGCTTCATTGTCATCATCATCTCGTATGTGCGCATCTTCCGGGCCGTGCTGAGGATGCCGGCGACCGAGAGCCGGGCCAAAGCCTTCTCCACCTGCCTGCCTCACCTCGCCGTCGTCACGGTCTTCTTCTCGGCTGCGACGGTTGACTACGTTAAGCCCGTGTCAGACTCTCCTTTGACCCTGGACCTGCTGGTGCCCGTTTTCTATACCGTGGTGCCTCCCGCCTTTAACCCCCTCATCTACAGCCTGAGGAACCGGGACATGAAGGCCGCCCTGGGGAGAGTCCTAAAGGGGAGGTTCCTCCTCCCTCTTCTAAGGGACAAAATGTCTGTTTCCTTTTGCTGACTATCTCATTCCTCATCAGGGTTCTGACTTTGAGGGTAGCCATATAAAGAGGTGTCCAAAGAGAAAGTCCAGCGTCTGAGGATTTCTCAATGTCGGGGATGGAGGCTGATAAGCCGCGTATGACTGTAAGCCCGGCGTGGTGAGGGATTGTCTCTCTTTATCCTGAATGGTACTTTCCAAGCGCTTAGTACGGTGCTCTGCACTCGGTGAGCACTCAATAAATATGATGGAATGAATGACTGGCAAGTGATTGTTTGGGCAGCATCGTGGCTTAGCGGAATGAGCTGGGAGTCATGAGATTTGAAAGGTCTGCCCGATTCCGCCACTGGCCGGCTGTATCACCTTGGATCAGCAACGTAACCTCTCTGGGTCTCGCTGTAAAATCGGGGTTCAGTATGTGCCCTCTCTTTCTCTTACAATCTGAGCCCCCGTGGGTCAGGAAACGTGTCCGATCTGATTAGTTTTTGTCTACTCCGGCACTTGGCAGTGTTTTGCAAATAAATTCTTCATAAATTCAATAATAATCATGTCGATACTACTACTGAGAATAACAGTAATTCTATGAATTTTAAGATCGCTCTTGGTGGTTACGAAAATCAGAAAATCGGAGGGTGACAAGGGAGAAAGGACACAATCATGGAAACTTTTCCCCGCATTTGATTGCCTGTTTACTTGTTTTGATGCCTGTCTCCCCCATTCTAGACTGGGAGCCCGTTGTGGGCAGGGATTATCTCTATTTGTGGCTGAATTGTACTTTCCGAGCATTTAGAAAGTGCTTTGCACACCCTAAGCGCTCAATAAATGCGATGGAACCAATGAATGAATGAATTTGACTGATCAAATCCTTGCCTCGAATCCATTCGTTCATTCATTCATTCATTCAATCGTATTTATTGAGCACTTACTGTGTTCATCCATCCATCCATCCGTTCAACCTTCCATCCATCCATCTGTGTGTCAGTTTACCCATCTGTCTGTCCATCCATCCATCCATCCATCCATCCATCCATCCATCCATCCATCCATCAATCCATTCACCCATCCATCCATCCATAATAATAGACACCCTAAGACTAAGACACCCTACAGAGGGGTGTACGTGAACAGTTGTCTCTTCCGGCTGAAAGGAGGCTTTCTCAGGGTCCGGAGGGACGTATGATAAGATCAGTGTGTGATGGACAATCCCGCCTCAGAGGGCATTGTGCTGGGGTCGATACAAGCCACCAGGTTGGACCAAGTTTATATCCCACGAGGGACTCAATCTTCATCCCCATTTTACAAAAGAGGGAACTGAAACCATAGAGAAATGAAGTGACTTTTTTATGGCATTTATTAAGCGCTTACTATGTGCAAAGCACTGTTCTAAGCGCTGGGGAGATTACAAGGTGATCAGGCTGTCCCACATGGGGCTCACAGTCTTAATCCCCATTTTCCAGATGAGGTAACTGAAGCCCAGAGAAGTTAAGTGAGTTGCCCAAAGTCACACAGCTGACAATTGGCGGAGCCGGGATTTGAAACCGTGACCTCTGACTCCAAAGCCCGGGCTCTTTCCACTGAGCCACGCTGCTTCTCTTGGGTAAGTCATTTAACCTTCACAATTAACAAAAGTATTTTTTCCTTCCCAGGCAACTGAAACTCTCCAAAATCTATCAGTCTCACGGGATGTGGAAAAATTCCCTCCTTGTGTCGCATTCCTTAGTATCGATGTCTTCTTCGGAATAAAGGTTTTCTGTCCGACTTGCTACTTTTCCTTTCTGAGAGTGAACGTGTTATCAGCGCTGTGACTGGTGAAGTCCAGTGAAAACAGCACGGGCCTAAGAGCCATTTATTCATTCAATCAATCGTTTGAGTGAGCACTTACTATGTGCAGAGCACCCTCAGAGCGCTTGGGAAGCAGTGTGGCTCAGTTTAAAGAGCTTGGGCGTCAGAGGTCATGGGTTCTAATTCCGGCTCGGCCACGTGTCTGCTGGGTGACCTTGGAATAGTATATATGTTTGTACATATTTATTACTCTATTTATTTTACTTGTACATATCTAGTCTATTTATTTTATTTTGTTAGTATGTTTGGTTTTGTTCTCTGTCTTCCCCTTTTAGACTGTGAGCCCACTGTTGGGTAGGAACAGTCTCTATATGTTGCCAGCTTGTACTTCCCAAGCGCTTAGTACAGTGCTCTGTACACAGTAAGTGCTCAATAAATATGATTGATTGATTGATTGATTGATAGTCACTTCACTTCTCTGAGCCTCATCTGTAAAATGGGGTTTAAGACCGTGAGCCCCCCGTGGGACAAGCTAATCACCTTGTATCCCCCTCCATCATCATCAATCGTATTTATTGAGCCCTTACTGTGTGCAGAGCACCGTACTAAGCGCTTGGGAAGCACAAGTTGGTAACATATAGAGACAGTCCCTACCCAGCAGTGGGCTCACAGTCTAAAAGGGGGAGACAGAGAACAAAACCAAACATACTAACAAAATAAAATAAATAGAATAGATATGTACAAGTAAAATAAACCCCTCCAGCGTTTAGAACAGTGCTTTGCACATAGTAAGCACTTAACAACTGCCATTATTATTATTCTTATTATTATTCTTATTCTTATTATTATTATCCAAACTGCCAAGGCTGGGCCACAGTGCCAAAACCCAGCAGGCGGCTGCCCGGTAGTCATGGTTGGGCAGTGGATAATAATAATAATAATAATGGTATTTGTTATTCTCTTACTATGAGCCCGGCACTGTACTGAGCACTGGGGTGGATACAAGCCAATCAGGATGGAGGGGCTTGTGATGTTTGGGGTCACTACAGTGGACAAGCCCCCGCTCGGTCGCGGGACGTGGCCCTGTTCTGAACCCCGACATATTTCCCGTGTGTGAGAATCTCCCCAGACTGACTCCGACTCTTCCATCCGCCTCCTTGTCTTTCCCGGTCCCTCCACCAAAATCCGACTCTTCCATCCGTCTCCTTATCTTTCCCGGTCCCTCCACCAAAGTCCCTCTCACTGGGGCAGCGTGGGTCTGAGGGGCCCCGGCTTCCACCTCCCCTTCGTCTTCTGGGTGGGAAAGGTCACGAAGTCCCCAAAAAGCAGGCCACTGCACTTGGAGCACAAGATGTGCTCGATAAATTGCGGTGATGGACTACTGGATGGATGAATGGATAGATTCAGAGAAGTAGCGTGGCTCAGTGGAAACAGCCTGGGCTTTGGAGTCAGAGGTCATGGGCTCAAATCCCGGCTCTGCCACTTGTCAGCTGTGTGACTTTGGGCAAGTCACTTAACTTCTCTGTGCCACAGTTACCTCATCTGTAAAATGGGAATGAAGACTGTGAACCCCCTGTGGGACAACCTAATCACTTTGTAACCTCCTCATTCATTCATTCATTCAATCGTATTTATTGAGTGCTTACTGTGTGCAGAGCACTGTACTAAGCGCTTGGGAAGTACAGGTTGGCAACATATAGCGCTTAGAACAGTGCTTTGCACATAGTAAGCGCTTAATAAATGCCACCATCATTATTATTATAGATGGTTGGATGAGAGGAGATGGATCTGAGCGGTTGGATGGGATCTGTATCTGTCTACAGATTCACAGTCTAGAAGCGGGGAGACAGGCATCAAAACAAGTAAACAGGCAGTCAAATGTGCGGAAAGGTTTCCACGATTGCGTCCCGTCTCCCTTGTCACCCTCCGATTTTCTGCTTTTCATCACCATCAAGAGTGATCTGAAAATTCATAGAATTACTGTTGTTCTCAGTAGTAGTATCAACATTATCATTATTGAATTTATGAACAATTGATTTGCAAAAGACCGCCAAGTGCCGGAGTAGAAATGAATTAATCAGATCGGACACGTTTCCTGACCCACGGGGGCTCAGATTGTAAGAGAAAGAGAGAGCATATATTTAACCCCGATTTTACAGCGAGACCAAGAGGGGTTACGGAGCTGAACCAAGGTGATACAGCAGGCCCGTGGCAGAACCGGGCAGACATTTCTAATCTCATGACGCCCAGCCACACGCTCATTCCACTGAACCATGGTGTCGCCCAAACAATCACTTGTCAGTCATTCATTCATTCAGTCATATTTATTGAGTGCTTACCGCGAGCAGATCACCGTACTAAGCGCTCGGAAAGTAGCATTCAGAACAAAGTGAGACAATCCCTGCCCATACCGGACTTACAGTCACATCCGGCTTATCAGACTCAGTCCCAGACGTTGACAAGTCCTCAGATGCCGGACTTCCTCTTTGGGCAGCTCTTTATATGGCTACCCCATTGGAATCCTGATGAGGAATGGGATAGTCAGCAAAAGGAAAGAGCCGTTTTGTCCCTTAGAAGAGGGAGGAGGAGTCTCCCCTTTAGGGCTCTCCCCAGGGCGGCCTTCATGTCCCGGTTCCTCAGGCTGTAGATGAGGGGGTTCAGGGCGGGGGGCACCACGGTGTAGGATACGGACAACAGGAGGTCTAGGGTCGAGGGGGAGTCTGACACGGGCTTGACGTAGGTGAAAGTTCCGGTCACGAGGAAGATGGTGACGACGGCGAGGTGAGGCTGGCAGGTGGAGATGGCTTTGGCCCGGCTCTCTTTGGCCGGCATCCTCAGCACGGCCCGGAAGATGTACACGTACGAGACGATGATGGAGACCAAGCAGGTGACAACTACAGCTACCCCACAGGAGACGGTCACGTCAACGACGACGTGGTCCTTGGAGCAGGAGATCTTCAGCAGGGAGGAGATGTCACAAAAGAACTGCTGGATGATGTTGGACCCGCAGTAGCTCAGGGAGAAAGTTGAAGATGAATACAAGACCCCAAACATCACCCCAGTGAGCCAGGAGGCGGCAGCCATCTTTCCACAGGCCGTGTTGGTCATGATGAGCTCATAACGCAGGGGGAGGCATATGGCGGCGTAGCGGTCGTAGGACATTGCCGTGAGGAGGAACATCACTGAACCACCAAACATGATCACCGAGAAGACCTGGGCGGCACAGCCCGGGAGGGAGATGGCTCTACGATCGGTCAGGGAGATGACGGCAGACTTGGGGACGGTGACGGAGATGTAGCAGAGGTCGATGAGGGACAGGTTCCTGAGGAAGAAGTACATGGGGGTGCGGAGGCACCGGTCGAAGGCGGTGACGGCGACGATGAGGAGATTCCCCGTCAGGGCCGCCAGGTAGACCAGGAGGAACAGCGCGGCATGGACCAGCTGCAGCTCCCGGACCTCCGAGAAACTCAGCAGGAGGAATTCCTTCACCGTGGAGACGTTGGGCATTTTGGGGAGGCAGCACTGACTTTCTGCATGTGATGAGAGAAGAGCCAAAGTTAGAGTCCATCGATGGGATGAGTGAAGGAATTGACAGGACACTCACTCGTGATTCTCCATGGAGAAGAGGGAGTTAGTGAATTCAAAATGATCTCTGAGTTCACGGTGGAGGCACGGAGCATTTCTGGGGAATGATGTCGACTCCCTGCACAGGATGAGGGAAGACTTCAAGTCATAGACATTCATTTTGGGGGTGAAGGAATCGGACTAAGTCGATCGGTTCTATTTATAAAGGACCTACAGAGAACGTGGTATTAATACATATAATCACTGTCCCCAGGGAGCTTCCATTCTATTGGAGGCACCACGCTTCGAACTGTGTAGAAGCAGGGGGCTATTGGGAAGAACACAGGCCTGGGAATCAGAGGACCTGGGTCCTAATCCCACCTCTACCAGTTCTCTGCTGTATAGCCATGGGAAGGTGACTTAATTTCTCTACACCTTAGTTTTCTCACTAGTAAAATGAGGATTCGATATCTAGTTTCCCTCCTACTTAGTCTGTGAATCCCTCATGAGACACGGACTGTGTTCTAACGGATGGTCCTGAATCTCCCTGAATTCCCTGAATCTCCCTGAAGTAAATGCTGGCACTTAATACGTTGCTTGGAACGTAGTAAGCGCTTAATAAATATCAAGAGTATTATTTTGGTTGAGGAGACCAAAACTAAAATGAATAGCAGATAGCAGAGGTCTGAGAGCATAAAGATATGTTCGTGACTGTTGTGAAATGTTTTTGGTGGTTTTAGAGTCAAACGGGAAGTGCCTTCATAAATAGATTGTGTGAGCCTCCTCCTCCCAGACTTAGCCCACTCCTTCCTCTCCCCCTCCTCCCCCTCCCCATCCCCCCGCCTTACCTCCTTCCTCGCCCCATAGCACCTGTATATATGTATATATTTGTACGTATTTATTACTCTATTTATTTTATTTGTACATATTTATTCTATTCATTTTATTTTCCTAATATGTTTTGTTTTGTTCTCTGTCTCCCCCTTCTAGACTGTGAGCCTGCGGTTGGGTAGGGACCGTCTCTATATGCTGCCAACTTTTGCTTCCCAAGTGCTTAGTACAGTGCTCTGCACATAGTAAGCGCTCAATAAATACAATTGAATGAATGAATGAATAAATTCATCCATTTAGTGGAGAAATTATGGGCCTGGTAGAGAGTAGGACCTGGATTCTAATCCTGTCTTCGCTCCTTGTCTGCTGTGTGACCTGGGGCCCGTCGCTTATCATCTCTGTGCCTCGGTTACCTCTTCGGAAAAACGGGGGTTACCACTGTGAGCACCCTATGCGGCATGGACTGTGTCCAACCTGATCACCTTGTATCCAGCCCAGTGCTTAGTACAGTACCTGGCACATAATGAGCACTTAAAAACACCGTAAAACAAACAAATAACAACAACAAAAAACCACGTATACTCCAAACCGATCCCATTTGCTCACATATCTGCATTCACACTTGTACACACACAAACACAAGTGTACCACATCATTCATCGATCCTTTCCTATAGCATCGCTCAGCCTACATCTCTCCTCTCCTCATCCTCCTCTCATGACAAATTGTGTCTTTTCACAAGGAACAAAAACTCTTAATCGGCTTGAAGGCTCTCCGCCCTATGATTGCACTTCACCCCCTGCCATCATTCAACTCGTCTTCTCAGCTCTCAAAGCAACTTTCTAGCTGTTACTCACGATCGACTCTCCCGTTTCCATCCTAGCTTGGAGCTCCATCCCTTTCTGGCTCAAAATCAGAGAAAGCACAGTTCTTTCTGAATTCTTTGCTGCTAAAATCCCCTCCTCCTCCAGCCAGCTTCCCCGATTCATTTCCCAGCCCTCTAAACCCACTTCACCCGACTCAAGCATGCATCAACACAAGTCTATCCTCATTTAGTGGAAAAAGGATGGGCCCAGGAGTTCGCTTCTTGACCATGAGCTCCTTGAGGGGAGCATACACATCTCCCAGCTCTGTTCCATTGTACTCTCCCAAGCATAGTTTAGTGGGAGTCAGAGGACTTGGGTCCTAATCCTGCCTCTGTCCTTTTGCTGCTTGTGGGACCTTGGGCAAAGTGCTTCACTTCTCTGGCCTCAGGTTCCTCATCGGTAAAATGGCATGCAATAATTGTACATTCATCTTTCCATTCATTTTTTGTTCTTCTAGGAGGGCCAGGGAATGTGTTGTGATGTGATAAAGTGGATAGAGCATTCCCCCTCTGCCTTCAAACATGCCCACGTCTCCTCCAAACTAGCTCTCTTCCCCTGTTCAAAGCCCTGATGCCTGTCTGCTTATTTTGTTTTGTGGACTGTCTCCCCCTTCTAGACTGTGAGCCCGTTGTTGAATAGGGATTGTCTCTATCTGTTGCTGAATTGTACTTTCCAAGTGCTCAGTACATGCTCTGCACACAGTAAGCGCTCAAGAAATACGATTGAATGAATGAATTAGAGCCCAGATCCTCTTGACTCTCTTTCCACTAAGCGACACTGCTTCTGATTTAGAGAAATGGTGATTCTGACCCTGCTCATCCCAGTTCCCTATTGCAATTTCCCTCAGCTTTCCCCGGCTCCTCTCCGGACTCACTGGGCCCGTCCTGGGCTAGGGAGCATCGAACTCTGCTGAGAGAGAAGCTCACTCCATCTTGTCAGTCCTGGAGGCAGATGGGGATGACAGGAAGGTCTGGGCGAGTGATGGGAGCTGTCAGAATCCTCCCTCCCCCTCTCCGCTCTCCGGCTGGCTGCGCCGTCCTCTCAGACGACGGCGGGTTATTGCCTGGGAGATTCCCCGTGGGAGGACGGACCCGGGGCTCCGCTGAGACGGCCGGCCTTTCGGGACTCTCGGAAGGCCGGGATCGTGCTCTCCCTGTGGTCCCGGCCCTCACAACCTAAATAACTACCCATTCCCGTGTGGTTCCCACTCTGGGACTCCTTCAACAGACTAATCATCATTCCCTTTCTGTGATTCATTCGTTCATTCATTCAATCTTATTTACTGAGTGCTTACTGTGTGTAGAGCACTGTACTAAGCGCTGGAAAAGTACAATTCGGCAACAGAGACCATCCCTACACAACAACGGGCTCACGGTCTAGAAGGGGGAGCCGGACAATGAAACAAAACAAGTAGACAGGCGTCAATACCATCTAAGTAGATAAACTGAATTATAGATATATACATATCATTAATAAAGTAAATAGATTATTAATAGCATTCTGGTTATGCTCTGAGGATTGGAGTTTCCTCCCACGCCAGGGCTTGGGACCCCTTCTAGACTGTGAGCCCATCGATGGGTAGGGACCGTCTCTCTATGTTGCCAACTTGTTCTTCCCAAGTGCTTAATGCAGTGCTCTGCACGCAGTAAGCGCTCAATAAATACGATTGAATGAATGAATAAATACGATTGAATGAATGAATGAATCTGAAATCTGCAGCAATCCAACTTTGACAATCCCCTCTAGACTGGAAGCTCATCATGGGCAGGAAATGTGGCTACCAACCTTGTTACATTGTTATATCGTACTCTCCCAAGCACTTACTACCAAGGTCTGCACGTAGTAAGCACTCAGTAAATAAGATCGATTGATGGATGCGCATTATCTTCCCCTACCGAATTTCTATCTGTATTCTCCATCCCTCCCAAGCTCACCCTCTCACTGTGCCCGTTCCCAACTCCCCTGACTCAGACCCCTACCTCACCACCTTTCCCTCGCTGGGAATTCCCTCTCCCTTCATATCCACCAGCCCTCGGGGCTTCCCATCTTCCACACTCCTTCTCGAAACTCTATGAAATCCACGGGACCTTCCCCGATACATTTTTTCATAATGGTACATGGTAAATGTTTCCTATTTTCTAGGGACCGCTCTAAGCACTAAAGTCACCGAAAGCTAGCCAGGTTGGACCAGTTCCTGTCCAACATAGGACTTCCAGTCTTAATCCCCATTTTACAGATGAGGTAGTTGAGGCAAGAAGTGAAATGACTTGCCAAAGGTCACATGGCAGACAAGCGGTGGAGGCAGAATTCGAACCCAGGCCCTCTGACGCCCAGGTCCATGCTCTATCAACTGGGCTATGCTGCTTCCCCATGCTTCCTTGTCTCAGGGTGCTTAATTGTCTCGGTCTGGGCCTGTGTAAAAAGCCCCCCTCCCCATCCTTAATAATAATGATAACAATAATCAGGATAGTGGTATTTGATAAGTGTTTATTATGTGTTGGAGTGGATACTAGCAAACTGGATCAGAATTTATTAAGAATTTCCTTACAAAACGACTGCCAAGTGTCAGAGTAGAAACCAACAAATCATATGGGAGACGTTTCCTGACCCGCGGGGGCTCAGATTGAAAGACAAAGAGAGAGCGCATATTGAATGCCGATTTTACAGCGAGACCCAGAGGGGTTACGTACCTGAACCAAGGTGATACAGCAGGCCCGTGGCAGAACTGGGCAGACATTTCTAAGCTCATGACGCCCAGCCACACGCTCATTCCACTACACCATGGTGTTGCCCAAACAATCACTTGTCATTCATTCATTCATTCATCACTCATATTTATCGAGTGCTTACCGCGAGCAGAGCACCCTACTAAGCGTTTGGAAAGTACCATTCAGAATAAAGAGAGACAATCCGTGCCCACACCGGGCTTAAAGTCACACCCGGCTTATCAGCTTCCATCCCAGACATTGACAAATCCTCAGACGCCGGACTTTGTCTTTGGAAAGCTCTTTATATGGCTACCCCCACGGTCAGAATCCTGATGAGGAACGGGATAGTCAGCAAAAGGAAAGAGCCGTTTTGTCCCTTAGAAGAGGGAGGAGGAGTCTCCCCTTTAGGACTCTCCCCAGGGCGGCCTTCATGTCCCGGTTCCTCAGGCTGTAGATGAGAGGGTTCAGGGCGGGAGGCATCACGGTGTAGGATATGGACAACAGGAGGTCCAGGCTCGAGGGGGAGTCTGACACGGGCTTGATGTTGGTGAAAGTTCCGGTCAAGAGGAAGACGATGACAACAGCGAGGTGAGGCAGGCAGGTGGAGAAGGCTTTGGCCAGGCTCTCGGCGGCCGGCATCCTCAGCACTGCCTGGAAGATGCGCACGTATGAGACGACGATGAAGACCAGGCAGACGACAACTAAAGCTGCCCCACCGATGATGCTCACATTGCTGATGACGTGATCCTCAGAGCAGGAGATCTTCAGCAGTGAGGGCATGTCACAGAAGAACTGCTGGATGATGTTGGACCCGCAGAAGCTCAGGGAGAAAGTCGAGGCTGAATACAACACCCCAAAAATCACCCCGATGAGCCAGGAGGCGGCCGCCATTTTTCCACAGGCCGTGTCGGTCATGATGAGCTCGTAGCGCAGGGGGAGGCAGATGGCGGCGTAGCGGTCGTAGGACATCGCCGTGAGGAGGAACACCTCTGAACTACAAAACATGTCCACTGAGAAGACCTGGGCAGCACAGCCCAGGAGGGAGATGGCTGTACGATCGGTCAGGGAGATGACAGCAGACTTGGGGACGGTGATGGAGATGTAGCAGATGTCGGCGACGGACAGGTTCCTGAGGAAGAAGTACATGGGGGCGTGGACCAGCTGCAGCTCCCGGACCTCCGAGAAACCCAGCAGGAGAAATTCCTTCACCGTGAAGACATTGGGCATTTTGGGGAGGCAGCCCTGACTTTCTGCATGTGATGAGAGAAGAGCCAAAGTTAGAGTCCATTGATGGGATGAGTGAAGGAATTGACAGGACACTCGCTGGTGATTCTCCATGGAGAGGAGGGTGTTATTGAATTCAAAATGATCTCTGAGTTCACGGTGGAGGCATTGAACATTTCTGGGGAATGATGCTGACTCCCTGAACAGGAAGAGGGAAGACTTCGATTCAGATAAATTGATGATGGGGGTGAAGGAATAGGACTAAGTCGATCGGTTCTATTTACTAAGGACCCACAGAGGACGTGGTATTAATACATATAATCACTGCCCCCAGGGAGCTTCCATTATATTGGGGGCACCAAGCTTCAAACTGTGTAGAAGCAGGGGGCTATTGGGAAGAACACAGGCCTGGGAATCAGAGGACCTGGGTTCTAATCCCACCTCTACCAGTTCTCTGCTGCATAACCATGAGAAAGTGACTTAATTTCTCTACGCCTCAGTTTTCTCTATAATGAAAAGAGGATCTGATATCTGTTTTCCCCCCTACTTTGTCTGTGAATCCCTCGTGAGACACGGACTGTGTTCTACCAGATGGTCCTGAATCTCCCTCAGCACTTAATACTTTACTTGGAATGTAGTACACTCTTAATGAGGATCAGGAGTGTTATGTTTGGTTGAGGAGACCAAAGCTGAAATGAATAGCGGATAGCCGAGGTCAGAGAATATAAAGATATGTTAATGACTGTTGTGAAATGTTCTCGGTGGTTTTAGAGTCAAATGAGGAGTGCCTTCACACATAAATTCATCCGTTTAGTGGAGAAAGAATGGGCCCGGTAGAGAGTAGTACCTGGATTCTAATCCTGTTTTCGCTCCTTGTCTGCTCTGTGACCTGGAGCCCGCTACTAACTGTCTCTGTGCCTCGGTTCCCTCATCTGAAAAACGGGGGTTACAACTGTGAGCACCCTATGGGGCATGGACTATGTCTAGCCTGATCAGCTTGTATCCACCCTAGTGCTTAGTAGAGTACCTGGCACATAATAAGCACTTAAAACCACCATAAAACAATCAAACAACAATAAAAAACACCATGTATACTCCAAACTGATCCCATTTGCTCACATATCTGCATTCACACTTGTACACACACAAACACAAGTGTACCTCATCATTCATCGAGTCCTTTCCTATAGCATCGCTCAGCCTACATCTCTCCTCTCCTCATCTTCCTCTCATGACAAATTGTGCCTTTCACAAGGAACAAAAACTCTTAATCGGCTTGAAGGCTCTCCGCCCTATGACTGCACGTCACCCCCTGCCATCGTTCAACTCTTCTTCTCAGCTTTCAAAGCAACTTTCTAGTTGTTACTCACGATCGACTCTCCCGTTTCCATCCTAGCTTGGAGCTCCCTCCCTTTCTGGCTGAAAATCAGAGCGAGCGCAGTTCTTTCTGAATTCTTTATTGCTAAAATCCCCCCCTCCTCCAACCAGCTTCCCCGATTCATTTCCCAGCCTTCTAAACCCACTTCACCCACCTCAAGCGTGAATCAACTCAAGTCCATCCTCATTTAGTGGAAAAAGGATGGGCCCAGGAGTTCGCTTCTTGACCGCGAGCTCCTTGAGGGGAGCATACCCGTCTCCCAGCTCTGTACCATTGTACTCTCCCAAGCATAGTTTAGTGGGAGTCAGAGGACTTGGGTTCTAATCCTGCCTCTGTCCCTTTGCTGCTGTGGGACCTTGGGCAAAGTGCTTCACTCCTCTGGCCTCAGGTTCCTCATCGGTAAAATGGCAGGCAATAATTGTACATTCATCTTTCCATTCATTTTTTTTCTTCTAGGAGGGCCAGGGAATGTGTCTGTTGTGATGTGATAAAGTGGATAGAGCATTCCCCCTCTGCCTTCAAACATGCCCACGTCTCCTCCAAACTAGTTCTCTTCCCCTGTACAAAGCCCTGACGCCTGTCTGCTTATTTTGTTTTGTGGACTGTCTCCCCCTTCTAGACTGTGAGCCCGTAGTTTAATAGGGATTGTCTCTATTTGTTGCTGAATTGTACTTTCCAAGTGCTCAGTACATGCTCTGCACACAGTAAGCGCTCAAGAAATACGATTGAATGAATGAATTAGAGCCCAGATCCTCTTGACTCCTGGGCCCGTGCTCTTTCCACTAAGCGACACTGCTTTTGATTTAGAGAAATTGCGATTCTGACCCTGGTCATCCCAGTTCCCTATTGCAATTTCCCTCAGCTTTCCCCCGCTCCTCTCCGGACTCACCGGGCCTGTCCCGGGCTGGGGAGCGTCGACCTCTGCTGAGAGAGAGGCTCGCTCCATCTCGTCCGTCCTGGAGGCGGATGGGGATGACAGGAAGGTCTGGGCGAGTGATGGGGGCTGTCAGGATCCTCCCTCCCCCTCTCTGCTCTCGGGCTGGCTGTGCCGTCCCCTCAGAAGACGGCGCGTTATTTCCTGGGAGATTCCCCGTGGGAGAACGGGCCCGGGGCTCCGCTGAGACGGCCGGCCATCCGGGACTCTCGGAAGGCCGGGATCGTGCTCTCCCTGTGGTCCCGGCCCTCACAACCTAAATAACTACCCATTCCCGTGTGGTTCCCACTCTGGGACTCCTTCAACAGACTAATCATCATTCCCTTTCTGTGATTCATTCGTTCATTCATTCAATCTTATTTACTGAGTGCTTACTGTGTGTAGAGCACTGTACTAAGCGCTGGAAAAGTACAATTCGGCAACAGAGACAATCCCTACACAACAATGGGCTCAGGGTCTAGAAAGGGGAGCCGGACAATAAAACAAAACAAGTAGACAGGCGTCAATACCATCTAAATGGATAAATGGAATTACAGATGTATACATATCATTAATAAAGTAAATAGATTAATAATAGCATTCTGGTTATGCTCTGAGGTTTGGAGTTTCCTCCCACGCCAGGGCTTGGGACCCCTTCTAGACAGTGATCCCGTTGTTGGGTAGGGAACGTCTCTCTAATGTTGCCAACTTGTACTTCCCAAGCGTTTGGTACAGTGCTCTGCACGCAGTAAACGCTCAATAAGTACGATTGAATGAATAAATAAATCTGAAATCTGCAGCAATCCAACTTTGACATTCCCCTCTAGACTGTAAGCTCATCATGGGCAGGAAATGTGGCTACCAACCCTGTTACATTGTTATATCATACTCTCCCAAGCGCTTACTACCAAGGTCTGCACATAGTAAGCACTCAGTAAATAAGATCGATTGATGGATGCGCATTATCTTCCCCTACTGAATTTCTATCTGCATTCTCCATCCCTCGCAAGCTCACCCTCTCACTGTGCCCGTTCCCAACTCCCCTGACTCAGACCCCTACCTCACCACCTTTTCCCCGCTGGGAATTCCCTCTCCCTTCATATCCACCAGCCCTCGGGGCTTCCCATCTTCCACACTCCTTCCCGAAACTCTATGAAATCCACGGGACCTTCCCCATTACATTTTTTCATAATGGTACATGGTAAATGTTTCCTATTTTCTAGGGACCGCTCTAAGCGCTGAAGTCACCGAAAGCTAGCCAGGTTGGACCAGTCCCTGTCCAACATAGGACTTCCAGTCTTAATCCCCATTTTACAGATGAGGTAGTTGAGGCAAGAAGTGAAATGACCTGTCCAAGGTCACATGGCAGACAAGCGGTGGAGGCAGAATTCGAACCCAGGCCCTCTGACGCCCAGGTCCATGCTCTATCAACTGGGCTATGCTGCTTCCCCGTGCTTCCTTATCTCAGGGTGCTTAATTGTCTCGGTCTGGGCCTGTGTAAAAAGCCCCCCTCCCCATCCTTAATAATAATGATAACAATAATCAGAATAGTGGTATTTGATAAGTGTTTATTATGTGCTGGAGTGGATACTAGCAAATTGGGTCAGAATTTATTAAGAATTTCCTTACAAAAAGACTGCCAAGTGTCAGAGTAGAAACAAACGAATCGTATCGGAGACGTTTCCTGACCCGCGGGGGCTCAGATTGTAGGAGAAAGAGAGAGCATATATTTAACCCCGATTTTACAGCGAGACCCAGAAAGGTTACGTAGCTGAACCAAGTTGATACGGCAGGCCCGTGGCAGAACCGGGCAGACATTTCTAAGCTCATGACGCCCAGCCACACGCTCATTCCACTACACGATGGTGTCGCCCAAACAATCACTTGTCAGTCAGTCATTCATTCATCAATCATATTTATCGAGTACTTACCGCGAGCAGAGCACCGTACTAATCATTTGGAAAATACCATTCAGAATAAAGGGAGACAATCCGTGCCCACACCGGGCTTACAGTTACACCCGGCTTAACAGCTTCCATCCCAGACATTGTCAAATCCTCAGACGCCGGACTTTGTCTTTGGAAAGCTCTTTATATGGCTACCCCCACGGTCGGAATCCTGATGAGGAACGGGATAGTCAGCAAAAGGAAAGAGCCGTTTTGTCCCTTAGAAGAGGGAGAAGGAGCCTCCCCTTTAGGACTCTCCCCAGGGCGGCCTTCATGTCCCGGTTCCTCAGGCTGTAGATGAGGGGGTTCAGGGCGGGGGGCACCACGGTGTAGGATACGGACAACAGGAGGTTCAGGGTCGAGGGGGAGTCTGACACGGGCTTGACGTAGGTGAAAGTTCCGGTCACGAGGAAGATGGTGACAACGGCGAGGTGAGGCAGGCAGGTGGAGATGGCTTTGGCCCGGCTCTCTTTGGCCGGCATCCTCAGCACGGCCCGGAAGATGTGCACGTACGAGACGATGATGGAGACCAAGCAGATGACAACTAAAGCTACGCCACAGGGTACGGTCACGTCGATGACGACGTGGTCCTCGGAGCAGGAGATCTTCAGCAGGGAGGTGATGTCACAGAAGAACTGCTGGATGATGTTGGACCCGCAGTAGCTCAGGGAGAAAGTCAAAGCTGAATACAAGACCCCAGACATCACCCCTATGAGCCAGGAGGCGGCCGCCATCTTTCCACAGGCCGTGTCGGTCATGATGAGCTCATAACGCAGGGGGAGGCAGATGGCGGCGTAGCGGTCGTAGGACATCGCCGTGAGGAGGTACATCTCTGAACCACCAAACAGGACCACCGAGAACACCTGGGTGGCACAGCCCAGGAGGGAGATGGCTCTACGATCGGTCAGGGAGATGACGGCAGACTTGGGCACGGTGACGGAGATGTAGCAGAGGTCGATGAAGGACAGGTTCCTGAGGAAGAAGTACATGGGGGTGCGGAGGCGCCGGTCAAGGGCGGTGACGGCGACGATGAGGAGATTCCCCGTCAGGGCCGCCAGGTAGACCAGGAGGAACAGCGTGGCGTGGACCAACTGCAGCTCCCGGACCTCCGAGAAACTCAGCAGGAGGAATTCCTTCACCGTGGAGATGTTGGGCATTGTGGGGAGGCAGCACTGACTTTCTGCATGTGATGAGAGAAAAGCCAAAGTCAGAGTCCGTTGATGGGATGAGTAATTCGTATTACTCCCTCACAGAGATCTCCGCTCTCTTGACCCCATCCAACTTTCTGAGCGCCTCACACCCCACTTCACCCCACCTCGCCTCCCTCTCCTCTCTACCCAATCTTGATGATCAGATTACTGCTCTCAACTCTACGCTTTCTACTCAGCTAGACTCACTCGCTCCCCTTTCCCTTCGCCGCTCTCATACCAGTAACCCACAGCCCTGGATCACTGCCACTGTCCGCCTCCTTCACTCTTATGCTCGAGCTGCCGAATGCTGCTGGCGAAAGTCCTCATCCTCCTCGACCTCTCAGCTGCCTTCGACACTGTGGACCACCCCCTTCTCCTCAACACGGTATCCAACCTTGGCTTCACAGACTCCGTCCTCTCCTGGTTCTCCTCTTATCTCTCCGGTCATTCATTCTCAGTCTCCTTTGCGGGCTCCTCCTCCCCCTCCCATCCCCTTACTGTAGCGGTTCCTCAAGGTTCAGTTCTTGATCCCCTTCTGTTCTCGATCTACACTCACTCCCTTGGTGACCTCATTCACTCCCACAGCTTCAACTATCATCTCTACGCTGATGACACCCAGATCTACATCTCTGACCCTGCTCTCTCCCCCCCCGCTCGAGGCTCGCATCTCCTCCTGCCTTCAGGACATCTCCATCTGGTTGTCTGCCCGCCACATAAAACTCAACATGTCCAAGACTGAACTCCTTGTCTTCCCTCCCAAACCCTGCCCTCTCCCTGACTTTCCCATCACTGTTGACGGCACTACCGTCCTTCGCATATCACAGGCCCGCAACCCTGGTGTCATCCTCGACTCCACTCTCTCGTTCACCCCTCACATCCAAGCCGTCACCAAAACCTGCCGGTCTCAGCTCCGCAACATTGCCAAGATCCGCCCTTTCCTCTCCATCCAAACCGCTACCTTGCTCGTTCAAGCTCTCATCCTATCCCGTCCGGACTCCTCTCCGATCTCCCATCCTCTTGTCTCTCCCCACTTCAATCCATACTTCACGCCGCTGCCCGGATCGTCTTTGTCCAGAAACGCTCTGGGCATGTTACACACCTCCTCAAAAATCTCCAGTGGCTACCATTCAACCTACGCATCAGGCAGAAACTCCTCACCCTCGGCTTCAAGGCTGTCCATCACCTCGCCCCCTCCTACCTCACCTCCCTTCTCTCCTTCTCCAGCCCACCCCGCACCCTCCGCTCCTCTGCCGCTAATCTCCTCGCCATGCCTCGTTCTCGCCTTTCCCGCCGTCGACCCCCGGCCCACGTCATCCCCCTGGCCTGGAATGCCCTCCCTCTGCCCATCCGCCAAGCTAGCTTTCTTCCTCCCTTCAAGGCCCTACTGAGAGCTCACTTCCTCCAGGAGGCATTCCCAAACTGAGACCCCTCCTTCCTCTCCCCCTCCTCCCCCCTTCATCCTCCCCGACCTACCTCCTTCCCTTCCCCACAGCACCTGTATATATGTATAGATGTTTGTACGTATTTATTACTCTAGTTATTGATTTATTTTGCTTGTACATATCTATTCTATTTATTTTATTTTGTTAATATGTTTTGTTTTGTTCTCTGTCTCCCCCTTCTAAACTGTGAGCCCTACTGTTGGGTTGGGACCGTCTCTATATGTTGCCAACTTGTACTTCCCAAGCGCTTAGTACAGTGCTCTGCACTCAGTAAGTGCTCAATAAATATGATTGATTGATTGATTGACTGACTGAAGAAATTGACAGGACACTCGCTGGTGATTCTCCACGGAGAGGAGGGAGTTATTGAATTCAAAATGATCTCTGAGTTCACGGTCGAGGCACTGAACGTTTCTGGGGAATGATGTCGACTCCCTGCACAGGATGAGGGAAGACTTCAATTCAGAGACATTGATGTTGGGGGTGAAGGAATAGGACTAAGTCGATCGGTTCTATTTATTGAGGACCTACAGAGGACGTGGTATTAATACATATAATCACTGCCCCCAGGGAGCTTCCATTCCATTGGGGGCACCAAACTTCAAACTGTGTAGACGCAGGGGGCTACTGGGAAGGACACAGGCCTGGGAATCAGGGGACCTGGGTTGTAATCCCACCTCTACCAGTTCTCTGTTGCAAAGCCATGAGAAAGGAAGTTAATATCTCTACGCCTCAGTTTTCTCTATAGTAAAAAGAGGATTTGATATCTGTTTTCCCCCCTACTTGGTCTGTGAATCCCTCGTGAGACATGGACAGTGTTCTACCAGATGGTCCTGAATCTCCTTCAGTACTTAATACTTTACTTGAAATGTAGTACGCTCTTAATGAGGATCAAGAGTATTATTTTTGGTTGAGGAGACCAAAGATGAAATGAATAGCGGGTAGCAGAGGTCAGAGAATATAAAGATATGTTCATGACTGCTGTGAAATGTTCTCGGTGGTTTTAGAGTCAAACGAGAAGTGCCTTCACACATAAATTCATCCATTTAGTGGAGAAAGAATGGGCCCAGTAGAGAGTAGTACCTGGATTCTAATCCTCTTTACGCTCCTGTTTTCTGCTGTGGACCTGGGGCCCGTGGCTTACCGTCTCTGTGCCTCGGTTCCCTCATCTGAAAAACGGGGGTTACAAGTGTGAGCACCCTGTGGGGCATGGACTGTGTCCAACCTGATCAGCCTGTATCCACCCAAGTGCTTAGTACAGTACCTGGCACATAATGAGCACTTAAAAACACCATAAAAGAAACAAACAACAACAACAAAAAACCACGTGTAACTCGTAACCGATCCCATTTGCTCACATATCTGCATTCACACTTGTACACACACAAACACAAGTATGCATCATCATTCATCGAGTCCTTTCCTATAACATCGCTCAGTCTACATCGCTCCTCTCCTCATCCACCTCTTATGACAATTTGTGTCTTTTCACAATGAACAAAAAAATCTTTTCATTGGCCTGAAGGCTCTCTGCCCTAAGACTGCACTTCACCCCCTTTCCATCGTTTAACTCATCTTCTCAGCTCTCAAAGCAACATTCTAGTTGTTATTCACGATCGACTCTCCCGTTTCCATTCTAGGCTGGAACTCCCTCTCTTAACAGCTCAACATCAGAGCGAGCACAGTTCTTTCTGAGGTCTTTGCTGCTAAAATGCCCCCCGCCTCCAACCAGCTTCCCCGATTCATTTCCCAGTCCTCTAAACCCACTTCACCCAACTCAAGTGTGAATCAACTCAAGTCCATCCTCATTTAGTGCAAAAAGGATGGGCCCAGGAGTTCCCTTCTTAACCGTGTGCTCCTTGAGGGGAGCAAACACATCTCCCAGCTCTGTACCATTGTACTCTCCCAAGCATAGTTTAGTGGGAGTCAGAGGACTTGGATTCTAATCCTGCCTCTGTCCCTTTGCTGCTGTGGGACCTTGGGCAAGGCGCTTCACTTCTCTGGCCTCAGTTTCCTCATCGGTAAAATGGCATGCAATAATTGTATATTCGTCTTTCCATTCATTTTTTTTTCTTCTAGGAGGGGCAGGGAATGTGTCTGTTGTGGTGTGATAAAGTGGATAGAGCATTCCCCATCTGCCTTCAAACATGCCCACGTCTCCCCCAAACTAGCTCTCTTCCCCTGTTCAAAGCCCTGACGCCTGTATACTTGTTTTCTTTGTGTGCGGACTGCCTCCCCCTTCTAGACTGTGAGCCCGTTGTTGGATAGGGATTGTCTCTATCTGTTGCCAAATTGTACTTTCCAAGCCCTTAGTACAGTGCTCTACACATAGTATGCGCTCAATAAATACGATTGAATGAATTAATTAGAGCCTAGGTCCTCTTGACTCCCGGGCCCCTGCTCTTTCCATTAAGCGACACTGCTTCTGATTTAGAGAAATTGCGACCCTGACCCTGGTCATCCCAGTTCCCTACTGAAATTTCCCTCAGCATTCCCCCGCTCCTCTCCGGACTCACCGGGCCCGTCCTGGGCTGGGGAGCGTCGAACTCTGCTGAGAGAGAGGCTCACTCTATATAGTCGGTCCTGGACACGGATGGGGGTTACCGGAAGGTCTGGACGCGGGATGGGGGCTGTCAGGATCCTCTCTCCCCATCTCGGCTCTCCGGCTGGCTGTGCTGTCGCCTCAGATGATGCCCGGTTATTTCCTGGGAGACTCCCCATGGGAGGACAGACCCGGGGCTCCGCTGAGACGGCTGGCTGCCTGGGAATCTCAGAAGGCCGGGATCGTGCCCTCCCTGCGGTCCCGGCCCTCACAACCTAAATCACTACCCATTCCCGTGTGGTTCCAACTCTGTGACTCCTTCAACAGACTAATCATCATTCCCTTTCGTGATTCATTCATTCATTCATTCATTCAATCATATTCATTGAGCGCTTACTGTGTGCAGAGCACTGTACTAAGCGCTGGAAAAGTACAATTCGGCAACAGAGACAATCCCTACACAACAACGGGCTCAGGGTCTAGAAGGGAGAGCCAGACAACAAAATAAAACAAGTAGACAGCCGTCTATACCATCTAAATAGATAAATGGAATTACAGATGTATACACATCATTAATAAACTAAATAGATTAATAATAGCATTCCGGTTATGCTCTGAGGATTGGAGTTTCATCCCACGCCAGGGCTTCGGATCCCTTCTGGACTGTTAGCCCGTTGTTGGGTGGAACTGTCTCTATGTGTTGCCAACTTGTACTTCCCAAGTGCTTAGTGAAGTGCTCTGCATGCAGTAAGCGCTCAATAAATACGATTGAATGAATGAATAAATACGATTGAATGAATGAATGAATCTGAAATCTGCAGCAATCCAACTTTGACATTCCCCTCTAGACTGTAAGCTCATCATGGGCAGGAAATGTGGCTACCAACCCTGTTACATTGTTATATCGTACTCTCCCAAGCGCTTACTACCAAGGTCTGCACATAGTAAGCACTCAGTAAATAAGATCGATTGATGGATGCGCATTATCTTCCCCTACTGAATTTCTATCTGCAATCTCCATCCCTCCCAAGCTCACCCTCTCACTGTGCCCGTTCCCAACTCCCCTGACTCAGACCCCTACCTCACCACCTTTTACCCGCTTGGAATTCCCTCTCCCTTCATATCCACCAGCCCTCGGGGCTTCCCATCTTCCACACTCCTTCCCGAAACTCTATGAAATCCACGGGACCTTACCCGATTAATTTTTTCATAATGGTACATGGTAAATGTTTCCTATTTTCTAGGGACCGCTCTAAGCACTGAAGTCACTGAAAGCTAGCCAGGTTGGACCAGTTCCTGTCCAACATAGGACTTCCAGTCTTAATCCCCATTTTACAGATGAGGTAGTTGAGGCAAGAAGTGAAATGACCTGTCCAAGGTCACATGGCAGACAAGTGGTGGGGGCGGAATTCGAAGCCAGGCCCTCTGACGCCCAGGTCCATGCTCTATCAACTGGGCTATGCTGCTTCCCCATGCTTCCTTATCTCAGGGTGCTTAATTGTCTCGGTCTGGGCCTGTGTAAAAAGCCCCCCTCCCCATCCTTAATAATAATTACAATAATCAGAATAGTGGTATTTGATAAGTGTTTATTATGTGCTGGAGTGGATACTAGCAAATTGGGTCGGAATTTATTAAGAATTTCCTTATAAAAAGACTGCCAAGTGTCAGAGTAGAAACAAACTAATCATATCGGAGACGTTTCCTGACTCGCGGGGGCTCAGATTGAAAGACAAAGAGAGAGCGCATATTGAATGCCGATTTTACAGCGAGACCCAGAGGGGTTACGTAGCTGAACCAAGTTGATACGGCAGGCCTGTGGCAGAACCGGGCAGACATTTCTAAGCTCATGACGCCCAGCCACACGCTCATTCCACTACACCGTGGTGTCGCCCAAACAATCACTTGTCATTCTTTCATTCATTCATCAGTCATATTTATCGAGTACTTTCCGCGAGCAGAGCACCCTACTAAGCGTTTGGAAAGTACCATTCAGAATAAAGAGAGACAATCTGCGCCCACACCGGGCTTAAGGTCACACCCGGCTTATCAGCTTCCATCGCAGACATTGACAAATCCTCAGACACCGGACTTTGTCTTTGGAAAGCTCTTTATAAGTCTACCCCCACGGTCGGAATCCTGATGAGGAACGGGATAGTCAGCAAAAGGAAAGAGACGTTTGGTCCCTTAAAAGAGGGAGGAGGAGTCTCCCCTTTAGGACTCTCCCCAGGGCAGCCTTCATGTCCCGGTTCCTCAGGCTGTAGATGAGGGGGTTCAGGGAGGGGGGCATCACGGTGTAGGATATGGACAACAGGAGGTCCAGGGTCGAGGGGGAGTCTGACAGGGCCTTGATGTTGGTGAAAATTCTGGTCAAGAGGAAGACGATGACGACAGCGAGGTGAGGCAGGCAGGTGGAGAAGGCTTTGGCCCGGCTCTCTTTGGCCGGCATCCTCAGAACGGCCCGGAAGATGCGCACGTATGAGACGACGATGAAGACCAGGCAGACGACAACTAAAACTGCCCCACCGGTGATGCTTACGTCGCTGACGACGTGATCCTCGGAGCAGGAGATCTTTAGCAGGGAGGGGATGTCACAGAAGAACTGCTGGATGATGTTGGACCCGCAGAAGCTCAGGGAGAAAGTCGAAGCTGAAGATAAGAACACAAACATCACCCCGGTGAGCCAGGAGGCGGCCGCCATCTCTCCACAGGCCGTGTCGGTCATGATGAGCTCGTAGCGCAGGGAGAGGCAGATGGCGGCATAGCGGTCGTAGGTCATCGACGTGAGGAGGTGCATCTCTGAACCACCAAACAGGACCACAGAGAAGACCTGGGCGGTACAGCCCAGGAGGGAGATGGCTCTACAATCGGTCAGGAAGATGACGGCAGACTTGGGGACGGTGACGGAGATGTAGCAGAGGTCGACGATGGACAGGTTCCTGAGGAAGAAGTACATGGGAGTGCGGAGGCAGCGGTCGAGGGCGGTGACGGCGACGATGAGGAGATTCCCCGTCAGGGCCGCCAGGTAGACCAGGAGTAACAGCGCGGCGTGGACCAGCTGCAGCTCCCGGACCTCTGAGAAACCCAGCAGGAGGTATTCCTTCACCGTGGAGACGTTGGGCATTCTGGGGAGGCAGCCCTGACTTTCTGCATGTGATGAGAGAAGAGCCAAAGTTAGAGTCCATTGATGGGATGAGTGAAGGAATTGATAGGACACTCGCTGATGATTCTCCATGGAGAGGAGGGAGTTATTCAATTCAAAATGATCTCTGAGTTCACGGTGGAGGCACGGAACGTTTCTGGGGACTGATGTCGACTCCCAGCACAGGATGAGGGAAGACTTCAATTCAGAGACATTGATGTTGGGGGTGAAGGAATAGGACTAAGTCGATCGGTTTCATTTATTGAGGACCTACAGAGGACGTGGTATTAATACATATAATTACTGCCCCCGGGGATCTTCCATTCTACTGGGGGCAGCAAGCTTCAAACTGCATAGAAGCAGGGGGCTATTGGGAAGGACACAGGCCTGGGAATCAGAAGACCTGGGTTCTAATCCCACCTCTATCAATCAATAAATCAATCAATCAATCGTATTTATTGAGCGCTTACTCTGTGCAGAGCACTGTACTAAGCTCTTGGGAAGTACAAGTTGGCAACATATAGAGACAGTCCCTACCCAACAGTGGGCTCACAGTCTTGAAGGGGGAGACAGAGAACAAAACCAAACATATTAACAAAATAAAATAGAATAGATATGTTCAAGTAAAATAAATAAATAAATAAATAAATAGAGTAATAAATATGTACAAACATATATACATATATACATATATACATGTGATGTGGGGAAAGGAAGGAGGTAAGACGTGGGATGGAGAGGGAGACGAGGGGGAGAGGAAGGAGGGGGTTCAGTCTGGGAAGGCCTCCTGGAGGAGGTGAGCTCTCAGTAGGGCCTTGAAGGGAGGAAGAGAGCTAGCTTGGTGAATGTTGGGAGGTAGGGCATTCCAGGCCAGGGGGATCACTTGAGCTGGGGATCGACAGCGGGACAGGCGAGAATGACGCCCGGTGAGGAGATTAGTGACAGAGGAGTGGAGGGTGTGGGCTGGGCTGGAGAAGGACAGAAGGGAGGTGAGGTAGGAGGGGGCGAGGTGATGGACAGCCTTGAAGCCGAGGGTGAGGAGTTTCTGCCTGATGCGCAGATTGATTGGTAGCCACTGGAGATTTTTGAGGAAGGGAGTAACATGCCCAGAGCGTTTCTGGACAAAGGCAATCCGGGCAGCTGCATGAAGTATGGACTGAAGTGGGGAGAGACACAAGGATGGGAGATCAGAGAGAAGGCTGATGCAGTAGTCCAGACGGGATAGGATAAGAGCTTGAACGAGCAGGGTAGCGGTATGGATGGAGAGGAAAGGGCGGATCTTGACAATGTTGCAGAGCTGAGACTGGCAGATTTTGGTGACGGCTTGGATGTGAGGGGTGAATTAGAGAGCGGAGTCGAGGATGACACCAAGGTTGCGGGCTTGTGAGACGGGAAGGATGGTAGTGCCGTCAACAGTGATGGGAAAGTCAGGGAGAGGGCAGGGTTTGGTAGGGAAGACAAGGAGTTCAGTCTTGGACATGTTGAGTTTTAGGTGGCGGGCAGACATCCAGATGGAGATGTCCTGAAGACAGGAGGAGATGCGAGCCTGGAGGGAGGGGGAGAGAGCAGGGGCAGAGATGGAGATTTGGGTGTCATCAGCGTAGAGATGATAGTTGAAGCCGTGGGAGCGAATGAGGTCTCTACCAGTTCTCTGCTGCAAAGCCATGAGAAAGTGACTTAATTTCTCTAAGCCTCGGTTTTCTCTATAGTAAAAAGAGGATTCGATATGTCTTTTCCCTCCTACTTAATCTGTGAATCCCTCGTGAGACACGGACTGTGTTCTACCAGATGGTCCTGAGTCTCCCCCAGCACTTAGTACTTTGCTTGGAATGTAGTACGCTCTTAATGAGGATCAAGAGAATTAATTTTGGTTGAGGAGACCGAGACTAAAATGAATAGCAGATAGCAGAGGTCAGAGAATATAAAGATATGTTCGTGACTGTTGTGAAATGTTCTCGGTGGTTTTAGGGTCAAACGAGAAGTGCCTTCACACATGAATTCATCCATTTAGTGGAGAAAGAATGGGTCTGGTAGAGAGTAGTACCTGGACTCTAATCCTGTCTTTGCGCCTTGTCTGCTGTGTGACCTGGGGCCCGTGGCTTACCGTCCCTGTGCCTCGGTTACCTCATTTGAAAAATGGGGGTTACTACTGTGAGCCCCCTATGGTGCATGGACTGTGTCCAATCTGATCAGTTTGTATCCACCCCAGTGCTTAGTGCAGTACCTGGCACATAATGAGCACTTAAAAACACCATAAAACAAACAAATAACAACAACAAAAAACCACGTATACTCCAAACCGATCTCACTTGCTCAGGTATTCATTCGTTCAATCGTATTTATTGCACGCTTACTGTGTGCGGAGCACTGTACTAAGAGCTTGGGAAGTACACGTTAACAACATATATAGATGGTCCCTACCCAACAACGGGCTCAAAGTCTAGAAGGGGGAGACAGACAACAAAACAAAACATGTGGACAGGGGTCAAGTCGTCAGAACAAATAGAATTAAAGCTAAATACATATCTGCATTCACACTTGTAAGCTCAAACACAAGTATACCTCATCATTCATCGAGTCCTTTCCTATAGGATCGCTCAGCCTACGTCTCTCCTCTCCTCATCCTCCTTTCATGACAATTTGTGTCTTTTCACAATGAACAAAAAACCTCTTCATCGGCTTGAAGGCTCTCCGCCATATGACTGCACTTCCCCCCCTTTCCATCGTTCAACTCGTCTTCTCAGCTCTCAGAGCAACTTTCTAGTTGTTACTCATGATCGACTCTCCGGTTTCCATCCTAGGCTGGAACTCCCTCTCTTATCAGATAAAAATCAGAGCGAGCACAGTTCCTTCTGAATTCTTTACTGCTAACCAGCCCTCCCCCCCCCCCCACCAACCAGCTTCCCTGGTTCATTTCCCAGCCCTCTAAACCCACTTCACCCAACTCAAGCGTTAATCAACTCAAGTCCATCCTCATTTCGTGGAAAAAGGATGGGCCCAGGAGTTCTCTTCTTGGCCGTGAGCTCCTTGAGGAGAGCGTACACATCTCCCAGCTCTGTTCCATTGTACTCTCCCAAGCATAGTTCAGTGGGAGTCAGAGGACTTGGGTCCTAATCCTGCCTCTGTCCCTTTGCTGCTGTGGGACCTTGGGCAAGTCGCTTCACTTCTCTGGGCCTCAGTTTCCTCATCGGTAATATGGCATGCAAGGATTGTATATTCATCTTTACATTCATTTTTTTTCTTCTAGGAGGGGCAGGGAATGTGTCTGTTGTGGTCTGATAAAGTGGATAGAGCATTCCCCCTCTGCCTTCAAATATGCTCACGGCTCCCCCAAACTAGCTCTCTTCCCCTGTTCAAAGCCCTGACGCCTCTCTGCGTATTTTTTTTTTGTGGATTGTCTCCCCATTCTAGACTGTGAGCTCGTTGTTGGATAGGGATTGTCTCTATCTGTTGCCGAATTGTACTTTCCAAGCGCTTAGTACAGTGCTCTGCACACAGTAAGTGCTCAATAAATGCAATTGAATGCATTAATTAGAGCCCAGGTCCTCTTGACTGCCGAGCCTGTGCTCTTTCCACTAAGCGACACTGCTTCTGATTTAGAGAAATTGTGATTCTGACCCTGGTCATCCCTGTTCCCTATTGTAATTTCCCTCAGCTTTCCCCGCTCCTCTGCGGACTCACCAGTCCTGTCCTGGGCTGGGGAGCCTCTACCTCTGCTGAGAGAGAGACTCACTCCATCTCATCGGTCCTGGGCATGTGTGGGGGTGACAGGAAGGTCTGGGAGATGGGTGGGGGCTGTCAGGATCCTCCCTCCTCATCTCGGCTCTGCGGCTAGCTGTGCCGTCCCCTCAGATGACGGCGGGTTATTTCCTGAGAGATTCCCCTTGGAAGGATGGGCCCGGGGCTCCGCTGAGTTGGCCATCCGTCCGGGAATCTCAGAAGGCCGGGTCTGTGGGCTCTCTGCGGTCCCGGCCCTCACAACCTAAATAACTACCCATTCCCGTGTGATTTCCACACTGGGACTCCTTCAACAGACTAACCATCATTTCCTTTCTATGATTCATTCATTCAATTATATGTATTGAGTGCTTACTGTGTGCAGAGCACTGTACTAAGTGCTGGAAAAGTAAAATTCGGCAACAGAGACAATCCTTACACAACAACGGGCTCACAGTCTAGAAGGGGGAGCCAGACAACCAAATCAAACAAGTAGACAGGCATCAATACCATCTAAATAAATAAATTGAATTATAGATTTATGCATATCATTAAAAACGTAAATAGATTATTAATAGCATTCTGGTTATGCTCAGAGGTTTGGAGTTTCCTCCAGGGCTTGGGACCCCTTCTAGACTGTGAGCCCGTTGTTGGGTAGGGACCGTCTCTCTATGTTGCCAACTTGTACTTCCCAAGCGCTTAGTACAGTGCTCTGCACGCAGTAAGCGCTCAATAAATATGATTGAATGAATATATAAATACGATTGAATGAATGAATGAATCTGAAATCAGCAGCAATCCAACTTTGACATTCCTCTCTAGACTGGAAGCTCATCATGGGCAGAATATGTGGCTACCAACCCGGTTACATTTTTCTACCGTACTCTCCCAAGTGCTTACTACCAAGGTCTGCACATAGTAAGCACTCAATAAATAAGATGGACTGATGGATGCGCATTATCTTCCCCTACTGAATTTCTATCTGCATTCTCCATCCCTCCCAAGCTCCCCCTCTTACTGTGCCTTCTTCCCAACTCTCCCAACTCAGACCCCTACCTCACCACCTTTCCCCTGCTTGGAATTCCCTCTCCATTCATATCCACCAGCCCTCGGGGCTTCCCATCTTCCAATCTCCTTCCCGAAACTCTATGAAATCCACGGGACCTTCCCCGATTAATTTTTTCATAATGGTACATGGTAAATGTTTCCCATTTTCTAGGGACCACTCTAAGCGCTAAAGTCCCCACAAGATAGTCAGGTTGGACCAGTCCCTGTCCCGCATAGGACTTTCATTCTTAATCCCCATTTTACAAATGAGGTAATTGAGGCAAGAAGTGAAATGATTTGCCCAAGGTCACATAGCAGACAAGCAGTGGAGGCGGAATTAGAACCCAGGCCCTCTGACGCCAAGGTCCAGGCTCTATCAACTGGGCTATGCTGCTTCCCTGTGCTTCCATGTCTTAGGGTGCTTAATTGTCTACGTCTGGGCCTGTGTAAAAAGCTCCCCTCCCCATCCTTAATAATGATGATAACAATAGTGGTATTTGATAAGTGTTTATTATGTGCTGGAGTGGATACTAGCCAACTGGGTCAGACGAGTCCCTGTCTCACACGGGCTCACAGTCTCAACCCCTATGTAACAGCCGAGGGAACTGAGGTCCAGAAAAGTGAAGATACTTGCCCGAGGTCACACGGCAGACAAGTAGCAGACTGGGATTAGATCCTGCGACCTCCCATTTTCCAACTTTCATTCCCACCCCCAGAGTCATGCTAAAGAGCATATCGTTACATTTTCATAATGGTTACTAATAATGATATCATTATCGCATTTATTAAGACGTCGTGTGCCTAAATCGTTCCGCTTGCTGGAGTAGAAACCAAAGAATCGGTTCGGACACAATTTCTGTCCCACAGGGGCTCAGAGTGTAAGAGGAAGAGAGATCGTCGGGATGTTACATCACTGACCCTAGGTCCCTTCTCCCTTGTGACCCTCCGATTTTCTCATTCATAACCGCCAAGAGGGATTTTGAAATTCAGAGAATTACTGTGATCATCAATAGTAGTATCGACATTATAATTATTTAATTTATTAAGAAATTACTTACAAAAATACTGCCAAGTGTCAGAGTAGAAACTAACGAATCATATCAGAGACGTTTGCTGATCCGTGGGGGCTCAGATTGAAAGACAAAGAGAGAGCACATATTGAATGCCGATTTTACAGCGGGACCCAGTGGGGTTACGTAGCTGAACCAACGTGATACAGCATGTACGTGGCAGAACCGGGCAGACATTTCTAATCTCATGACGCCCACCAAATGCTCATTCCACTAAACCATGGTGTCGCCCAATCAATCACTTGTCAGTCATTCATTCATTCATCAATCACATTTATCGAGTGCTTACCGCGAGCAGAGCACTGCACTAAGCGTTTGGAAAGTACCATTCATAATAAAGAGAGACAATCCGTGCCCACACCGGGTTTACAGTCACACACGGTTTATCAGCTTCCATCCCAGACATTGTCAAATCCTCAGACGCCCGACTTTGTCTTTGGAAAGCTCTTCATATGGCTGCCCCCACGGTCGGAATCCTGATGAGGAACGGGATACTCAGCAAAAGGAAAGAGCCGTTTTGTCCATTAGAAGAGGGAGGAGGAGTCTCCCCCTTAGGACTCTCCCCAGGGCGGCCTTCATGTCCCGGTAACTCAGGCTGTAGATGAGGGGGTTCAGGGCGGGGGGCATCACGGTGTAGGACATGGAAAACAGCAGGCCAGAGTCGAGGGGGAGTCTGACACGGGCTTGACGTAGGTGAAAGTTCCGGTCAAGAGGAAGACGATGACGACGGCTAGGTGAGGCACGCAGGTGGAGATGGCTGTGGCCCGGCTCTCTTCGGCCGGCATCCTCAGCACGGCCCGGAAGATGTGCACGTACGAGATATCGATGGAGACCAAGCAGATGACAACTACTGCTACCCCACAGGTGGCGGTCACGTAGATGACGACGTGGTCCTCGGAGCCAGAGATCTTCAGCAGGGAGGTGATGTCACAGAAGAACTGCTGGATGATGTTGGAACCGCAGAAGCTCAGGGAGAAATTCGAAGCTGAATACAACACCCGAAAAATCACCCCGGTGAGCCAGGAGGCGGCCGCCATCTTTCCACAGGCTGTGTCGGTCATAATGTGCTCATAACGCAGGGGGAGGCAGATGGCGGCGAAGTGGTCATAGGACATCGCCGTGAGGAGGTACATCTCTGAACCACCAGACAGGAACACCGAGAAGACCTGGGTGGCACAGCACAAGAGGGAGATGGCTCTACAATCGGTCAGGGAGATGACGGCAGATTTGGGGACGGTGATGGAGATGTAGCAGAAGTCGAGGATGGACAGGTTCCGGAGGAAGAAGTACATGGGGGTGCGGAGGTGCCGGTCGAGGGCGGTGACCGTGACGATGAGGAGATTCCCTGTCAGAGTCGCCAGGTAGACCAGGAGGAACAGCGCGGCGTGGACCAGCTGCAGCTCCCGGACCTCCGAGAAACCCAGCAGGAGGAATTCCTTCACCGTGGAGACATTGGGCATTCTGGGGAGGCAGCCCTGACTTTCTGCATGTGATGAGAGAAGAGCCAAAGTTAGAGTCCATTGATGGGATGAGTGAAGGAATTGACAGGACACTCGCTGGTGATTCTCCATGGAGAGGAGGGAGTTATTCAATTCAAAATGATCTCTGAGTTCACGGTGGAGGCACGGAACGTTTCTGGGAACTGATGTCGACTCCCTGCACAGGATGAGGGAAGACTTCAATTCAGAGACATTGATGTTGTGGGTGAAGGAATAGGACTAAGTCGATCGGTTCTATTTATTGAGGACCTACAGAGGACGTGGTATTTATACATATAATCACTTCCCCCAGTGATCTTCCATTCTATTGGAGGCACCAAGCTTCGAACTCTGTAGAAACGGGGGGCTATTGGGAAGAACACAGGCCTCTGAATCAGAGTACCTGGGTTCTAATCCCACTTCTACTAGTTCTCTGCTGCATAGCCATGGGAAGGTGACAATTTCTCTCCAACTCAGTTTTCGTACTAGTAAAATGAGGATTCAATATCTGGTTTCCCTCCTAGTCTGTGAACCCGTCGTGAGACAAGGACTGTGTTCTTCCAGATGGTCCTGAATCTCACCCAGCATTTAATACTTTGCTTGGAACGTAGTAAGCACTTAATAAATATCAAGAGTGTTATTTGTGGTTGAGGAGACCGAAACTAAAATGAATAGCAGATAGCAGAGATCAGAGAATATAAATATATGTTTGTGACTGTTCTGAAATGTTTTCAGTGGTTTCAGAGTTAAATGAGAAGTGCCTTCAAACATAAATGCATCCATTTAGTGGAGAAAGAATGGGCCTGATAGAGAGTAGTACCTGGATTCTGATCCTCTTTTCGCTCCTTGTCTGCTGTGTGACCTGGGGTCCGTCACTTACCGTCTCTGTGCCTTGGTTACCTTATCTGAAAAACGGGAGTTACAACTGGGAGCACCCTATGGGGCGTGGAATGTGTCCAACCTGATCAGCTTGTATCCACCCCAGCGCTTAGTACAGTACCTGGCACATAGTGAGCACTGAAAAACCCCGTAAAACAAACAACAAAAAACCCCCACGTATAACTCGAAACCGATCCCATTTGCTCACATATCTGCATTCACACTTGTACACACGCAAACACAAGTATACCTCATCATTCATCGAGTCCTTTCCTATAGGATCTCTCAGCCTACATCTCTCCTCTCCTCATCCTCCTCTCATGACAATTTGTGTATTTTCACAATGAACAAAAAACCTCTTCATCGGCTTGAAGGCTCTCCGCCCTATGACTGCACTTCCCGTTTCCATCGTTCAACTCGTCTTCTCAGCTCTCAAAGTAACTTTCTAGTTGTTACTCACGATCGACTCTCCAGTTTCCATCCTAGGCTGGAACTCGTTCTCTTATCAGCTCAAAATCAGAGCGAGCACAGTCCTTTCTGAATTCTTCACTGCTAAAATCCCCCCACCCCACCTCTAACCAGCTTCCCCGATTTATTTCCCAGCCCTCTAAACCCACTTCACCTAACTCAAGCGTGAATCAACTCAAGTCCATCCTCATTTAGCAGAGAAAGGATGGGCCCAGGAGTTCTCTTCTTCACCTTGAGCTCCTTGAGGGGAGCATACACATCTCCCAGCTCTGTACCATTGTACTCTCCCAAGCATAGTTTAGTGGGAGTCAGAGGACTTGGATTCTAATCCTGCCTCCGTCCCTTTGCTCCTGTGGCACCTTGGGCAAAGTGCTTCACTTCTCTGGCCTCAGTTTCCTCACCGGTAAAATGGCATGCAATAATTGTACATTCATCTTTCCATTCATTTTTTTCTTCTAGGAGGGGCAGGGAATGTGTCTGTTGTGGTGTGATAAAGTGGACAGAGCATTCGCCCTCTGCCTTCAAACATGCCCACGTCTCCCCCAAACTAGCTCTCTTCCTCTGTTCAAAGCCCTAGCGCCTGTCTGCTTATTTTTTTGTGTGTACTGTCTCCCCCTTCTAGACTGTGAGCCCATTGTCGGATAGGCATTGTCTCTGTTGCCGAATTGTACTTTCCAAGCACTCAGTACAGTGCTTTGCACACAGTATGCGCTCAGTAAATACGATTGAATGAATGAATTAGAGTCCAGGTCCTCTTGACTCCCGGGCCCGTGCTCTTTCCACTAAGCGACACTGCTTCTGATTTTGAGAAATTGCGATTCGTACCCTGGTCATCCCAGTTGCCTATTGCAATTTCCCTCAGCTTTCCCCCGCTCCTCTCTGAACTCACCGGGCCAGTCCTGTGCTGGGGAGTGTTGAACTCTGCTGAGAGAGAGACTCACTCCATCTCGTCGGTCCTGGATGTGGATGGGGGTGACAGGAAGGTCTGGGCGAGGGATGGGGGCTGTCAGGATCCTCCCTGCCCCTCTCCGCTCTCCGGCTGGCTGCACCGTCCCCTCAGAAGACGGCGGGATATTTCCTGGGAGATTCCCCGTGGGAGGACGGACCTGGGGCTCCGCTGAAACGGCCGGCCATCCGAGATTCTCGGAAGGCCGGGATCGTGCTCTCCCTGCGGTCCCGGCCCTCACAACCTAAATAACTACCCATTCCCGTGTGGTTCCCACTCTGGGACTCCTTCAACAGACTAATCATCACTCCCTCTCTGTGATTCATTCATTCATTCATTCAATCATATTTATTGAGCACTTACTGAGTGCAGAGCACTTTACTAATCGCTGGAAAAGTAAAATTCGTCAACAGGGACAATACCTACACAGCAACGGGCTTACGGTTTAGGAGGGGGAGCCAGACAACAAAACAAAGCAAGCAGACTAGCGTCAATACCATCTAAATAGATAAACTGAATTATAGATATATACATATCATTAATAAAGTAAATAGATTGTTAATAGTGTTCTGGTTATGCTCTGGTGTTCGGAGTTTCATCTCATGCCAGGGCTTGGGACCCCTTCTAGACTCTGAGTCCATTGTTGGGTAGGGACCGTCTCTATATGTTGCCAGCTTGTACTTCCCAAGCGGTTAGTACAGTGCTCTGCATGCAGTAAGCGCTCAATAAATACGATTGAATGAATGAATAAATACGATTGAATGAATGAATGAATCTGAAATCTGCAGCAATCCAACTTTGACATTCCCCTCTAGACTGTTAGCTCATCATGGGCAGGAAATGTGGCTATCAACCCTGTTACATTGTTATATCGTACTCTACCAAGCGCTTACAACCAAAGTCTGCACATAGTAAGCACTCAATAAATAAGATCGATCGATGGATGCACATTATCTTCCCCTACTGAATTTCTATCTGCAATTTACATCCCAAGCTCACCCTCTCACTGTGCCCGTTCCCAACTCCCCCGACTCAGACCCCTACCTCACCACCTTTCCCCAGCTTGGAATTCCCTCTCTCTTCATATCCACGAGCCCTCAGAGCTTCCCATCTTCCACACTCCTTCCCGAAACTCTGTGAAATCCACGGGACCTTTCCCGATTAATTTTTTCATAATGGTACATGGTAAATGTTTCCCATTTTCTAGGGACCGCTCTGAGCACTAAAGTCAGGTTGGACCAGTCCCTGTCCCGCATAGGATTTCCAGTCTTAATCCCCTTTTTACAGATTAGGTAGCTGAGGAAAGAAGTGAAACGACTTGCCCAAGTTCACATGGCAGACAACCGGTGGAGGTGGAATTACAACCCAGCTCCTCTGATGCCCAGGTCCACGCTCTATTAACTGGGCTATGCTGCTTCCCCGTGCTTCCTTGGTTCAGGGTGCTTAATTGTCTCGGTTTGGGCCTGTGTAAAAAGCCTCTCTAACCATCCTTAATAATAATGATAACAATAATAATAATCGTGGTATTTGATAAGCGTTTATTATGTGCTGGAGTGGATACAAGCCAATTGGGTCAGACAAGTCCCTGTCCCACACTGGCTCACAGTCTCAACCCCCATTTTACAGCCGAGGGAACTGAGTCCCAGAGAAGTGAATAGGCTTGCCCAAGGTCACACGGCAGACAAGTAGCAGAAGTGAGATTAGAACCCACGACCTCCCATTTTCCAACTTTCATTCCCACCCCAGAGTCATGCTAAAGAGCATATCGTTACATTTTCATAGTCATTACTAATAATTATATCATTATCGTATTTATTAAGAAGTCGTAGGCCTTAATCGTTCCGCTTGCTGAAGTAGAAACAAAAGAATCAGTTCGGACACAATTTCTATCCAAAACGGGCTCAGAGTGTAAGAGGAAGAGAGATCGTAGGGATGTTACATCAATGACCCTGGGTCCCTTCTCCCTTGTGGCCCTCCGATTTTCTGATTTTCATAACCGCCAAGAGGGATCTTAAAATTCGTAGAATTATTGTGATTATCAATAGTAGTATCGACATTATTATTACTGAATTTATTAAGAATTTACGTACAGAAAGACTGCCAAGTGTCAGAGTAGAAGCAAAAAAATCGTATCAGAGACGTTTCCTGATCCGCGGGGGCTCAGACTGAAAGACAAAGAAAGAGCGCATATTGAATGCCGATTTTACAGTGAGACCCAGAGGGGTTCCGTAGATGAACCAGGGTGATAGAGCAGGCCCGTGGCAGAACCGGGCTGATATTTCTAATCTCATGACGCCCATCCACACGCTCATTCCACTAAACCATGGTGTCGCCCAAACAATCGCTTGTCACTCATTCATTCATTCATCAATCATATTTATCGAGTGCTTACCGCGAGCAGAGCACCGTACTCACTGCTTGGAAAGTACCACTCAGAATAAAGAGAGACAATCCCTGCCCACACCGGGCTTACAGTCACACCCATCGTATCAGCCTCCATCCCAGACTTTGACAAATCCTCAGGCGCTGGACTTCCTCTTTGGACAGCTCTTTATATGGCTACCCCCGAGGTCGGGAAACCTTATGAGGAACGGGAGTCAGCAAAAGGAAAGAGACGTTTTGTCCCTTAGAAAGGGGAGGAGGAGTCTCCCCTTTAGGACTCTCCCCAGGGCGGCCTTCATGTCCCGGTTCCTCAGGCTGTAGATGAGGGGGTTCAGTGCGGGGACCACCACAGTGTAGGACATGGACAACAGGAGGTCCAGGGTCGAGGGGGAGTCTGACATGGGCTTGACGTGGGTGAAGGTTCCGGTCAAGAGGAAGATGATGACGACGGCGAGGTGAGGCAGGCTGGTGGAGAAGGCTTTGGCCCGGCTCTCTTCGGCCGGCATCCTCAGCACGGCCCGGAAGATGTGCACGTACGAGACGACCATGGAAACCAAGCAGACGTCAACTAAAGCTACCCCACTGGTGACACTCACGTCAGTTACGACGTGGTCCTCGGAGCAGGAGATCTTCAGCACGCAGGGGATGTCACAGAAGAACTGCTGGATGATGTTGTACTCGCAGAAGCTCAGGGAGAAAGTCGAAGCTGAATACAAGACCGCAAACATCACCCCAGTGAGCCAGGAGGCGGCCGCCATCTTTCCAAAGGTCGTGTTGGCCATGATGAGCTCATAACGCAAGGGGAGGCAGATGGCGGAGTAGCGGTCGTAGGACATCGCCGTGAGGAGGAACATCTCTGATCTACCAAACAGGACCACCAAGAAGACCTGGGCGGCACAGCCCAGGAGGGAGATGGCTCTACGATCGGTCAGGGAGATGACGACAGACTTGGGGACGGTGACGGAGATGTAGCAGAGGTCGAGGACAGACAGGTTTCTGAGGAAGAAGTACATGGGGGTGCGGAGGTGCCGGTCGAGGGCGGTGACGGTGACCATGAGGAGATTCCCCGTCAGGGCCGCCCGGTAGACCAGGAGGAACAACGCAGCGTGGACCAGCTGCAGCTCCCGGACCTCCGAGAAACCCAGCAGGAGGAATTCCTTCACCATGGAGACGTTGGGCATTTTGGGGAGGCAGCACTGACTTTCTGCATGTGATGAGAGAAGAGCCAAATTTAGAGTCCATTGATGGGATGAGTGAAGGAATTGACAGGACACTCGCTGGTGATTCTCCATGGAAAGGAGGGAGTTATTCAATTCAAAATGATCTCTGAGTTCACGGTGGAGGCACGGAACGTTTCTGGTGAATGATGTCGGCTCCCTGCACAGGATGAGGGAAGACTTCAATTCAGAGACATTGATGTTGTGGGTGAAGGAATAGGACTAAGTCAATCAGTTCTATTTATTGAGGACCTGCAGAGAGCGTGGCATTAATACATATAATCACTGCTCCCAGGGAGCTTCCATTCCATTGGAGACACAAAGCTTTGAACTGTGTAGACGCAGGAGGCATTTGGGAAGAACACAGACCTGGGAATCAGAGGACCTGGGTTCTAATCCCACCTCTACCAGTTCTCTGCTGCATAGCCATGGGAAGGTGACTTGGAATGTAGTATGCTCTTAATGAGGATCAAGAATATTATTTTTGGTTGAGGAGACCAAAACTGAAATGATAGCAGATGTCAGAGAATATAAAGATATGTTCGTGACTGTTGTGAATTGTTCTCGGTGGTTTAAAAGTCAAACTAGAAGTGCCTTCACACATAAATTCATCCATTTAGTGGAGAAAGAATGGGCCTGGTAGAGAGTAATACCTGGATTCTAATCCTGTTTTCGCTTCTTGTCTGCTGTGTGAACTGGGGCCCGTCGCTTACCGTCTCTGTGCCTCGGTTACCTCATCTGAAAAATGGGCGTTGCAATTGTGAGCATCCTATGGGGCGTGGACTGTGTCCAACCTGATCAGTTTATATCCACCCCAGTGCGTAGTACAGTACCTGGCACATAATGAGCACTTAAAAACACCATAAAACTAACAAGCAACAACAACAAAAAACCACGTGTACTCCAAACCAATCCCATTTGCTCACATATCTGCATTCACACTTGTACACATACAAACACAAGTATACCTCATCATTCATCGAGTCCTTTCCTACAGCATCACTCAGCCTACATTTCACCTCTCCTCATCCTCCTCTCATGACAAATTGTGTCTTTTCACAAGGAAAAAAAACTCTTAATCGACTTGAGGTTTCTCCGGCCTATGACTGCACTTCACCCCCTTTCCATCGTTCAACTCGTTTTCTAAGCTCTCAAAGCAACTTTCTAGTTGTTACTCACAATCGGCTCTCCCGTTTCCATCCTGGGCTGGATCTCCCTCTCTTATCAGCTCAAAATCAGAGCGAGCACAGTTCTTTCTGAATTCTTTACTGCTAAAATCCCCCCCGCCTCCAACCAGCTTCCCCGATTCATTTCCCAGCCCTCTGAACCCATTTTATCTAACTCAAGCGCGAATCAACTCAAGTCCATCCTCATTTAGTGCAAAAAGGATGGGCCCAGGATTTCTCTTCTTGACCGCGAGCTCCTGGAGAGGAGCATACACATCTCCAAGCTCTGTTCCATTGTACTCACCCAAGCATAGTTTAGTAGGAGTCAGAGGACTTGGGTTTTAATCCTGCCTTTGTCCCTTTGCTGCTGTGGGACCTTGGGCAAGGCTCTTCACTTCTCTGGCCTGTTTCCTCATCAGTACAGTGGCATGCAATAATTGCATATTCATTTTTCTATTCACTTTTTTTCTTCTAGGAGGGCCAGGGAATGTGTCTGTTGTGGTGTGATAAAGTGGATAGTGCACTTCCCCTCTTCCTTCAAACATGCCCACGTCCTCCCCAAACTAGCTCTCTTCCCCTGTTCATAGCCCTGACACCTGTATACTTGTTTTTTTTGTGGACTGTCTCCCCCTTCTAGACTGTGAGCCCGTTGTTGGATAGGGATTGTCTCTATCTGTTGCCGAATTGTACTTTCCAAGCCCTTAGTACAGTGCTGTACACATAGTAAGCGCTCAATAAATATGATTGAATGAATGAATTAGAGCCGAGGTCCTCTTGATTCCCGGTCCCGTGCTCTCTCCTCTAAGCGGCACTGCTTCTGATTTAGAAAAATTGCGATTCTGATCCTGGTCACCCCAGTTCCCTATTGAAATTTCCGTTAATTTTCCCCCGCATCTCTCCGGACTCACCGGGCCCGTCTTGGGCTGGGGAGCGTCGACCTCTGCTGAGAGAGAGGCTCACTCCATCCCATCGGTCCTGGACGCAGATGGGGGTGACAGGAAGGTCTGGGCTAGGCATGGGGGCTGGCAGGATCCTCCCTCCCCGTCTCGGCTCTCTGCCTGGCTGCGCCGTCCCCTCAGACGATAGCGGATTTTTTCCTGGGAGATTCCCCGTGGGAGAACGGGCCCGGAGCTCCACTGAGACGGTCGGCCGGCCGGGAATCTCGGAAGGACGGGATCGTGGGCTCCCTGCGGTGCTGGCCCTCACAACCTTAATAACTACCCATTCCCGTGTGGTTTCCACTCTGTTACTCCTTCAACAGACTAATCATCATTCCCTTTCTGTGATTCATTCATTAATTTATATGTATTGAATGCTTACTGTTTGCAGAGCACTGTACTAAGCACTGGAAGAGTACAATTCGGTAACAGAGACAATCCCTACACAACAACGGGCTCACAGTCGAGAAGGGGGAGCTAGACAATGAACAAAAGCAAGTAGACAGGCATCAATACCATCTAAATAGATAAATTGAACTATAGATGTATACACATCATTAATAAAGTAAATAGATTAATAATAACGTTCTGGTTATGTTCTGAGGTTTGCAGTTTCATCCCACGCCAGGGCTTGGGACCCCTTCTAGACTGTGAGACCATCGTTGGGTACGGACCCTCTCTCTATGTTGCCAACTTGTACTTCCCAAGCGCTTAGTACAGTGCTCTGCACGCAGTAAGCGCTCAATCAATACAATTGAATGAATGAAAGAATAAATACGATTGAATGAATGAATGAATCTGAAATCTGCAGCAATCCAACTTTGACATTCCCCTCTAGACTGTAAGCTCATCATAGGCAGGAAATGTGGCTATCAACCCTGTTACATTGTTATTTCGTACTCTCCCAAGCTCTTACTACCAAGGTCTGCACATAGTAAGCACTCAATAAATAAGATCGATTCAAGGATGCGCATTATCTTCCCCTACTGAATTTCTATCTGCATTCTCCATCCCTCCCAAGCTCCCCCTCTCACTGTGCCTCGTTCCCAACTTCCCCGACTCAGACCCCTTCCTCACCACCTTTCCCTCGCTTGGGATTCCCTCTCCCTTCTTATCCACCAGCCCTCGGGGCTTCCCATCTTCCGCACTCCTTCCCGAAACTCTATGAAATCCATGGGACCTTCCCTGATTAATTTTTTCATAATGGTACATGGTAAATGTTTCCTATTTTCTAGGGACCGCTCTAAGCTCTAAAGTTCCCACAAGCTAGTCAGGTTGGACAAGTCCCCGTCCCGCATAGGACTTCCAGTCTTAATCCCCCTTTTTAAGATGAGGTAGCTGAGGTAAGAATTGAAATGATTTGCCCAAGGTCACATGGCAGACAATCGGTGGAGGTGGAGTTAGAACCTGGGCCCTCTGATGCCCAGGTCCATGCTCTATCAGATGGGCTATGCTGCTTCCCTGTGCTTCCTTGTCTCAGGGTGCTTAATTGTCTCCATCTGGGCCTGTGTAAAAAGCCCCTCTTCTCCATCCTTAATAAGAATGATAGCAATAATATTAATCGCGGTATTTGATAATTATTTATTATGTGCTCGAGTGAATACAAGTTGGGTCAGACGTGTCCCTGTCCCACACGGGATCACAGTGTCAACCCCCATTTTACAGCCGAGGGAACTGAGGCCCAAAGATCATCATCATCATCATCAATCGTATTTATTGAGAGCTTATTGTGTGCAGAGCACTGTACTAAGCGCTTGGGAAGTACAAGTTGGCAACATATAGAGACAGTCCATACCCAACAGTGGGCTCAAAGTCTAAAAGGGGGAGACAGAGAACAAAACCAAACATATACTAACAAAATAAAATGAATAGAATAGAAATGTACAAGTAAAATAAATACATAAATAAATAAATAGAGTAACAAATATGTACAAACGTATATACATATATACAGGTGCTGTGGGGAAGGGAAGAAGGTAAGATGGGGGATGGAGAGGGTGACGAGGGGGAGAGGAAGGAAGGGGCTCAGTCTGGGAAGGCCTCCTGGAGGAGGTGAGCTCTCAGTAGGGCCTTTAAGTGAGGAAGAGAGCTAGCATGACGGATGGGCATAGGGAGGGCATTCCAGGCCCGGGGGATGACGTGGGCCGGGGGACGATGGCGGGACAGGCGAGAACGAGGTACCGTGAGGAGAGTAGCGGCAGCGGAGCGGAGGGTGTGGGGTGGTCTGTAGAAGGAGAGAAGGGAGGTGAGGTAGGAGGGGGCGAGGTGATGGAGAGCCTTGAAGCCCAGGGTGAGGAGTTTCTGCCTGATGCGCAGATTGATTGGTAGCCACTGGAGATTTTTGAGGAGGGGAGTAACATGCCCAGAGCGTTTCTGGACAAAGACAATTCGGGCAGCAGCATGAAGTATGTATTGAAGTGGGGAGAGACACGAGGATGGGAGATCAGAGAGAAGGCTGAGGCAGTAGTCCAGACGGGATAGGATGAGAGCTTGAACGAGCAGGGTAGCGGTTTGGATGGAGAGGAAAGGGCCGATCTTGGCAATGTTGCGGAGCTGAGACCGGCAGGTTTTGGTGAACGGCTTGGATGTGAGGGGTGAATGAGAGAGCCGAGTCCATGATGACACCAAGGTTGCGGGCTTGTGAGACGGGAAAGATGGTAGTGCCGTCAACAGAGATGGGAAAGTCAGGGAGAGGGCAGGGTTTGGGAGGGAAGACAAGGAGTTCAGTCTTGGACACGTTGAGTTTTAGGTGGCGGGCAGACATCCAGATGGAGATGTCCTGAAGGCAGGAGGAGATGCGAGCCTGGAGGGAGGGGGAGAGAGCAGGGGCAGAGATGTAGATCTGGGTGTCATCAGCGTAGAGATGATAGTTGAAGCCGTAGTAGCGAATGAGGTCACCAAGGGAGTGAGTGTAGATTGAGAACAGAAGGGGACCAAGCACTGAACCTTGGGGAACCCCCACAGTAAGAGGATGGGAGGGGGAGGAGAAGCCTGCAAAAGACACTGAGAAAGAACGACCGGAGAGATAAGAGGAGAACCAGGAGAGGACGGAGTCTGTGAAGCCAAGGTCAGATAGCGTGTTGAGGAGAAGGGGGTGGTCCACAGTGTCAAAGGCAGCTGAGAGGTCGAGGAGGATTAGGACAGAATATGAGCCGTTGGATTTGGCAAGCAGGAGGTCATTGGTGACCTTTGAGAGGGCAGTTTCCGTGGAATGAAGGGGACGGAAGCCAGACTGGAGGGGGTCGAGGAGAAAGTTGTTGTTGAGGAATTCGAGGCAGCGCGTGTAGACAACTCGTTCAAGGAGTTTGGAAAGGAATGGTAGGAGGGATATGGGGCGATAACTAGAAGGTGAGGTGGGGTCAAGAGAGGGTTTCTTTAGAATGGGAGAGTCATGGGCATGTTTGAAGGCAGAGGGGAAGGAACCAGTGGAGAGTGAGTGGTTGAAGATGGAAGTTAAGGAGGGGAGAAGGGATGGAGCGAGAGATTTCATAAAATGAGAGGGAATGGGGTCAGAAGCACAGGTGGCCGGAGTAGCACTTGAGAGGAGGGATGAGAGCTCCTCTGAGGATACTGCTGGGAAGGATGGGAGAGTAGCAGAGAGTGTTGAGAGCCGGGTGGTTGGAGAAGGGGGGGAAATGACTTAGGGGAGGTCGGACCTGATGGATTTAATTTTGTCAATGAAGTAGGAGGCCAGATCTTTGGGGGTGAGGGAAGGAGGAGGGGGAGGAACCGGGGGCCTGAGAAGGGAGTTGAATGTACGGAAGAGCTGGCGGGGGCGATGGGCAGGGGTGTCAATAAGGGAGGAGAAATAGTTTTATCTGGCAGAGGAGAGGGCTGAGTTAAGGCAGGAAAGGGTAAAATTGTAGTGAACGAGGTTGGCATGGTGTTTAGACTTTCACCAGCAGCGTTCGGCAGCTCGAGCATAACAGCGAAGGAGGCGGACAGTGGCTGTGATCCAGGGCTGTTGGTTGGTGGTACGAGAGCGTCGAAGGGAAAGGGGAGCGAGTGAGTCTAGCTGAGTAGAAAGGGTAGAGTTGAGAGCAGTAATCCGATCATCAAGACTGGGTAGAGAGGAGAGGGCGGCGAGGTGGGGTGTGAAGAGACTTGCCCGAGGTCACACGGCAGAAAAGTAGCAGAACTGGGAATAGAACCTGCGACCTCTGAGTCCCAAGCCTGGTCTCTGAATGGATGTATGGATTGATGTATGGATCGATGGATGGATAAATGAATGGTTGGAAGGATGGATGGATGGAAGGAAGGAAAGATGGACTGCTGAGAGAGGATGGATTTGACAAGACATTTGGAGCTGCGGTCGTCGTTTCTTCCCTTCTCACATACAATTTCCCATTTTCCAACTTTCATTCCCAAACCCAGAGTCGTGTTAAAGAGGGGATCATTACATTTCCATAGTCATTACTAATACTGATATCATTATCATATTTATTAAGAAGTCGTGTGCCTAAATCGTTCCGATTGCTGGAGTAGAAACAAAAGAATCAGTTCAGACACAATTTCTGTCCCACAGGGGCTTAGAGTGTAAGAGAAAGATAGATCGTAGGGATGTTACGTCACTGACCCTAGATTCCTTCTCCCTTGTGACCCTCCGATTTTCTGATTTTCATAACCGCCAGGAGGGATCTTAAAATTCATAGAATTACCGTGATCATCAATAGTAGTATCGACATTATCATTATTGAATTTATTAAGAATTTACTTGCAAAAAGACTGCTAAGTGTCAGAGTAGAAACAAACTAATCATATCGGAGACGTTTCCTGACCCGCGGGGGCTCAGATTGAAAGACAAAGAGAGAGGGCATATTGAATGCCGATTTTACAGCGAGACCCAGAAGGGTTACGTAGATGAACCAAGGTGATACGGCAGGCCCGTGGCAGAACTGGGCAGACATTTGTAATCTCGTGATGCCCACGAAACGCTCATTCCACTCAACCATGGTGTCGCCCAAACAATCACTTGTCAGTCATTCAGTCATTCTTCTATCATATTTATCGAGTGCTTACCGTGAGCAGAGCACCGCACTAAGCGCATGGAAAGTACCATTCAGAATAAGGAGAGACGATCCCTGCTGACACCGGGCTTACAGTCACACCCGGCTTATCAGCTTCCGTCCCAGACATTGTCAAATCCTCAGATGACTTCGTCCTTGGAAAGCTCTTTATATGACTACCCCCACGGTCGGGAAACCTTATGAGGAACGGGATAGTCAGCAAAAGGACAGAGCCGTTTTGTCCCTTAGAAGAGGGAGGGGGAATCTCCCCTTTAGGACTCTCCCCAGGGCGGCCTGCATGTTCCGGTTCCTCAGGCTGTAGATGAGGGGGTTTAGTGTGGGGGACATCATGGTGTAGGACATGGAAAACAGCAGGTCCAGGGTCGAGGGGGAATCTGACACCGGCTTGATGTAGGTGAAAGCTCCGGTCAAGAGGAAGACGATGACGACGGCGAGGTGAGGCAGGCAGGTAGAGAAGGCTTTGGCCCGGCTCTCAGCAGCCGGCATCCTCAGCACGGCCAGGAAGATGTGCACGTACGAGACGACGATGGAGACCAAGCAGATGACAACGATAGCTACCCCGCAGGTGACGGTCACGTCGACGACGAAGTGGTCCTCGGAGCAGGAGATCTTCAGCAGGGAGGGGATGTCACAGAAGAACTGCTGGATGATGTTGGACCCGCAGAAGCTCAGGGAGAAAGTCGAAGCTGAATACAACACCCCAAAATCACCCCGGTGAGCCAGGAGGCGGCCGCCATCTTTCCACAGGACTTGTCGGTCATGATGAGCTCACAACGCAGGGGGAGGCAGATGGCGGCGTAGCGGTCGTAGGACATCGCCGTGAGGAGGTACATCTCTGAACCACCAAAGAGGACCACCGAGAAGACCTGGGTGGCACAGCCCAGGCGGGAGATGGCTCTACAGTCTGTCAGGGAGATGACGGCAGATTTGGGGACGGTGATGGAGATGTAGCAGAGGTCGACGACGGACAGGTTCCTGAGGAAGAAGTACATGGGGGTGCGGAGGTGCCGGTCGAAGGCGGTGACGGCGATGATGAGGAGATTCCCCCTTAGAGCCGCCAGGTAGACCAGGAGGAACAGCGAGGCGTGGACCAGCTGCAGCTCCCGGACCTCAGAGAAACCCAGCAGGAGGAATTCCTTCACCGTGGAGACGTTGGGAATTCTGGGGAGGCAGCCCTGAATTTCTGCATGTGATGAGAGAAGAGCCAAAGTTAGAGTCCATTGATAGGATGAGTGAACGAATTGACAGGACACTCGCTGGTGATTCTCCATGGAAAGGAGGGAGTTATTGAGTTCAAAATGATCTCTGAGTTCACGGTGGAGGCTCTGAACGTTTCTGGGGAATGATGTCGACTCCCTGCACAGTATGAGAGAAGACTTCAATTCAGAGATACTGGGGGTGAAGGGATAGGACTAAGTTGATCGGTTCTATTTATTGAGGATCTACAGAGGACGTGGTGTTAATACATATAATCACTGCCCCCAGGGAGCTTCCATTCAACTGGAGGAACCAAGCTTCAAACTGTGTAGAAACAGGGGGCTATTGGGAAGAACACAGGCCTGGGAATCAGAGAACCTGGGTTCTAATCCCACCTCTACGAGTACTCTGCTGCTTAGCCAAGGGAAGATGACTTCATTTCTCTAAAGCTCAGTTTTCTCACTAGTAAAATGAGGATTCGATATTTCTTTTTTCTCCTACTTAGTCTGTGAATCCCTCATGAGACACAGACTGTGTTCTACCAGATGGTCCTGAATCTCACCCAGCATTTAATACTTTGCTTGGAACATAGTAAGCACTTAGTAACTATCAAGTGTATTATTTTTGGTTGAGGAGACCAAAACTAAAATGAATAGCAGATATTAGAGGTCAGAGAATATAAAGATATGTTTGTGACTGTTGTGAAATGTTTTCGGTGGTTTTAAAGTCAAACGAGAAGTACCTTCACACATAAATTCATCCATTTAGTGGAGAAAGAATGGGCCTGGTAGAGAGTAATACCTGGACGCTAATCCTGTCTTCGCTCCTTGTCTGCTGTGTGACCTGGGGCCCGTCGCTTACTGTCTCTGTGCCTCGGTTACCTCATCTGAAAAATGGGGGTTACAACTGTGAGCACCCTATGGGGTGTGGACTGTGTCCAACCTGATCAGCTTGTATCCACCCCAGTGCTTAATACAGTACCTGGCAAATAATGAGCACTTAAAAACACCATAAAACAAACAAACAACAACAACAAAATACCACGTATACTCCAAACCGATCCCATTTGCTCACATATTTGGTCATTCAATCTTATTTATCGAGCACTTACTGTGTGCAGAGCACTGTACTAAGCGCTTGGAAAGTACAAGTTGGCAACATATATAGACGGTCTCTACCCAACAATAGGCCCAAAGTCTAGAACGGGGAAACAGACAACAAAACACAACATGTGGACAGGTGTCTAGTTATCAGAACAAATAGAATTAAAGCTAAATACATACTTGTACACACACAAACACAAGTATACCTCATCACTCATCGAGTCCTTTCCTATAGCATCGCTCAGCCTACATCTCTCCTCTCCTCATCCTCCTCTCATGACAATTGGTGTCTTTTCACAATGAACAAAAAACCTGTTCGTCAGCTTGAAGGATCTCCGCCCTATGACTGCACTTCAGCCCCCTTCCATCGTTTAACTCGTCTTCTCAGCTCTCAAAGTAACTTTCTAGTTACTCACGATCGACTCTCCCGTTTCCATCCTAGGCTGGAACTCCCTCGCTTATCAGCTCAAAATCAGAGCGAGCACAGTTCCTTCTGAATTCTTTACAGCTAAAATCCCCCCCGCCTCCTACCAGCTTCCCCGATTCATTTTCGAGCCCTCTAAACCCACTTCACCTAACTCGAGCGTGAATCAACTCAAGTTCATCCTCATTTAGCGGCAAAAGGATGGGCCCAGGAGTTTTCTTCTTGACCGCAAGCTCCTGGAGAGGAGCATACGCATCTCCCAGCTCTGTGCCATTGTACTCTCCCAAGCATAGTTTAGTGGGAGTCAGAGGACTTGGGTTCTAATCCTGCCTGTCTCCCTTTGCTGCTATGGGACCTTGGGCAAGTCGCTTCACTTCTCTAGGCCTCAGTTTCCTCATCGGAAAAATGGCAGGGAGTAATTGCATATTCATTTTTCCATTCATTTTCTTTTTCGTCTAGGAGGGGCGGGGAATGTATCTGTTGTGGTTTGATACAGTGGATAGAGCACTTCCCCTCTGCCTTCAAATATGCCCATGTCTCCCCCAAACTAGCTCTCTTCCCCTGTTCAAAGCCCTGATGCCTGTCTACTTGTTTTGTTTGATGGTCTATCTCCGCCTTCAAGACTGTGAGCCCACTGTTGGATAGGGATCATCATCATCATCATCAATCGTATTTATTGAGCACTTACTATGTGCAGAGCACTGTACTAAGCGCTTGGGAAGTACAAATTGGCAGCATATAGAGACAGTCCCTACCCAACAGTGGGCTCACAGTCCAAAAGGGGGAGACAGAGAACAAAACCAAACATACTAACAAAATAAAATAAATAGAATAGATATGTACAAGTAAAATAAATAAATAAATAAATAGAGTAATAAATATGTACAAACATATATACATATATACAGGTGCTGTGGGGAAGGGAAGGAGGTAAGATGGGGGGATGGAGAAGGGGACAAGGGGGAGAGGAAGGAAGAGGCTCAGTCTGGGAAGGTCTCCTGGAGGAGGTGAGCTCTCAGTAGGGCCTTGAAGGGAGGAAGAGAGCTAGCTTGGTGGATGGGCAGAGGGAGGGCATTCCAGGCCCGGGGGATGACGTGGGCCGGGGGTCGATGGAAGGACAGGCGAGAACGACGTACGGTGAGGAGATTAGCGGCGGAGGATTGTCTCAGTGTGTTGCCAAATTGTACTTTCCAAGCACTTAGTACAGTGCTCTACACATAGTAATCACTCAAGAAATTGAATGAATGAATTAGAACCCAGGTCCTCTTGATTCCCGGGCCTGTGCTCTTTCCACTAAGCAACCCTGCTTCTAATTTAGAGAAATTGCGACTCTGACCCTGGTCATCCCAGTTCCCTACTGAAATTTCCCTCAGCTTTCCCCCGCTCCTCTCCGGACTCACCAGGCCCTCCCTGGGCTGGGGAGCGTTGAACTCTGCTGAGAGAGAGGTTCACTCCATCTCGTCGGTCCTGGACATGGGCAGGGGTGACACGAAGGTCTGGGCGAGGGGAGGGGGCTGGCAGGATCGTCCTTCTCCATCTCGGCTCTCCGGCTGGCTGCGCCGTCCCCTCAGACGATGGCGGGTTATTTCCTGGGAGATTCCCCGTGGGAGGGAAGACCCGGGGCTCCGCTGAGACAGCTGGCTGTCCGGGAATCTCAGAAGGCCGGGATCGTGCTTTCCCTGCGGTCCCGGCCTTCATAACCTAAATAACTATCCATTCCCTTGTGGTTCCCACTCTGGGACTCCTTCAGCAGACTAATCAGCATTCCCTTTCGTGATTCATTCATTCATTCATTCAATCATATTTATTGAGCGCTTACTGTGTACAGAGCACTGTACTAAGCCCTGTAAAAGTACAATTCGGCAACAGAGAAAATCCCTACACAACAACGGGCTCACGGTCTAGAAGGGGCAGCCAGACAACGAAACAAAACAAGTAGACAGGCGTCAATATCATTTAAATAGATAAAGTGAATTACACATGTATACATATCATTAATAAACTAAATAGATTAATAATAGTATTCTGGTTATGCTCTAAGGTTTGGAGTTTCATCCTATGCCAGGGCTTGGGATCCCTTCTAGACTGTGAGCCCGTTGTTGGGTGGGACCGTCTCTATGTGTTGCCAACTTGTACTTCCCAGGTGCTTAGTACAGTGCTCTGCATGCAGTAAGCGCTCAATAAATACGATTGAATGAATGAATAAATACGATTGAATGAATGAATGAATCTGAAATCTGCCGCAATACAACTTTGACATTCCCCTCTAGACTGCAAGCTCATAATGGGCAGGAAATGTGGCTACCAACCCTGTTACATTGTTCTATCGTACTCTCCCAAGCACTTACTACCAAGGTCTGCACATAGTAAGCACTCAGTAAATAAGATCGATTGATGTATGCGCATTATCTTCCCCTACTGAATTTCTATCTGCATTCTCCATCCCTTCCAAGCTCACACTCTTACTGTGCCTCATTCCCAACTCCCCCGACTCAGACCCTTACCTCACCACCTTTCCCCTGCTTGGAATTCCCTCTACCTTCATATCCACCAGCCCTCGGGGCTTCCCATCTTTCACACTCCTTCCCGAAATTCTATGAAATCCACGGGACCTTCCCCGATACATTTTTTTCATAATGGTACATGGTAAATGTTTCCTATTTTCTAGGGACCGCTCTAAGCACTAAAGTCACCGAAAGCTAGCCAGGTTGGACCAGTTCCTGTCCAACATAGGACTTCCAATCTTAATCCCCATTTTACAGATGAGGTAGTTGAGGCAAGAAGTGAAATGACTTGCCCAAGGTCACATGGCAGAAAAGCGGTGGAGGCGGAATTCGAAGCCAGGCCCTCTGACGCCCAGGTCCATGCTCTATTAACTGGGCTATGCTGCTTCCCCGTGCTTCCTTGTCTCAGGGTGCTTAATTGTCTCAGTCTGGGCCTGTGTATAAAGCCCCCCTCCCCATCCTTAATAATAATGATAACAATAATCAGAATAGTGGTATTTCATGTGTTTATTATGTGCTCGAATGGATACTAGCAAATTGGGTCGGAATTTATTAAGAATTTCCTTACAAAACGACTGTTAAGTGTCAGAGTAGAAACAAACTAATCATATCGGAGACGTTTCCTGACCCGCGGGGGCTCAGATTGAAAGACAAAGGGAGAGCGCATTTGAATGCCGATTTTACAGCGAGACCCAGAGCGGTTTACGTAGCTGAATCAAGGTGATACGGCAGGCCCATGGGAGGAACATGCAGACATTTCTAATCTCATGACGCCCAGCCACACGCTCATTCCACTACACCATGGTGTCGCCCAAACAATCACTTGTCAGTCAGTCAGTCAGTCATCAGTCAATCAATCAATCAATCAATCAATCGTATTTATTGAGCGCTTACTATGTGCAGAGCACTGTACTAAGCGCTTGGGAAGTACAAATTGGCATCACATAGAGACAGTCCCTACCCGATAGTGGGCTCACAGTCTAAAAGGGGGAGACAGAGAACAGAACCAAACATACCAACAAAATAAAAATAAGTAGGATAGAAATGTACAAGTAAAATAAATAAATAAATAAATAAACAGAGTAATAAATATGTACAACCATATATACATATATACAGGTGCTGTGGGGAGGGGAAGGCGGTAAAGGCGGGGGGATGGAGAGGGGGACGGGGAGGGGGAGAGGAAAGAAGGGGCTCAATCGGGGGAAGGCCTCCTGGAGGAGGTGAGCTCTCAGCAGGGCCTTGAAGGGAGGAAGAGAGCTAGCTTGGCGGATGGGCAGAGGGAGGCATTCCAGGCCCGGGGGATGACGTGGGCCGGGGGTCGATGGCGGGGACAGGCGAGAGCGAGGTACAGTGAGGAGATTAGCGGTGGAGGAGCGGAGGGTGCGGGCTGGGCAGTAGAAGGAGAGAAGGGAGGTGAGGTAGGAGGGGGCGAGGTGATGGAGAGCCTTGAAGCCCAGGGTGAGGAGTTTCTGCCTGATGCGCAGATTGATCGGTAGCCATTGGAGGTTTTTGAGGAGGGGAGTGATATGTCCAGAGCGTTTCTGGACAAAGATAATCCGGGCAGCAGCATGAAGTATGGATTGAAGTGGAGAGAGACACGAGGATGGGAGATCAGAGAGAAGGCTAGTGCAGTAGTCCAGACGGGATAGGATGAGAGCTTGAATTAGCAGGGTAGCGGTTTGGATGGAGAGGAAAGGGCGGATCTTGTCAATGTTGCGGAGCTGAGACCGGCAGGTTTTGGTGACGGCTTGGATGTGAGGCGTGAATGAGAGAGCGGAGTCGAGGATGACACCAAGGTTGCGGGCTTGTGAGACGGGAAGGATGGTAGTGCCGTCAACAGAGATGGGAAAGTCAGGGAGAGGACAAGGTTTGGGAGGGAAGACAAGGGGCTCAGTCTTCGACATGTTGAGCTTTAGGTGGCGGGCGGACATCCAGATGGAGATGTCCTGAAGGCATATTTATCGAGTGCTTACCGCGAGAAGAGCACCGTACTAAGTGTTTGGAAAGTACCATTCAGAATAAAGAGAGACAATCCCTGCCCACACCGGGTTTACAGTCACACCCGCCTTATCAGCTTTCATCCCAGAGATTGTCAAATCCTCAGACGCCGGACTTTGTCTTTGAAAAGCTCTTTATATGGCTACCCCCACGGTCGGAATCCTGATGAGGAACGGGATAGTCAGCAAAAGGAAACAGCCGTTTTGTCCCTTAGAAGAGGGAGGAGGAGTCTCCCCTTTAGGACTCTCCCCAGGGTGGCCTGCATGTCCCGGTTCCTCAGGCTGTAGATGAGGGGGTTCAGTGTGGGGGACATCACAGTGTAGGACATGGAAAACAGAAGGTCCAGGGTCGAGGGGGAGTCTGACACGGGCTTGACGTTGGTGAAGATTCCGGTCAAGAGGAAGACGATGACGACGGCGAGGTGAGGCAGGCAGGTGGAGATGGCTTTGGCACGGCTCTCTTTGGCCGGCATCCTCAGCACGGCCCGGATGATGTGCACGTACGAGACAATGATAGAGACCAAGCAGATGACAACTACAGCTACGCCACAGATGACGGTCACGTCAATGACGACGTGGTCCTTGGAGCAGGAGATCTTCAGCAGGGAGGGGATGTCACAGAAGAACTGCTGGATGATGTTGGACCCGCAGTAGCTCAGGGAGAAAGTCGAAGCTGAAAACAAGACCCCAGACATCACCCCAATGAGCCAGGAGGCGGCCGCCATCTTTCCACAGGCCGTGTCGGTCATGATGAGCTCATAACGCAGGGGGAGGCAGATGGCGGCGTAGCGGTCGTAGGACATCGCCGTGAGGAGGTACATCTCTGAACCACCAAACAGGACCACCGAGAAGACCTGGGTGGCACAGCCCAGGAGGGAGATGGCTCTACGATCGGTCAGGGAGATGACGGCAGACTTGGGGACGGTGACGGAGATGTAGCAGATGTCGGCGACGGACAGGTTCCTGAGGAAGAAGTACATGGGGGTGTGGAGGCTCCGGTCGAGGGCGGTGACGGCGACGATGAGGAGATTCCCCATCAGGGCCGCCAGGTAGACCAGGAGGAACAGCGCGGCGTGGACCAGCTGCAGCTCCCGGACCTCCGAGAAACCCAGCAGGAGAAATTCCTTCACCGTGGAGACGTTGGGCATTTTGGGGAGGCAGCACTGACTTTCTGCATGTGATGAGAGAAGAGCCAAAGTTAGAGTCCATTGATGTGATGAGTAATCCGTATTACTCCCTCACAGAGATCTCCGCTCTCTTGACCCCATCCATCTTTCTGAGCGCCTCACACCCTACCTCACCCCACCTCGTCTCCCTCTCCTCTCTACCCAATCTTAATGATCAGATTACTGCTCTCAACTCTACGCTTTCTACTCAGCTAGACTCACTCGCTCCCCTTTCCCTTCGCCGCTCTTGTACCACTAACCCACAGCCCTGGATCACTGCCACTGTCCGCCTCCTTTGCTCTTATGCTCGAGCTGAAGAATGCTGCTGGCGAAAGTCCTAATCCTCCTCGACCTCTCAGCTGCCTTCGACACTGTGGACCACCCCCTTCTCCTCAACACGCTCTCCAACCTTGGCTTCACAGGCTCCGTCCTCTCCTGGTTCTCCTCTTATCTCTCCGGTCGTTCATTCTCAGTCTCTTTTGCAGGCTCCTCCTCCCCCTTCCATCCCCTTACTGTGGAGGTTCCTAAAGGTTCATTTCTTGGTCCCCTTCTGTTCTCGATCTACACTCACTCCCTTGGTGACCTCATTCGCTCCCACGGCTTCAACTATCATCTCTACGCTGATGGCACCCAGATCTACATCTCTGTCCCTGCTCTCTCCCCCTCGCTCCAGGCTCGCATCTCCTCCTGCCTTCAGGACATGTCCATCTGGATGTCTGCCTGCCACCTAAAACTCAACATGTCTAAGACTGAACTCCTTGTCTTCCCTCCCAAACCCTGTCCTCTCCCTGACTTTCCCATCACTGTTGACGGCACTACCGTCCTTCCCGTATCTCAGGCCCGCAGCCCTGGTGTCATCCTCGACTCCATTCTCTCGTTCACCCCTCACATCCAAGCCGTCACCAAAACCTGCCGGTCTCATCTCCGCAACATTGCCAAGACCCGCCCTCTCCTCTCCATTCAAACCGCTACCCTGCTTGTTCAAGCTCTCATCCTATCCCGTCTGGACTACTGTATCAGCCTCCTCTCCGATCTCCCATCCTCTTGTTTCTCCCAACTTCAATCCTTACTTCACGCCGCTGCCCGGATCGTCTTTGTCCAGAAACGCTCTGGGCATGCTATTCCCCTCCTCAAAAATCTCCAGGGGCTACCACTCAACCTACGCATCAGGCAGAAACTCCTCACCCTCGGCTTCAGGGCTGTCCATCACCTCGCCCCCTCCTAACGTACCTCCATTTTCTCCTTCTCCAGCCCAGCCCGCACCCTCCGCTCCTCTGCCGCCACTAACCTCCTCACTGGACCTCGTTCTCGCCTGTCCCGCCATCGACCCCCGGCCCACATTCTCCCCCTGCCCTGGAATGCCCTCCCTCTGCCCATCAGCCAAGCTATCTCTCTTCCTCCCTTCAATGCCCTACTGAGAGCTCACCTCCTCCAGGAGGCCTTCCCAGACTGAGCCCCTCGCCCTTCCCCCTTCTCCCCTCTCCATCCCCCGCCCTACCTCCTTCCCTTCCCCACAGCACCTGTATATATTTATAGATGTTTCTACGTATTTATTACTCTATTTATTGATTAATTTTATTTGTACATATCTATTCTATTGATTTTATTTTGTTAGTATGTTTTGTTTTGTTCTCTGTCTCCCCTTCTAGACAGTGAGCCCTACTGTTGGGTAGGGACCGTCCCTATATGTTGCCAACTTGTATTTCTCAAGCGCTTAGTACAGTGCTCTGCACACAGTAAGCGCTCAAAGAATATGATTGATTGATTGATTGTTTGACTGATTGAAGGAATTGACAGGACACTTGCTGGTGATTCACCATGGAGAGGAGGGAGTTATTCAATTGCAAAATGATATCCTGAGTTCACGGTGTGAGGCACGGAACGTATCTGGGGGACTGATGTCGACTCCCTGCAAAGGATGATGGGAAGACTTCAATTCAGAGACATTGATGTTGTGGGTGAAGGAATAGGACTAAGTCGATCGGTCCTAATTTATTGAGGACCTACAGAGAACGTGGCTATTAATACTATAATCACTGCCCCCAGGGAGCTTCCATTATATTGGGGGCTCCAAGCTTCAAACTGTGTAGAAGCGGGGGGTTATTGGGAAGGACACAGGCCTGGGAATCAGAGGACCTGGGTTCTAATCACACCTCTACCAGTTCTCTGCTGCTAAGCCATGAGAAAGTGACTTAACTTCTCTACGCCTCAGTTTTCTCTATAATGAAAAGAGAATCTGATATCTGTTTTCCCCCCTACTTAGTCTGTGAATCCCTTGTGAAACACGGACTGTGTTCTACCAGATGGTCCTGAATCCCCCTCGGCAATTAATACTTTACTTGGAATGTAGTACACTCTTAATGAGCATCACGAGTATTATTTTTGGTTGAGGAGACCAAAGCTGAAATGAATAGCGGATAGCAGTGTTCAGAGAATATAAAGATGCGTTCATGACTGTTGTGAAATGTTCTCGGTGGTTTTAAAGTAAAACGAGAAGTGCCTTCAGACATAAATTCATCCATTTGGTGGAGAAAGAATGGGCCCGGTAGAGAGTAGTACCTAGATTCTAATACTCTTTTGGCTCCTTGTCTGCTGTGTGACCTGGGGCCCGTGTCTTACTGTCTCCGTGCCTCGGTTACCTCATCTGAAAAACGGGGGCTACAACTGTGAGCACCCTATGGGGCATGGACTGTGTCCAACCTGATCAGCTTGTATCCACCCCAGCGCTTAGTACAGTAAATGCCACATAATGAGCACTTAAAAACACCATAAAAGAAACAAACAACAACAACAACAAATCACGTATAACTCCAAACTGATCCGATTTGCACACATATCTGCATTCACACTTGTACACACACAAACACAAGTATACCTTATCATTCTTAGTCCTTTCCTATAGCATCATTCAGCCTACATCTCTCCTCCTCATCCTCTCTCATGACAATTTGTGTGTTTTCACAATGAACAAAAAACGTCTTCATTGGCTTGAAGGCTCTCCGCCCTGTGACTGCACTTCACCCCTTTCCATCGTTTAACTCGTCTTCTCAGCTCTCAAAGCAACTTTCTAGTTGTTACTCACGATCGATTCTCCCGTTTCCATCCAAGGCTCGAACTCCCTCTCTTATCAGCTCCAAATCAGAGTGAGCACAGTTCTTTCTGAATTGTTTGCTGCTAAAATCCCCCCCCCACCTCCAACCAGCTTCCCCGATTCATTTTCCAGCCCTCTAAACCCACTTCACCTAACTCAAGCGTGAAGCAACTCAAGTCCATCCTCATTTAGTGGAAAAAGGATGGGCCCAGGAGTTCTCTTCTTGACCGCAAGCTCCTGGAGGGGAGCATACACATCTCCCAGCTCTGTAACATTGTACTCTCCCAAGCATAGTATAGTGGGAGTCAGAGGACTTGGGTTCTAATCCTGCCTCTGTCCCTTTGCTGCTGTGGGACGGACCTTGGGCAAGACGCTTCACTTCTCTGGCCTCAGTTTCCTCATCGGTAAAATGGCATGCAATAATTGTATATTCATCTCTCCATTCACTTTTTTTTCTTCTACGAGGAGCAGGGAATGTGTCTGTTGCGGTGTGATAAAGTGGATAGTGCACTTCCTCTGCCTTCAAACATGCCCACGTCTCCCTAAACTAGCTCTCTTCCCCTGTTCAAAGCCCTGACACCTGTATACTTGGTGTTTTTGTGGACTGCCTCCCCCTTCTAGACTGTGAGCCCGTTGTTGGATAGGGATTGTCTCTATCTGTTGCCAAATTGTACTTTCCAAGTCCTTTGTACAGTGCTGTACACACAGTAAGCGCTCAATAAATACGATTGAATGAATGAATTAGAGCCCAGGTCCTCTTGACTCCCGGGCCCGTGCTCTTTCCACTAAGCGACACTGCTTCTGATTTAGAGAAATTGTCACTCTGACCCTGGTCATCCCAGTTCCCTACTGAAATTTCCCTCAGCTTTTCCCTGCTCCTCTCCGGACTCACCGGGCCCGTCCTGGGCTGGGGAGCGTCGAACTCTGCTGAGAGAGAGGCTCACTCTATCTCGTCGGTCCTGGACGCGGATGGGGGTTACCGGAAGGTCTGGACGCGGGATGGGGGCTGTCAGGATCCTCCCTCCCCATCTCGGCTCTCCGGCTGGCTGTACTGTCGCCTCAGATGATGCCGGTTTATTTCTTCGGAGATTCGTCGTGGGAGGACATACCCGGGGCTCCGCTGAGACGGCTGGCTGCCTGGGAATCTCAGAAGACCGGGATCATGTTCTCCCTGCGGTCCCGGCCCTCACAACCTAAATCACTACCCATTCCCGTGTGGTTCCAACTCTGTGACTCGTTCAACAGACTAATCATCATTCCCTTTCATGATTCATTCATTCATGCATCCAATCATATTTATTGAGAGCTCACTGTGTGCAGAGCACTGTATTAAGCGCTGGAAAAGTACAATTCGGCAACAGAGACAATTCCTACGCAACAACGGGCTCACGGTCTAGAAGGGGGAGCCAGAAAACAAATCAAAATAAGTAGACAGGCGTCAATACCATCTAAATAGATAAATGGAATTACAGATGTATACACATCATTAATAAACAAAATAGATTAATAACAGCATTCTGGTTATGCTCTGAGGTTTGGAGTTTCATCCCATGCCAGGGCTTGGGATCCCTTCTAGACTGTGAGCCCGTTGTTGGGTGGGATCGTCTCTATGTGTTGCCAACTTGTACTTCCCAGGTGCTTAGTACAGTGCTCTGCACGCAGTAAGCGCTCAAAAAATACGATTGAATGAATGAATCAATACGATTGAATAAATGAATGAATCTGAAATCTGCAGCAATCCAACTTTGAGACACACCTCTAGACTGTAAACTCATCATGGGCAGGAAATGTGGCTACCAACCCTGTTACATTGTTCTATCCTATTCTCCCAAGCGCTTACTACCAAGGTCTGCACATAGTAAGCACTCAATATATAAGATCGATTGATGGATGCGCATTATCTTCCCCTACTGAATTTCTATCTGCATTCTCCATCCCTCCCAAGCTCCCCCTCTCACAGTCCCATATTCCCAACTCCCCCAACTCAGACCCTACCTCACCACCTTTCTCCTGCTTGGAATTCCCTCTCCTTCATATCCACCAGCCCTTGGGGCTTGCCATCTTACCACACTCCTTCCTGAAACTATGGAATCCACGGGACCTTCCCCGTTTAATTTTTTCATAATGGTACATGGTAAATGTTTCCCATTTTCTAGGGACCGCTCTAAGCACTGAAGTCCCTACAAGTGGTCAGGTTGGACCAGTCCCTGTCCCGCATAGGGCTTCCAGTCTTAATCCCCCTTTTACAGATGCGGTAGTTGAGGCAAGAAGTGAAATGACTTGCCCAAGGTCACATGGCAGACAAGCGGTGTAGGTGGAATTAGAACCCAGGCCCTCTGATGCCCAGGTACATGTTCTATCAACTGGGCTATGCTGCTTCCCCGTGCTTCCTTGTCTCCAGGTGCTTAATTTTCTCCATCTGGGCCTGTGTAAAAAGCCCCCCTCCCCATCCTTAATAATAATGATAACAATAATCATAATAGTGGTATTTGATAAGCGTTTATTATGTGCTGGAGTGGATACTAGCCAACTTGGTCAAAGTCCCTGTCCCACACAGGCTCACAGTCTCAACCCCCATTTTACAACCGAGGGAACTGAGGCCCAGAGAAGTGAAAAGACTTGCCCAAGGTCAAAAGGCAGACAAGTAGCAGAACTGGGATTGGAACCCACGACCTCCAACTCCCAGGCCCGTGCTCTGGATGGATGGATGGATGGATGGATGGATGGATGGATGAATGGTTTGAAGGATGGATGGTGGAAGGAAGGAAAAATGGAATGCTGAGAGAGGATGGATTTAGGACAAGGACAGATGGAGTTGCAGTGCATCCTTTCTTCCCTTCTCCCATACCACCTCCCATTTTTCAACTTTTCATTCCCACCCCCAGAGTCATGTTAAAGAGTGTATCGTGATATTTTCATAGTCATTACTTAATAATGTATATCATTATTAATATTTATTAAGAATGTCGTGTGCCTAAATATTCCACTTGCTGGAGTTAGAAACAAAAGATCAGGTGTGACACAGATTTCTTGTCTCACAGGGGCTCAGAGTGGTTAAGAGGAAGAGAGATCGTAGGGATGGTTATGTCACTGACCCTAGGTCCCTTCTCCCTTGAGACCCTCCGATTTTCTGATTTTCATAACCGCCAAGAGGGATCTTAAAATTCATAGAATTACTGTGATCATCAATAATAGTAACGGCATTATCATTATTGAATTTATTAAGAATTTCCATACAAAAAGACTGCCAAGTGTCAGAGTAGAAAGAAACGAATCATATCGGAGACGTTTCTTGACCCGCGGGGGCTCAGATTGAAAGACAAAGAGAAAGCGCATATTGAATGCCGATTTTACAGAGACCCAGAGGGGTTTACGTACCTGAACCAAGGTGATACGGCAGGCCCGTGGCAGAACCGGGCAGACCTTCCTAATCTCATGACGCCAGCCACACGCTCATTCCACTAAACCATGGTGTCGTCCAAGCAATCACTTATCAGTCATTCATTCATTTATCAGACATATTTATCGAGTGCTTACCGCGAGCAGAGCACCGTACTAAGCGTTTGGAAAGTACCATTCAGAATAAAGAGAGACAATCCGTGTCCACACCGGGCTTACAGTCGCACCCGGCTTATCAACTTCTATCCCAGACATTGTCAAATCCTCAGACGCCAGACTTTGTCTTTGGAAAGCTAGACTGTGAGCCCACTGTTGGGTAGGGACTGTCTCTGTATGTTGTCAACTTGTACTTCCCAAGCGCTTAGTACAGTGCTCTGCACACAGTAAGCGCTCAATAAATGCGACTGATTGATATGGCTACCCCCACGGTCGGAATCCTGATGAGGTACGGGATAGTCAGCAAAAGGAAAGAGCCGTTTTGTCCCTTAGAAGAGGGAGGAGGAGTCTCCCCTTTAGGACTCTCCCCAGGGCAGCCTTCATGTCCCGATTCCTCAGGCTGTAGATGAGGGGGTTCAGGGCGGGGGGCATCACGGTGTAGGATATGGACAACAGGAGGTCCAGGGTCGAGGGGGAGTCTGACACGAGCTGGACGTGGTTGAAAGTTCCGGTCAAGAGGAAGACGATGACGATGGCGAGTCGAGGCAGGCAGGTGGAGAAGGCTTTGGCCCGGCTCTCGGCGGCCGGCATCCTCAGCACGGCCCGGAAGATGCGCACGTATGAGACGACGATGGAGACCAGGCAGACGACAACTAAAGCTACCCTACCGGTGATGTTCACGTCACTGATGACGTGATCCTCGGAGCAGGAGATTTTCAGCAAGGAGGGGATGTCACAGAAGAACTGCTGCATGATGTTGGACCTGCAGAAGCACAGGGAGAAAGTCGAAGCTGAATACAACACCCCAAAAATCACCCCGATGAGCCAGGAGGCGGCCGCCATCTCTCCACAGGCCGTGTCGGTCATGATGAGCTCGTAGCGCAGGGGGAGGCAGATGGCGGCGTAGCGGTCATAGGACATCGCCGTGAGGAGGAACATCTCTGAACTACCAAACATGACCATCGAGAAGACCTGGGCGGCACAGCCCAGGAGGGAGATGGCTCTACAATTGGTCAGGGAGATGACGGCAGACTTGGGGACGGTGATGGAGATGTAGCAGAGGTCGACGACTGACAGGTTTCTGAGGAAGAAGTACATGGGGGTGCGGAGGCGCCGGTCGAGGGCGGTGACGGCGACGATGAGGAGATTCCCCGTCAGGGCCGCCAGGTAGACCAGGAGGAACGGCGCGGCGTGGACCAGCTGCAGCTCCCGGACCTCCGAGAAACCCAACAGGGGGAATTCCTTCACCGTGGAGTTGTTGGGCATTCTCGGGAGGCAGCCTGACTTTCTGCATGTGATGAGAGAAGAGCCAAAGTTAGAGTCCATGATGGGATGAGTGAAGGAATTGACAGGACACTCGCTGGTTATTCTCCATGGAGAGGAGGTAGTTATTGAATTCAAAATGATCTCTGAGTTCATGGTGGAGGCACTGAACGTTTCTGGGGAATGATGTCGGCTCCCTGCACGGGATGAGGGAAGACTTCAATTCAGAGACATTAATGTTGGGGGTGAAGGAATAGGACTAAGTCGATCGGTTCCATTTATTGAAGACCTACAGAGGACGTGGTATTAATACATATAATCACTGCCCCAGGGAGCTTCCATTCTATTGGAGGCACCAAGCTTCAAACTGTGTAGAAACGGGGGGCTATTGGGAAGAACACAGGCCTGGGAATCAGAGGACCTGGGTTCTAATCACACCTTTACCAGTTCTCTGGTGCATAGCCATGGGAAGGTGACATAATTTCTTTACAGCTCAGTTTACTCACTAGTAAAACGAGGATTCAATATCTGGTTTCCCTCCTACTTTGTCTGTGAATACGTCGTGAGACACGGACTGTGTTCTACCAGATGGTCCTGAATCTCCCCCAGCACTCAATACTTTACTTGGAATGTAGTATGCTCTTAATGAGGATCAAGAGTATTGTTTTTGGTTGAGAAGAACAAAACTAAAATGAATAGCAGATAGCAGAGGTCAGAGAATATAAAGATATGTTCATGACTGTTGTGAAATGTTCTCGGTGATTTTAGAGTCAAACGAGAAGTGGCTTCACACATAAATTCATCCATTTAGTGGAGAAAGAATGGGCCCGGTAGAGAGTAGTACCTGGATTCTAAACCTGTTTTTGCTCCTTGTCTGCTGTGTGACCTGGGGCCCGTGGCTTACCGTCTCTGTGCCTCGGTTACCTCATCTGAAAAACGGGGGTTACAACTGTGAGCACCCTATGGGGCATGGACTGTGTCCATCCTGATCAGCTTGTATCCACCCTGGTGCTTAGTACAGTACCAGGCACATAACCAGCACTTAAAAACACCATAAAACAAACAACAAAAAACCACGTGTAACTCGTAACCGATCCCATTTGCTCACATATCTGCATTCACACTTGTACACACACAAACACAAGTATACCTCATCATTCATCGAGTCCTTTCCTATAGCATCGCTCAGCCTACATCTCTCCTCTTCTCATCCTGCTCTCATGACAATTTGTGTCTTCTCACATGGAACAAAAACTCTAAATCGGCTTGAAGACTCTCCGCTCTACGACTGCACTTCACCCCCTTTCCATCGTTCAACTCGTCTTCTCAGCTCTCAGAGCAACTTTCTAGTTGTTACTCACGATCGACTCTCCCGTTTCCATCCTAGGCTGGAACTCCCTCTCTTATCAGCTCAACATCAGAGCGAGCACAGTTCTATCTGAATTTTTTACTGCTAAAATCCCCCCCGCCTCCAACCAACTTCCCCGATTTATTTCCCAGCCCTCTAAACCCACTTCACCTAACTCAAGCGTGAATCAACTCAAGTCCATTCTTATTCAGCGGAAAAAGGATGGGCCCAGGAGTTCTCTTCTTGACCGTGAGCTCCTTGAGGGGAGCGTACACATCTCCCAGCTCTGTTCCATTGTACTCTCCCAAGCATAGTTTAGTGGGAGTCAGAGGACTTGGGTCCTAATCCTGCCTCTGTCCCTTTGCTGCTGTGGGACCTTGGGAAAGTCGCTTCTCTTCTCTAGGCCTCAGTTTCCTCATCGGTAAAATGGCATGCAATAATTGTATATTCATCTTTCCATTCATTTTTTTTCTTCTACGAGGGTCAGGGAATGTGTCTGTTCTGATGTGATAAAGTGGATAGTGCACTTCCCCTCTGCCTTCAAACATGCCCACGTCTCCCCCAAACTAGCTCTCTTCCCCTGTTCAAAGCCCTGATGCCTGTCTACTTGTTTTGTTTCGTGGTCCATCTCCCCCTTCAAGACTGTGAGCCCATTGTTGGGTAGGGATTGTCTCTATCTGTTGCCAGATTGTACTTTCCAAGCGCTCAGTACAGTGCTCTGTACACAGTAAGTGCTCAAGAAATATGATTGAATAAATGAATTAGAACCCAGGTTCTCTTGACTTCCGGGCCCGTGCTCTTTCCACTAAGCGACACTGCTTCTGATTTAGATGAATTGTGATTCTGACCCTGGTCATCCCAGTTTCCTACTGAAATTTCCCTCAGCTTTCCCCGGGTCCTCTCGGGGTCACTGGGCCCGCCCTGGGCTGGGGAGCCTCGGCCTCTGCTGAGAGAGAGGCTCACTCCATCTCGCCAGTCGTGGATGTGGATGGGGGTGACAGGAAGGTCTGGGCGAGGGATGGGGGCTGGCAGGATCCTCCCTCCCCTTCTCCTCTCTCCGGCTTGCTGCGCCGTCCCCTCAGACGATGGCAGGTTATTTCCTGGGAAATTCCCCATGGGAGGACGGGCCCGGGGCTCCGCTGAGACAACTGTCCATCCGGGAATCTCGGGAAGCCGGGACTGTGGGCTCCCTGCAGTCCCGGCCCGCAGAATCCAAATAACTATGCATTCCCATGTGGTTCCCACTCTGGGACTCCTTCAACAGACTAATCATCATTCCCTTACTGTCATTCATTCATTCAATCATATGTATTGCATGCTTACTGTGTGCAGAGCACTGTACTAAGCGCTGGAAAAGTACAATTCGGCAACAGAGACAATCCCTACACAACAACGGGCTCAGGGTCTAGGAGGGGGAGCAAGACACAAAACAAAGCAGTAGACAAGCATCAATACCATCTAAATGGATAAATAGAATTACAGATGTATACACATCATTAATAAAGTAAATAGATTAATAGTAGCATTCCGGTTATGCTCTGAGGTTTGGAGTTTCATCCCACACCAGGGCTTGGGACCCCTTCTAGACTGTGAGCCCGTTGTTGGGTGAGACCATCTCTATGTGTTGCCAACTTGTACTTCCCAGGCGCTTAGTACAGTGCTCTGCATGCAATAAGCGCTCAATAAATGCGATTGAATGAACGAATAAATACGATTGAATGAATGAATGAATCTGAAATCTGCAGCAAGCCAACTTGGACATTCCCCTCTAGACTGTAAGCTCATCATGGGTGGGAAATGTGGCTACGGATCTTGTTACATTGTTGTATCGTTCTCTCCCAAGTGCTTACTACCAAAGTCTGCTCATAGTAAGCACTCAATAAATAAGATGGATTGATGGATGTGCGTTATCTTTCTCTACTGAATTTCCATCTGCATTCTCCCTCCCTCCCAAGCTCCCCCTCTCATTGTGCCTCGTTCCCAACTCACCCGACTCAGACCCCTACCTCACCACCTTTCCCCCGCTGGGAATTCCCTCTCCCTTCATATCCACGAGCCCTCGGGGCTTCCCATCTTCCACACTCCTTCCCGAAACTCTATGAAATCCACGGGACCTTCCCCGATTAAGTTTTTCATAATGGTACACGGTAAATGTTTCCTATTTTCTAGGGACCGCTCTAAGCGCTAAAGTCACCGAAAGCTAGCCAGGTTGGACCAGTCTCTGTCCAACATAGGACTTCCAGTCTTAATCTCCCTTTTACAGATGAGGTAGTTGAGCAAGAAGTGCAATGACTTGCCCAAGGTCACATGACAGACAAGCGGTGGAGGTGGAATTCGAACCCAGGCCCTCTGACACCCAGGTCCATGCTCTATCAACTGGGCTATGCTGCTTCCCCGTGCTTCCTTGTCTCAGGGTGCTTAATTGTCTCGGTCTGGGCCTGTGTAAAAAGCCCCCCTCCCCATCCTTAATAAGAATGGTAACAATAATCAGAATAGTGGTATTTGATAGTGTTTATTATGTGCTGGAGTGGATACTAGCAATTGAGTCAGAATTTATTAAGAATTTACTTACAAAAAGACTGCCAAGTGTCAGAGTAGAAACAAACTAATCATATCGGAGACGTTTCCTGACCCGCGGGGGCTCAGATTGAAAGACAAAGAGAGAGCGCATATTGAATGCCGATTTTACAGCGAGACCCAGAGGGGTTTACGTAGCTGAACCAAGGTGATACAGCAGGCCCGGACCAGAACCGGGCAGACATTTCTAATCTCATGACGCCCAGCCACACGCTCATTCCACTAAACCATGGTGTCGCCCAAACAATCGCTTGTCAGTCGTCATTGATTTATCAATCATATATATCGAGTTCTTACAGCGAGCAGAGCACCGTACTAAGTGTTTGGAAAAACCATTCAGAATAAAAACAGACAATCCCTGCCCACACCGGGTTTACAGTCACACCCGGCTTATCAGCTTCCGTCCCAGACATTGACAAATCCTCAGGCGCCGGATTTCTGCTTTGGGCAGTTCTTTATATGGCTACCCCCACGGTCGGGAAACGTTATGAGGAACGGGATGGTCAGCAAAAGGAAACAAACGTTTTGTCCCTTAGAAGAGGGAGGAGGAGTCTCCCCTTTAGGACTCTCCCCAGGGCGGCCTTCATGTCCCGGTTCCTCAGGCTGTAGATGAGGGGGTTCATGGCTGGGGGCATCATGGTGTAGGAGATGGACAACAGCAGGTCCAGGGTCGAGGGGGAATCTGACACGGGCTTGAGTTGGGTGAAGGTTCCGGTCAAGAGGAAGACGATGACGACGGCGAGGTGAGGCAGGCAGGTGGAGAAGGCTTTGGCCCGGCTCTCTTTGGCCGGCATCCTCAGCACGGCTCGGAAGATGCGCACGTACGAGACGACGATGAAGACCATGCAGACGACAACTACAGCTATACCACCAGTGACGGTCACATCGATGACTACGTGGTCCTCGGAGCAGGAGATCTTCAGCAGGGAGGGGATGTCACAGAAGAACTGCTGGATGATGTTGGACCCGCAGTAGCTCAGGGAGAAAGTCGAAGCAGAAGATAAGACCGCAAGCATCACCCCTGTGCCAGGAGTGGCCGCCATCTTTCCACAGGCCGTGCTGGTCATGATGAGCTCGTACCGCAGGGGGAGGCAGATGGCGGAGTAGCGGTCATAGGACATCGCCGTGAGGAGGAACATCTCTGAACTACCAAACAGGACCACCATGAAGATCTGGGCGGCACAGCCCAGGAGGGAGATGGCTCTATGATCGGTCAAGGAGATGACAACAGACTTGGGGACGGTGACGGAGATGTAGCAGAGGTCGAGGACGGACAGGTTCCTGAGGAAGAAGTACATGGGGGTGTGGAGGCGAGCCGGTCGAGGGCGGTGACGGCGACGATGAGGAGATTCCCCGTCAGGGCCGCACAGGTACGACCAGCGAGGAACAGTCGCTGGCCTGGACCAGCTGCAGCTCCCGGACCTCCGAGAATCCCAGCAGGAGGAATTCCCTTCACTGTGGAGTTGTTGGGCATTCTCGGGAGGCAGCCCTGACTTTCTGCATGTGATGAGAGAAGAGCCAAAGTTAGAGTCCATTGATGGGATGAGTGAAGGAATTGACAGGACACTCACTGGTGATTCCCGTCTGGATACTGCATCAGCCTCTCTCTGATCTCCCATCCTCGTGTCTCTCCCCACTTCAATCCATACTTCATGCCGCTGCCCGGATTGTCTTTGTCCAGAAACGCTCTGGGCACGTTACTCCCCTCCTCAAAAATCTCCAGTGGCTACCAATCAATCTGCACATCAGGCAGAAACTCCTCACCCTCGGCTTCAAGGCTGTCCATCACCTCGCCCCCCTTACCTCACCTTCCTTCTCTCCTTCTCCAGCCCACCCCGCACCCTCCGCTCCTCTGCGCTAATCTCCTCACCGTACCTCGTTCTCGCCTGTCCCTGACGTCAACCCCCGGCCCACGTCAAACCCCAGGCCTGGAATGCCCTCCCTCTGCCCATCCGCCAAGCTAGCTCTCTTCCTCCCTTCAAGGCCCTACTGAGAGCTCGCCTCCTCCAGGAGGCCTTCCCAGACTGAGACCCTTCCTTCCTCTCCCCCCTTCCCCCATCCATCCCCTCATCTTACCTCCTTCCCTTCCCCACAGCACCTGTATATATGTATATATGTTTGTACATATTTATAACTCTATTTATTCATTTATCTTACTTGTACAGATCTATTCTATTTATTTTATTTTGTGGTATGTTTGGTTTTGTTCTCTGTCTCCCCCTTCTAGAGTGTGAGCCCACTGTTAGGTGGGGACTGCCTCCATATGTTGCCAACTTGTACTTCCCAAGCGCTTAGTACAGTGCTCTGCACATAGTAAGCGCCCAATAAATATGATTGATTAATTGATTGATTGATTCTCCATGGAGAGGAGGGAGTTACTGAATTCAACAGGATCTCTGAGTTCACAGTGGAGGCACGGAAAATTTCTGGGGAATGATGTCGACTCCCTGCACAGGATGAGGGAAGACTTCAATTCAGAGACATTAATGTTGGGGGTGAAGGAATAGGACTAAGTCGATCGGTTCTATTTATTGAGGACCTACAGAGGACGTGGTATTTATACATATAATCACTGCCCCCAGGGAGCTTCCATTCTATTGGAGGCACCAAGCTTCGAACTGTGTAGAAGCAGGGGACTATTGGGAAGAACACAGGCCTGGGAATCAGAGGACCTGGGTTCTAATCCCACCTCTACCAGTTCTCTGCCGCATAGCCATGGGAAGTTGACTCAATTTCTCTACAGCTCAGTTTTCTCACTAGTAAAATGAGGATTCAATATCTGGTTTCCCTCCTAGTCTGTGAATCCGTCGTGAGACACGGACTGTGTTCTACCAGCTGGTTCTGAATCTCAGCCAGCATTTAATACTTTGCTTGGAATGTAGGAAGCTCTTAATAAATATCAAGAGTATTATTTTTGGTTGAGGAGACCGAAACTAAAATGAATAGCAGATAGCAGAGGTCAGAGAATATAAAGATATGTTCGTGACTGTTGTGAAATGTTTTCAGTGGTTTCAGAGTTAAATGAGAAGTGCCTTCAAACATAAATGCCTCCATTTAGTGGAGAAAGAATGGGCCTGGTAGAGAGTAGTACCTGGATTCTGATCCTCTTTTCGCACCTCGTCTGCTGTGTGACCTGGGTCCGTCGCTTACCATCTCTGTGCCTTGGTTACCTCATCTGAAAAACGGGGGTTACAACTGTGAGCACCCTATGGGGCGTGGACTGTGTCCAACCTGATCAGCTTGTATCCACCCCAGCGCTTAGTACAGTACCTGGCACATAGTGAGCACTTAAAAACACCATAAAACAAACAACAAAAAAACCCACGTATAACTCCAAACCGATCCCATTTGCTCACATATCTGCATTCACACTTGCACACACACAAACACAAGTATACCTAATCATTCATCGAGTCCTTTCCTATAGCATCGCTCAGCCTACATCTCTCCTCTCCTTACCCTCCTCTCTTGAAAATTGGTGTCTTTTCACAATGAACAAAAACTCTTGATCGGCTTGAAGACTCCCCTCCCTACGACTGCACTTCACCCCCTTTCCATCGTTCAACTCGTCTTCTCAGCTCTCCAAGTAATTTCTAGTTGTTACTCACGATCGACTCTCCCGTTTCCATCCTAGGCTGGAACTCCCTCTCTTATCAGCTCAAAATCAGAGCGAGTACAGTTCTTTCTGAATTCTTTACTGCTAAAATCCCCCCACCTCTAACCAGCTTCCCCGATTTATTTCCCAGCCCTCTAAACCCACTTCACCTAACTCAAGCATGAATCCGCTCAAGTCCAACCTCATTTAGCGGAAAAAGGATGGGCCCAGGTGTTCTCTTCTTGACCCTGTGCTCTTTGAGGGGAGAGTACACATCTCCCAGCTCTGTACCATTGTACTCTCCCAAGTATAGTTTAGTCGGAGTCAGAGGACTTAGGTTCTAATCCTGCCTCTGTCCCTTTGCTGCTGTGGGACCTTGGGCAAAGTGCTTCACTTCTCTGGCCTCAGTTTCCTCATTGGTAAGATGGAATGCAATAATTGTACATTCATCTTTCCATTCATTTTTTTTGTTCTAGTAAGGCCAGGGAATGTGTCTGTTGTGGTGTGATAAAGTGGATAGAGCATTCCCCCTCTGCCTTCAAACATGCCCACGTCTCCCCCAAACTAGCTCTCTTCCCCTGTTCAAAGCCCTGACGCCTGTCTGCTTATTTTTTTTTGTGGACTGTCTCCCTCTTCTAGACTGTGAACCCATTGTTGGATAGGCATAATCGCTATCTGTTACCGAATTGTACTTTCCAAGCACTCAGTACGGTGCTCTGCACACAGTAAGCGCTCAATAAATACGATTGAATGAATTAATTAGAGCCCAGGTCCTCTTTACTCCCAGGCCCGTGCTCTTTCCACTAAGCGACACTGCTTCTGATTTAGAGAAATGGCGATTTTGACCCTGGTCATCCCAGTTCCCTATTGCAATTTCCCTCAGCTTTCCCCCGCTCCTCTCCGGACTCACCGGGCCAGTCCTGGGCTGGGGAGCGTTGAACTCTGCTGAGAGAGTGGCTCACTCCATCTCGTCGGTCCTGGAGGCGGATGGGGATGACACAAAGGTCTTGGGGAGTGATGGGGGCTGTCAGGATCCTCCTTGCCCCTCTCCGTTCTCCGGCTGGCTGCGCCGTCCCCTCAGATGATGGCGGACTATTTCCTGGGAGAGTCCCCATGGGAGGATGGACCCGGGGCTCCGCTGAGACGGCCGGTCATCTGGGAATCTCGGATGGCCGGGATCGTGGTCTCCCTGCAGTCCCGGCCCTCACAACTTAATAACTACCCATTCCCATGTGGTTCCCACTCTGGGACTCCTTCAACAGACTAATCATCATTCCCTTTCTGTGATTCATTCATTCAGTCAGTCATATGTATTGAGCACTTACTGTGTGTAGAGCACTGTACTAAGCGCTGGAAAAGTACAATTCGGCAACAGAGACAATCCCTACACAACAACGGGCTCACGGTCTAGAAGGGGCAGCCAGACAATGAAACAAAACAAGTAGACAGGCGTCAATACCATCTAAATAGATAAACTGAATTATGGATATATACCTCATTAATAAAGTAAATAGATTATCGATAGCGTTCTGGTTATGCTCTGAGGATTGGAGTTTCCTCCCACGCCAGGGCTTGGGACCCCTTCTAGACTGTGAGCCCATCGATGGGTAGGGACCGTCTCTCTATGTTGCCAACTTGTTCTTCCCAAGTGCTTAATACAGTGCTCTGCACGCAGTAAGCGCTCAATAAATACGATTGAATGAATGAATAAATACGATTGAATTAATGAATCTGAAATCTGCAGCAATCCAGCTTTGACATTCCCCTCTAGACTGTAAGCTCATCATGGGCAGGAAATGTGGCTACAAACCCTGTTACATTGTTATATCGTACTCTCCCAAGCACTTACTACCAAGGTCTGCACGTAGTAAGCACTCAGTAAATAAGATCGATTGATTGATGCGCATTATCTTCCCCTACTGAATTTCTATCTGCATTCTCCATCCCTCCCAAGCTCACCCTCTTACTGTGCCTCGTTCCCAACTCCCCCGATTCAGACCCTACCTCACCACCTTTCCCCCTCTTGGAATTCCCTTTCCCTTCATATCCACCCAGCCCTCGGGGCTTCTCCATCATTCCTCACTCCCCCTTCCCGAAACTCTATGAAATCCACGGGACCTTCCCCGATACATTTTTTCATAATGTACATGGTAAATGTTTCCTATTTTCTAGGGACCCGCTCCCTCCTAAGCACTAAAAGTCCCAACTCAAGCTAGTCAGGTTGGACCAGTCCCCTGTCTCGCATAGGACTTCCAGTCTTAATCCCCTTTTACAGATGAGGTAGTTGAAGGCTCAAGAAGTGAAAATGACATGCCCCAAGGTCACATGGCAGAAACAGCAGGTGGGGAGGCTGGAATTAGAACCCAGGCCCTCTGAAGCCCAGGTCCATGCTCTATCAACTGGGCTATGCTGCTTCCCCGTGCTTCCTTGTCTCCAGGTGCTTATTTTCACTCCTCTGGGCCTGTGTAAAAAGCCCCCCCTCCCCCATCCTTAATATAATGATAAGAATAATCATAATAGTGGTATTTGATAAGCGTTTATTATGTGCTGGAGTTGGATACTAGCCAACATGGGTCAGACGTGTCCCTGTCCCACACGGGCTCACAGTCTCAACCCCCATTTTACAGCCGAGGGAACTGAGGCCCAGAGATGTGAAGAGACTTGCCCGAGGTCACACGGCAGACAAGTAGCAGAACTGGGATTAGAACCCACGAACTCTGACTCCCAAGCCCGGCTCTGGATGGATGAATGGATTGATGGATGGATGGATGGATGGATAGATGAATGTTTGGAAGGATGGATGGATGGAAGGAAGGAAAGATGGATTGCTGAGAGAGGATGGATTTGACAAGACAGTTGGAGCTGCAGTCGTCCTTTCTTCCCTTCACCCATACCATCTCCCATTTTCCAACTTTCATTCCCACCCCAGAGTCATGCTAAAGAGCGTATCGTTCCATTTTCATAGTCATTACTAATAATGATATCTTTATCATATTTATTAAGAAGTCGTGTGTCTAAATAGGTCCGCTTGCTGGAGTAGAAACAAAAGAATCAGTGCGGACACAATTTCTGTCCCACAGGGGCTCTAGAGTGTAAAGAGAAAGCGAGATCGAAGGGATTGTTACGTCACTGACCCTAGGTCCCTTCCTCCATTGTGAACCCTCCGATTTCTCTGATTTATCATAACCGCCCAGAGGGATCTTAAATTCATAGAATTACCTGTGATCATCAATAGTAGTATCGACATTATCACTTACTGAACTTTATTAAGAATTTACTTTCAAAAAGACTGCCAAGTGTCAGAGTAGAACAAAACTAATCATATCGGAGACGTTTCCTGACCCGCGGGGGCTCAGATTGAAAGACAAAGAGAGAGGCACATATTGAATGACGATTTTACACAGCGAGACCAGACGGGGTTACGTAGCTGAACCAAGGTGATACGGCAGGCCCGTGGCAGAACCGGGGCAGACATTTCTAATCCTTTCATGACTGCCAGCCACACGCTCATTCCACTGAACCATGGTGTCGCCCAAACAATCACTTGTCATTCATCCATTCATTCATCAATCATATTTATCGAGTGATTACCGCGGGCAGAGCACCGTACTAAGGGTTTGGAAAGTACCATTCACAAAAAAGAGAAACAATCCGTGCCCACACCGGGCTTACAATCACACCCGGTTTATCAGCTTCCATCCCAGATATTGTCAAATCCTCAGATGCCGGATGTTGTCTTTGGAAAGCTCTTTATATGGCTACCCCCCTGGTCGGAATCCTGATGAGGAACGGAATAGTCAGCAAAGGGAAAGAGAATTTTGTCCTTTAGAAGAGAGAGGAGGAGTCTCCCCTTTAGGACTCACCCCAGGCCGGCCTTCATGTCCCGGTTCCTCAGGCTGTAGATGAGGGGGTTCAGGGCGGGGGGCATCACGGTGTAGGATATGGATAACAAGAGGTCCAGGGTCGAGGGGGAGTCTGACACGGGCTTGACGTTGGTGAAAGTTCCGGTCAAGAGGAAGACGATGACGACGGCTAGGTGAGGCACGCAGGTGGAGATGGCTTTGGCCCGGCTCTCTTCGGCCGGCATCCACAGCACGGCCCGGAAAATGTGCACATACGAGACGACGATGGAGACCAAGCAGATGACAACTACTGCTACCCCACAGGTGACGGTCACGTCGACGACAACGTGGTCCTCGGAGGAGGAAATCTTCAGCAGGGAGGCGATGTCACAGAAGAACTGCTGGATGATGTTGAACCCGCAGAAGCTCAGGGAGAAAGTCGAAGCTGAATACAACACCCCAAAAATCACCCCAATGAGCCAGGAGGCGGCCGCCATCTTTCCACCGTGTCGGTCATGATGAGCTCATAACGCCGGGGGAGGCAGATGGCGGTGTAGCGGTCGTAGGACATCGCCGTGAGGAGGTACATCTCTGAACCACCAAACAGGACCACCGAGAAGACCTGGGCGGCACAGCCCAGGAGGGAGATGGCTCTACGATCGGTCAGGGAGATGACGACAGACTTGGGGACGGTGACGGAGATGTAGCAGAGGTCGACGACGGACAGGTTCTTGAGGAAGAAGTACATGGGGCTGCGGATGCGCCGGTCGAGGGCGGTGACGGCGACGATGAGGAGATTCCCCGTCAGGGCCGCCAGGTAGACCAGGAGGAACGGCGCGGTGTGGACCAGCTGCAGCTCCCGGACCTCCGAGAAACCCAGCAGGAGGAATTCCTTCACCGTGGAGAGGTTGGGCATTCTCGGGAGGCAACACTGACTTTCTGCATGTGATGAGAGAAGAGCCAAAGTTAGAGTCCTTCGATGGGATGAGTGAAGGGAGTGACAGGACACTCGCTGGTGATTCTCCATGGAGAGGAGGGAGTTACTGAATTCAAAATGATCTCTGAGTTCACGGTGGAGGCACGGAATGTTTCTGGGGAATGATGTCGACTCCCTGCACAGGATGAGGGAAGACTTCAATTCAGAGACATTAATGTTGGGGGTGAAGGAATAGGACTAAGTCGATCGGTTATTTATATTCAGGACCTACAGAGGACATGGTATTTATACATATAATCACTGCCTCCCGGGAGCTTCCATTCTATTAGAGGTACCAAGCTTCGAACTGTGTATTAGCAGGGGGCTATTGGGAAGAACACAGGCCTGGGAATCAGAGGACCTGGGTTCTAATCCCACCTCTACCAGTTCTCTGCTGCATAGCCATGGGAATTTGACTTAATTTCTCTACAGCTCAGTTTTCTCACTAGTAAAATGAGGATTCAATATCTGATTTCCCTCCTAGTCTGTGAATCCGTCATGAGACACGGACTGTGTTCTACCAGATGGTCCTGAATCTCACCCAGCATTTAATACTTTGCTTGGAACGTAGTAAGCACTTAATAAATATCGAGTATATATTTTTGATTGAGGAAACCAAAACTAAAATGAATAGCAGACAGTAGAGGTAAGAGAATATCAAGATATGTTCGTGACTGTTGTGAAATGTTTTCAGTGGTTTCAGACATAAATAACAAGTGCCTTCACACATAAATTCATCCATTTAGTGGAGAAAGAACGGGCCTGGTAGAGAGTAGTACCTGGATTCTGATCCTCTTTTCGCTCCTTGTCTGCTGTGTTACCTGGGGTCCATCATTTACCGTCTCTTTGCCTCTGTTACCTCATCTGAAAAACGGGGGTTACAACTGTGAGTACCCTATGGGACGTGGACTGTGTCCAACCTGATCAGCTTGTATCCACCCCAGCACTTAGTACAGTACTTGGCACATTGTGAGCAATTAAAAACACCATAAAACAAACAAACAAACAAAAAAAACTACGTATATCTCGAAACCGATGCCATTTGCTCACATATCTGCATTCACACTTGCACACACACAAACACAAGTATACCTCATCATTCATCGAATCCTTTCCTATAGCATCGCTCAGCCTACGTCTATCCTGTCCTCATCCTCCTCTCATCACAATTGGTGTCTTTTCACAATGAACAAAAAACCTCTTCATCGGCTTGAAGTCTCTCCGCCCTATGACTGCACTTCACCCCCTTTCTATCGTTTAACTCGTCTTCTCAGCTCTCAAAGCAACTTTCTAGTTGTTACTCACGATCGACTCTCCCGTTACCATCCTAGGCTGGAACTCCCTCTCTTATCAGCTCCAAATCAGAGCGAGCACAGTTCTTTCTGAATTCTTTACTGCTAAAATCCCCCCCCGCCTCCAACCAGCTTCCCCGATTCATTTCCCAGCCCTCTAAACCCACTTCACCTAACTCAAGCGTGAATCAACTCAAGTCCATCCTCATTTAGCGGAAAAAGGATGGGCCCAGGAGTTTTCTTGACCGTGTGCTCCTTGAGGGTAGCGTACACATCTCCCAGCTCTGTTCCATTGTACTCACCCAAGCATAGTTTAGTGGGAGTCAGAGGACTTGGGTTCTAATCTAATCCTGCCTCTGTCCCCTTGCTGCTGTGGGACCTTGGGCAAGGTGCTTCACTTCTCTGGCCTCAGTTTCCTCATCAGTAAAATGGCATGCAATAATTGCATATTCATCTTTCCATTCATTTTTTTTCTTCTAGGAGGGGCAGGGAATGTGTCTGTTGCGGTGTGATAAAGTGGATAGTGCACTTCCCCTCTGCCTTCAAACATGCCCACGTCTCCCTCAAACTAACTCCCTTCCCCTGTTCAAAGCCCTGAAACCTGTATACTTGGTTGTTTTTTTTTGTGGACCGTCTCCCCGTTCTAGACTGTGAGCCTGTTTTTGGATAGGGATTGTCTCTATCGGTTGCCGAATTGTACTTTCCAAGCCATAAGTACAGTGCTCTACACATAGTAAGCGCTCAATAAATACGATTGAATGAATGAATTAGAGCCCAGGTCCTCTTGACTCCCGGGCCCGTGCTCTTTCCACTAAGCGACACTGCTTCTGATTTAGAGAAATTGCGATTCTGACCCTGGTCATCCCAGTTTCCTACTGAAATTTCCCTCAGCTTTCCCCCACTCCTCTCCCGACTCACCGGGCCCGTCCTGGGCTGGGGAGCGTTGAACTCTGCTGAGAGAGAGGCTCACTCCATCTCGTCGGTCCAGGACGCGGATGGGGGTGACAGGAAGGTCTGGACGCGGGATGGGGGCTGTCAGGATCCTCCCTCCCCGTCTCCGCTCTCCGGCTGGCTGCGCAGTCGCCTCAGATGATGGCGGGTTATTTCCTGGGAGATTCCCCGTGGGAGGACATACCCGGGGCTCCGCTGAGACGGCTGGCTGCCTGGGAATCTCAGAAGGCCGGGATCGTGTCCTCCCTGCGGTCCCGGCCCTCACTACCTAAATTACTACCCATTCCCGTGTGGTTCCAACTCTGTGACTCGTTCAACAGACTAATCATCATTCCCTTTTGTGATTCATTCATTCATTCATTCAATCATATTAACTGAGCACTCACTGTGTGCAGAGCACTGTACTAAGCGCTGGAAAAGTACAATTCGGCAGCAGAGACAATCCTTACACAACAACGGGCTCAGGGTCTAGAAGGGAGAGCCAGACAACAAAACAAAACAAGTAGACAAACATCAATACCATGTAAATAGATAAATGGAATTACAGATGTATACATATCATAAATAAACTAAACATATTAATAATAGCATTCTGGTTATGCTCTGAGGTTTGGAGTTTCATCCCATGCCAGGGCTTGGGATCCCTTCTAGACTGTGAGCCCGTTGTTGGGTGGGACCGTCTCTATGTGCTGCCAACTTGTACTTCCCAGGTGCTTAGTACAGTACTCTGCACGCAGTAAGAGCTCAATGAATACGATTGAATGAATGAATGAATCTGAAATCTGCAGCTATCCAACTTTGACATTCCCCTCTAGACTGTAAGCTCATCATGGGCAGGAAATGTGGCTACCAACCCTGTTACATTGTTCTATCGTACTCTCCCAAGTGCTTACTACCAAGGTCTGCACATAGTAAGCACTCAGTAAATAAGATCGATTGATTGATGTGCATTATCTTCCCCTACTGAATTTCTATCTGCATTCTCCATACCTCCCAAGCACCACCCTCTCACTGTGCCTCGTTCCCCAACTTCGCCCGACTCAGACCACTACCTCACCTCCACCTTTCCCCGCTTGGGAATTCCCTCTCCCTTCATATCCACCAGCCCTCAGGGCTTTCCATCTTTCCACACCCCTTCCCGAACTCTATGAAATCCACCGGACCTTCCCCGATTAATCTTTTTCATAACGGTACGAGGGTAACGTGTTTCCTATTTTCGGGGACCGTTCTAAAGCAGCTGAAAGCCCCCTCAAGGCTAGTCAGGTTGGACCAGTCCCTGTCCCGCATAGGACTTCCAGTCTTAATCCCATTTTAAAGGTGAAGTAAGTTGAGGCAAGAGAGTGAAATGACTTGCCAAGGTCACATGGCAGAACAAAGCGGTGGAGGCCGGAATTAGAACCCAGGCCCTCTGACGCCAAGGTCCATGCTCTATCAACTTGGCTATGCTGCCTTCCCTGTGCTTCCCTGTCTCAGGTGCTTAACTGTCTCGGCCTGGGCACATGTGTAAAAGCCCCTCCCTCCCCATCCTTAATAATAACGATATCAATAATCAATATCGTGGTATTTGATAAACATTTATTATGTGCTGGAGTGAATACAAGCAAATTGGGTCAGACAAGTCCATGTCCCACATGGACTCACAGTCGCAACCCATATTTACCGCTGAGGGAACTGAGGCCCAGACAAGTGAAGAAACTTGCCCAAGGTCACAGGGCAGACAGGTAGCAGAACTGGTATTAGAACCCGCGACCTCAGACTCCCAAGCCCGTGCTCTGGATGGATGGAGGGATGGATGGATGGATGGATGGATGGATGGATGGATGGATGGATAGATGAATGGCTTGGAAGGATGATGGATGAAGGGCAAGGAAAGATGATTGATGAGAGAGGATGGATTTAAAAGACAGATGGAGCTGCAGTCAACCTTTCTTCCCCTTCTCTCATACCACCTCCCACTTTCCAGCTTTTCATTCCCACCCCTAAGAGTCATGCTAAAGAGCAGTTACTAGTTATATGGGGAGAGTTCAGTTTACCAGAGTTGTTAAATTCATTCCCTGCCCACAGTGAGCTAACAGTCTCCAGGGCCTCCCCAACATTTCGGCCACGATGCCTCTCTGAAACCGGATTGTCAGTCTTGCTTCCGTCTTAGCCGCCTCCCTCCCAGACTTTGACAATTCATCGACGTCCAGCTTTTTCTGTGAACCCTGTCGGACAGCTAAGTATCTGGCTAGGTCCAAGGGCAATTCCTTGGTTAAGTGGTGGGGTGAGATGATTTGCACAAGGAAGGAGACATTTTGTCCCAGAGCAGAGGCCGGGCGAGTGACCCTTTTAGGATCCTGCCCATGGCGGCCTTCAGGTCCCGGTTCCTCAGGCTGTAGATGAGGGGGTTGATGGCGGGGGGCACCATGGAGTAGAACATGGACGCCAGCAGATCCGTGATCGAGTAGGAGTCCGAAGGTGGCTTGAGGTAGACAAATACCGTCGCTGAGACGAAAATGACGACGATGGCGAGGTGGGACAGGCAGGTGGAGAAGGCTTTGGCCCGGCCCTCGGCGGCCGGCATCGTCAGCACGGCCCGGAAGATGCGCACGTACGAGAAGATGATGGGAATGAAGCTGGGGACGCCTAACACTACCCCAGTGGTGACACTCACGTTGACGGCGACGTGGTCCTTGGAGCAGGAGATCTTCAGCAGGGAGGGGATGTCACAGAAAAACTGCGGGACGATGTTGAACCCACAGAAGGACAGGGAGAACGTCCTAGCTGAACGCATTGCTGCCAACAGGCCCCCAATGAGCCACGAGGCGGCCGCCATCGTCCCACAGGCCTGTCCGTTCATGATGACCTCGTAGCGCAGGGGGAGGCAGATGGCGGCGTAGCGGTCGTAGGACATCCCCGTGAGAAGTAACATCTCTGAACCACCAAACAGGACCACCGAGAAGAGCTGGGTGGCACAGCCCAGGAAGGAGATGGATCTACGTTCGTTCAGGGAGTCGTAGATGGATTTGGGGATGGTGACGGAGATGTAGCAGAGGTCGAGGACGGACAGGTTCCTGAGGAAGAGGTACATGGGGGTGTGGAGGCGTCGGTCGAGGGCGGTGACGGCGACGATGAGGAGGTTCTCCGTCAGGGCTGCCAGGTAGACCAGGAGGAACAGCGTGGCGTGCACCAGTTGCAGCTCCCAGACCTCCGAGAATTCCAGCAGGAGGAATTCCCTCACCGTGGAGATGTTGGGCATTTTTGGAAAGCGGCATGGACTTTCTGCAGTGGATGAGGGAAGAGCCAAAGTCACAGTCCATTGATGGGAAGAGTGAAGAAACTGACAAGACATTTGTTGGTGATTCTCTATGGAAAGGAGAGAGTTATTGACTTCAAAATGATCTTGGAGTTTCATATCCAGCAGGGATAAGGAAAGATCCAGATTTTCACAGTACTTTGGTCGATTGAAAGGGAATCCCTGAGATCGTCCCCCACCTCAGCCACCCCAACACCGTCGGCAGACACGTTCCCTACCCACATCGAGTTCACAGTCTGGAGGAAGATCATTTTCTATCTTCGTCTTCAACCCTCCCCGCTGCCTGAACTTGTTTGCTGCTTTCACTCCCCGATACTTTGTGTACGCACACATACACACTCACACCCCTTCTCTAGCGCAGGGAACCTGATTGCAGCAGCTCCCGTAAAATGGAAAATGAATTCGTTCAGTAATATTTATGAAGCGCTTACTGTGTGCAGAGCACTGTGCTGAATGCTGGGGAGAGTACACTAGAATAATAAACAGACACAGTCCCTGCCCACAGTGAGCATACAGTCTTGTTTTTACTCACGATCGACTTTCCCGTTTCCATCCTAGCCTCTCTTATCAGCGCAAAATCAGAGAGAGCACTGTTCTTTCTGAATTCTTTACTGCTAAAATCCCCCCCCCCGCCTCCAACCAGCTTCCCCAGTTCATTTCCCAGCCCTCTAAACCCACTTCCCTTAACTCAAGCGCGAATCAACTCACGTCCATCCTCCATTTAGTGGAAAAGGAATGGGACCAGGAGTTTGCTGTCTTGACTCTGAGCTCCTTGACGGAGCATACACATCTCCAGTTCTGTTCCATTGTACTCTCCCAAGCATAGCTTAGTGAGAATCAGAGGACTTGGGTCCTAATCCTCCCTCGGTGGGACCTTGGGCAAGTCGCTTCACTTCTATGGGCCTCAGCTTCCCTCATCTGTAGAATTACAATGCAATAATTGCATCTTCATCTTTCCCATTCATTTTCTTTTCTTCTAGAAAGGGGCAGGGAATGTGTCTGTTATGGTGTGATAAAGTTGATAGAAGCACTTCCGCTCTGACTTCAACATGCCCCACGTCTCCCCCATCCTGAAAAGATCCTCTCTTGACCCCACTGCCCCTTCCAGTTATCGCCCTACTCCTCTCCTACCCTTCCTTTCCAAACTCCAAAGGCGAGTCATCAGCACTCGCTGCCTCGAATTCCTCAACTCCAACTCTCTCCTGGCCCCCCTCCAATCTGGCTTCCGTCCCCTCCACTCCACCGAGAACTGCCTCCTGTCCAAAGGTCACCAATGACCTCCTTCTTGCCAAATTCAACGGCTCCTACTCTATCCTATTCCTCTCTCGACCTTCTCAGCTGCCTTCGACACTGCGGACCCCTCCTTCTCCGCAAGACCCTGGTCATCCCAGTTCCCTATTGAAATTTCCCTCAGCTTTCCCCTGCTCCTCTCCAGACTCACCGGGCCCATCCCCGACTGGGGAGCCTTGACCTCTGCTGAGAGAGAGGCTCACTCCATCTCGTCAGTCCTGGCTGCAGGTGGCCATAACAGGAAGGTGTGGGCGAGGGGTGAGAGCTGTCAGGATCCTCCCTCCACCTTTCGGCTCTCCGGATGGCCTCGCCGTCCCTTCAGACGACGGCTGGGTTGTTTCCTGGGGGATTCCCCGTGGGAGGATGGGCCCGGGGCTCCGCTGAGACGGCCGACCGTCCGGGAATCTCGGAAGGCCGGGATCGTGGGCTCCCTGCGGTCCCGGCCCCCACAACCTAAATTACTGCCCATTCCCATGTGGTTCCCACTCTGGGACTCCGTCTTAGGACAACATCAACAGACTAATCATCATTCCCTTTCTGTGATTAATAATAGCGTTCCGGTTAAGCTCTGAGGTTTGGAGCTTCATGCCATGCCAGATCTTGGGACCATCTGAAATCTGCAGCAGTCATCTTAGACATTCCCCTGTAGCCTGAAAGCTCATCATGGGTGGGGAATTTGGCTACCAACCCTGTTATATTGTTATATCGTACTCTCCCAAGTGCTTTACTGCTAAGGTCTGCACATAGTAAGCGCTCAATAAATATGATTGATTGATTGATTGATGCGCATTATTTTCCCCTACTGAATTCCCATCTGCAGTCTCCATTCCTCCCAAGCTCACCCTTTCACTGTGCCTCGTTCCCAACTCCCCCGACTCAGACCCCTACCTCACCACCTTTCCCCGGCTTGCAATTCCCTCTCCCTTCATATGCACCAGCCCTCAGGGCTTCCCATCTTCCACACTCCTTCCTGAAACTCTGTAAAATCCACGGGGCCTTCCCTGATTATTTTTTTCATAATGGTACGTGGTAAGTGTTTACCATTTTCCATGGACCATTCTAAGTGCTGAAGTTCCCTCGAGTTAGGTTGGACCCAGTCCCTGTCCCGCATAGGACTTCCAGTCTTAATCTCCATTTTAGAGATGAGGTAGTTGATGCAGGAAGTGAAATGACTTGCCCAAGGGCACGTGCCAGACAAGCGGAATTAGAAGCCAGGTCCTCTGACTCCCACGTCCATGCTCTTTCAACTGGGTTATGTTGCTTTCTTGTGCTTTCCTGTCTCGGGGTGCTTAATTGTCTCGGTCTGGGCCTGTGTAAAAAGCCCCCCTCCCCATCCTGAATAATAATGACAACAATAATAATAATCGTGGTATTTGATAAGCGTTTATTATGTGCCGGGCACTTTACAAGCGCTGGAGTGCATACAAGCAAATTGGGTCAGACAGGTCCCTGTCCCACATGGGCTCACAGACTCAACCCCATTTTACAGGCGAGGGAACTGAGGCCCAGAGAAGTGAAGAGGACTTGCCCAAGGTCACATGGCAGACAAGTAGCAGAACGGGGAATAGAACCCGTGACCTCAGACTCCCAAGCCCTGTGCTCTGGATGGATGGATAGATGAATGGTTGGAAGGACTAGATGGATGGAAGGAAGGAAAGATGGATTGATCGAGAGAAGCAGCGTGGCTCAGTGGAAAGAGCCCGGGCTTTGGAGTCAGAGGTCATGGGTTCAAATCCCGGACTCACCACTTGTCAGCTGTGTGACTTTGGGCAAGTCACTTCACTTACTCTGGGCCTCAGGTTACCTCATCTGGAAAATGGGATGAAGACTGTGAGCCCCCGTGGGACAACCTGATCACTGTTGTAAACTCCCCAGCGCTTAGAACAGTGCTTTGACACATAGTAAGCACTTAATAAATGCCATCATTATTATTATTAATATTAGAGAGAGGATGGATTTTTGATAAGACAGATGGAGCTGCACTCAACCTTTCTTCCCTTCTCCCTTACCACCTCCCATTTTCCAACTTTCATTCCCAACCCCAGAGTCATGCTAAAGAGCATATCGCTATATTTTCATAGTCACTACTAATAATGATATCATTATCGTATTTATTAAGACGTTGTGTGCCTAAATTGTTCCACTTGCTGGAGTAGAAACCAAAGAATCAGTTCAGACAGGGGCTCAGAGTGTAAGAGGAAGAGAGATCCTAGGGATGTTATGTCACTGACCCTAGGTCACAAAGCAAGCCAGTAGCAGAGATAGAATAAGAACTCGTCTCAATCAATCAATGTCATATTTATTGAGCCACTTTTTTCTAGTCCCAGCGCTGTACTGAGCACATGGAACAAGTCTCATATAAACGGACGTTGGTAGACACATTCCCCTGCCCACGATGATCGTACCAGTCTAGAGCTGATTCCCATTCCTTCAGGCCACGATTTAAAAGTTTTAAAAAATGGCATTTGTTAAGTACTTGCTATGTGGCAAGCACTGCTCTAAGGGCAGTGGGGTAGATACGAGGCCATCGGGTTGCCCCAAGTGGGGTTAAGAGTCTTAATCCCTATTTTACAGATGAGGTCACTGAGGCACGGAGAAGTGAAGTGGCTCACCCGAGGTCATCCAGAAGACAAGTGGCAGAGCAGGGCTTGGAACTGCACCCAAACAGGATTTACTGTTTGAGGAAGTACTAAGCACTTGGGAGAGTTCAGTTTACCAGAGTAGTTAAGCGCATTCCCTGCCCACAGTGAGCTCACAGTCTACAGGGACTCCCCTTCCTTTAGGCCACGATGCCTCCCCGAAACCGAATTGTCAGTCCTATGTCCGTCTTAGCCTCCTCCCTCCTAGACTTTGAAAATTCATCGACCTCCAGCGTTTTCTGTGAACCCTGTAGGACAGCAAAGTATCTGGCTAGGTCCAAGGGCAATTCCTTGGTTATGTGGTGGGGTGAGTTGACTTTTACAAGGAAGGAGACGTTATATCGCAGAGCAGAGGCTGGGCAAGTGACCCTTTTAGGATCCTCCCCATGGCGTCCTTCATGTCCCGGTTCCTCAGACTGTAGATGAGGGGTTTAAGGGCCGCGGGCACCACAGAGTAGAACACGGACATCAGCAGATCCACGATCGAGGAGGAGTCCGAGAGCGGCTTGAGATAGGCAAATAGAGCCGCCGAGACGAAAACAGTGACGATGGCGAGGTGGGGCAGGCAGGTGGAGAAGGCTTTGGCCCGCCCTCGGCGGCCGGCATCGTCAGTATGGCCCGGAAGATGCGCACGTACGAGAAGATGATGAGAATGATGCCGGGGACGCCTACCACTACCGCAGCGGTGACGCTCACGTCGACGGCGCCGTGGTCCTTGGAGCAGGAGATTTTCAGCAGGGACAGGACATCACAGAAGAACTGCGGGACGATATTGGACCCACAGAAGGACAGGGAGAACGTCCCATCTGAACTCACTACTGCAAACAGGCCCCCAGTGAGCCACGAAGCGGCCGCTATCTTCCCACAGGCCACTTGTTCATGACGACCTCGTAGCTCAGGGGGAGGCAGATTGCGGCGTAGTGGTTTTAGGACATCACCGTGAGGATAAAATATTCTGCACCTGAAAAGGAAATCACCAGAAAGACCTGTACTCCACAGCATAAGAAGGAGATTTCTCCACGGTCTGTCAGGGAGTTGTGAATGTATTCGGGGACGGAGATGTAGCAGAGATCGACCGCTGCCAGGTGCCTGAGGAAGAAGTACATGGGGGTGTGGAGGCGCCGGTCGAAGGTGGTGGCGGCGACGATGAGGAGATTTCCCGTCAGGGCCGCCAGGTAGACCAGGAGGAACAGAGCAGCATGGACCAGCTGCAGCTCCCAGACCTCCGAGAATCCTAGCAGGAGGAATTCCCTCACCGTGGAGATGTTGGGGATTTTTGGAAAGCAGTATGGACTTTCTACAGTGGATGAGGGAAGAGCCAAAGTCACAGTCCATTGATGAGAAGACCGAAGAAACAGACAAAACATTTGTTAGTGATTCTCTATGGAAAGGAGACAGTTATTGAATTCAAAATTATCTTGGAGTTTCAGATCCAGCAGGGATAAGGAAAGATCCAGATTTTCATATTATTTTGGTCGATTTAAAGGGAATCCCCGGGATTGTCGTCCCCCCCCCAACCACCCCAAAAGAGTTAGTGGACACGTTCCCTACCCACATGGAGTTTACAGTCTGGAGGGAGATCTTTTTCTATCTTTGTCTTCAATCCTCCCCGCTGCCTGAACTTGTTCGCTGCTTCCAATACCCAATACTTTGTACACACACACACACACACACACACACACACACACACACACACACACACACACACACACACTTTCTAGCACAGGGAACCTGATTGCAGCAGCTCCTGTAAAGTGGAAAATGAATTCGTTCAGTAATATTTATTAAGCACTTACTGTATGCAGAGCACTGTACTAAATAGTGGGGAGAGTACAATAGAATAATAAAAAGTCACAGTCCCTGCCCACAACGAGCATACAGTCTAGAGGAATAACGGATTGTAGTTGGATTAATTTCACTGGCTTCAGTGCCATCCACCTGTTCTAACTCTTCTCATTATCCGCTCTCTTCAACCAACCTCCAAAAAGAACCTTCTTACCGTGACTCATTTTCAACTCTTCCTCCTCCCACCTCTGGCTTCCAGCCTTCCTTTGGCTTGGAATTTCACCCTTTTCAATTCCCCAGCCCAAAGATATCCCACCGTCAAAAACCCTTTGGAATTCCACCTTCTCGAGGAGGATTTATCTAATTCACTTCTTCCCACCATCTGCCAGTGACCATCTCCAGACTTAATACATCCGCAGTCCCTCGGGATATTGATGCTGAAAGTAAGGTTTATTACTCTAGACTGTAAGCTCCTTGCGGAAACATGTCTACCAACTCTTTTATATTGCATTCCTCCAAGCATTTAGTACAGTGCTCTGCACACAGTAAGTGCTCAATAAATGTCTCCGATCGGATGACTGATTAATCTATGTTTCCCCCGTAGACTGTGAGCTCCTTGCGGGCAGGGACATGTCTCCCAACTCTTTTATAGGTTGCGCTCTTCAGCACTCAGTTTAGTGCTCTGCACAAGTTAAGCACTAAAAATATGATTATCAACCACTAAGAATAATAACGATAGTGTTTGTTAAGCGCTTACTATGTGCCAAGCACTGTTATAAGCGTCTGGGGGGATACAAGTGATCAGGTTGTCCCACGTGGGGCTCCCGGTCTTAATCCCCATTTTACAGATGAGGTAACGGAGGCACAGAGAGGTTAAATGACTTGCCCGAAGTCACACAGCTGACAAGTGGCAGAGTCGGGTTTAGCAACCACGACCTCTGACACCCACGCCTGCCCCCTTTAATAATAATAATAATAATAATAATGATGATGGTATTTTGTTAAGCGCTTACTATGTGCAAAGCACTGTTCTAAGCACTGGGGAGGTTACAAGGTGATCAGGTTGTCCCACGAAGGGCTCACATTTTAATCCCCATTTTACAGGTGAGGTAACAGGAGGCACAGAGAAAGTTAAAATGACTTGTCATAGTCACACTAGCCTGGAGCAAGTGGTGGAGGCCGGGATTAGAGAACACAAGACCGTCTGACCCCCACGCGCTGCCCTTTTTCCACTAAGGCACGCTGCTTGTCATCCACATATCCACTGTTCCATTCTTTTCTCCTTCCATTTGTAAATGACATTTTGCCTATCTAGCCTATTAGATTGTGAAGTCCTTGAAGGCACGAATCAGGCCTTTTATCTCTCTTTTTATGTATTTATTAAGCTCACATTATGTGCCAGGCACCGTACTAAGATCTGGTGTGAATACAAGAAAAATTGGGTTGGTCACAGTCACCGTCCCACACAGGGGCTCACAGTCTCAGTCCCCATTTACAGATGAGGGAACTGAGGTCCAGAGAAGCGAAGCAACTTGCCCCTAATCACCCAGAAGAGAAGCGGCCTGGCCCATTGGAAAGAGCACGCGTCTGGGTCTCTATTTTAAGCTCTGCCAATTGCTTGCTGTGTGACCTTGGGCAAGTCACTTACCTTCACTGTGCCTCACTTCTCCTGTTCTCCCTCCTGCTCAGTCTATGAGCCCCAGGAAATGCAGGGACTGTGCCCAACCGGATTAACTTGCCCAGGGCTTGGAACGATGTTTGACGCATAGTAAGCGCCTCACATATACCGTTAAAAAAATGAAAAAGACGGGTAGCCGTGATTAGAACCCAAGGCCTCTAACTTCCAGCCCATGCTCTATCTGCTAGGCCGCACTGCTTCTCTCTTGCGTCCGCCCAAGATTTGTTGGGGGAAGACCTGTGAGGGGGAATAGGTGATGAAAAATCTGGCCAGTACAATCTCAGTCATACTGACTTGTCCCTGCCCGGAAGGTTGAAGTCACCACGGCCTGCGGCTGACGGCATGCCATTCATTCAGTCAATTATATTTATTGAGCGCTTACTGTGTGCAGAGCACTGTGATAATAATAATAATAATAATAATAATAATAATAATGGCATTTATTAAGCGTTTACTAGTCTAAGCGCTGGGGAGGTTACAAGGTGATCAGGTTGTCCCACGGGGGGCTCACAGTCTTCATCCCCATTTTGCAGATGAGGTAACTGAGGCGCAGAGGAGTTAAGTGACTTGCCCAAAGTCACACAGCTGAAAATAGGCGGAGGCGGGATTTGAATCCATGACCTCTGACTCCAAAGACTGTGCCCTTTCCACTGAGCCACGCTGCTCCCCTGTACTAAGCGCTTGAACGCTCTAGCCCGGCAGCCACGGTAGCCGGGGTTTGGGCTGTGGATGGAGGGGGCCAGGGGGCTACCGTAGGGGCAAATATTTTCTCTCTGCTTGCGTACGCAGTCCTGGTTCCAGCTCCACCCAGGACCCCGGGTACGAACGTCTTCCCTGAGTGACCCTCACACTCATGGCGGTTAGCCTGCTTGTCCCTCCCCGTCCCTCTCCACCCTCTCACCGGGCCAGCGTGGGGCTGGTGGAGCGCTGACCCGCTGTGGGCCAGTCCGGTCCCCCCTCTCTCCTCGGACTCCTGGATGCAGTGGCCACGGAGGGATGGCGAGGAGCCGTCAGCCCCGCACTGCTCTCCCGTGGAAACTGAGGCACGCTTTCCAGACAGGGCCCCCGTCCCCTTAGATAAATCCACCGCTGCCCCGAGGGGGGTCCCCGGAGGACCGGATCCCAGCGACTCGTCCCCACAATCCTTGATTCCCCACAGAGATGAGGATCTGGTGATGGCATGGCGTTCCCATGGCAACGGTATCCTAACAGTTCCCTCTGTTAGTGACCATCTGGGTCAACAGCTTGGGGCTTCAGCTTCTTTTTTTTTTCTTCAGTGGTACCTGTTAAGCACTTACTATGGTCCAGGCACTGGACTAAGTGTCGGAATGCGATACAAGCTGATCAGGTTGGACACAGTCCCTATCCCACATGGGGCTCGCAGTCTCAATCCCCATTTTCCAGATGAGGGAACTGAAGCCCAGAGAACAGTCTCAATCCCCATTTTCCAAATGAGGGAACTGAAGCCCAGAGAAGTGAAGAGACTCACCCAAGGTCCCACGGCAGAAAGATAGCAGAGACGAGAATAGAATCCAGGTCATTGTGACTCCCGGGTTCACGCTCTATCAACTAGTCCATGCTGCTTCTCTGAGTTTCATAATAATAATAATGATAATAATAATGATAATAATAATAATGGCATCTATTAAGCATTTACTATGTGCAAAGCACTGTTCTAAACGCTGGGGTAGATACAAGGTAATCACGTTGTCCCACGTGGGCTCACAGACTTAATCCCCGTTTTCCAGATGAGGGAACTGAGGCCTCAGAGAGTGAAGTGACTTGCCCAAGGTCACACAGCTGACATGTGGCGGAGCATTTATGATAGCATTTATTAAGCGCTTACTACGTGCAAAGCACTGTTCTAAGCGCTGGGGAAGTTACAAGGTGATCAGGTTGTCCCACGAGGGGCTCAGAGTCTTAATCCGCATTTTCCAGATGAGGGAACTGAGGTGCAGAGAAGTGAAGGGACCTGCCAAAAGTCCCACAGCTGACAAGTGGTGGAGCAGGGATTTGAACCCATGACCTCGGACTCCAAAGCCTGGGCTCTTTCGACTGAGCCACTCCGCTTCATCTTGTTCATTAGCTCAAACGATCAGTCGGTCATTTAATCTGTAGTATTTTCTGACGTCTTCTGATTGCGAATCTAGAGAGAATGAGAAATTACTCTTAAATCCATCCTAAGCCCCTCCCCCGGGTAGGTTTGGGGGATCAACCCAAAGAAGCAGCATGGCTCAGTGGCAAGAACCCGGGCTTGGGAGTCAGAGGTCATGGGTTCTAATCCTGCCTCCGCCACTTGTATGCTGTGTGACTTTGGGCAAGCCACTTAACTTCTCTGGGCCCCAGTTACCTCATCTGGAAAATGGGGATAAAGACTGTGAGCCCCATGTGGGACAACCTGATCACCTTGTATCTACCCAGCGTTTAGAACAGTGCTTGGCACGTAGTAAGTGCTTAAGAAATACCAAAATTCATTCATTCATTCAATCGTATTTATTGAGCGCTTACTGTGTGCAGAGCACTGTACTAAGCACTTAGGAAGTACAAGTTGGCAACATATGGAGACGGTCCCTACCCAACAAAGGGCTCACAGTCTAGAAACTGGCTCATAGTCTAGAGAATTATTGAATTATTATTATTATTATTATTATTATTCATCTGCATCTTTTTGCTGGACCTCCATCTTTCTGAATTGTTCCTCTCACTGCTCCCGCCAGATTAGCGCTTAAAACGGTGCTTTGCACATAGTAATAATAATAATGATGGTATTTGTTAAGCACTTACTATGTGCAAAGCAGTGTTCTAAGCGCTGAGGCTTAGTAAGCGCTTAATAAATGCCATCATTATTATTATTATCCCAATTTTTATGGCTGCAGGCTCGCTTTCCCTCCTTGGCTCTTGTTTCGCCTGGCATTGACAGAACTGTGCTGGATGTTTGGAGTTCTGGGTGCAGTGTGAAGAGTTCAGAGTCTCTCATTTCCATTTAGGACTTTAGTTTCTGCTGAAACAAAGGCCAGTCTGTTTACAGACACACCCTTGACTGCTTCTGATTCTTTCTCCTGCTTCTTCTTCTTGTTCTAGGTGCAATGAGTTCAGAGTCTCTCATTTCCATTTATGACTCTAGTTTCTGCTGAGACAAAGACCAGTCTGTTTACAGACACACCCTGGACTGCTTCTGATTCTTTCTCCTGCTTCTTCTTCTTGTTCTAGGGGCAATGAGTTCAGAGTCTCTCATTTCCATTTAGGACTTTAGTTCCTGCTGAGGCAAAGGCCAGTCTGTCTACAGACACACCCTGGACTGCTTCTGATTCTTTTTCCTGCTTCTTCTTCTTGTTACTAAGCCCTTACTATGTGCCAGACATTCATTCATTCATTCAATCGTATTTATTGAGCGCTTACTGCGTGCAGAGCACTGTACTAAGCGCTTGGGAAGTCCAGGTTGGCAACATATAGAGACGGTCCCTACTCAACAGCGTTATCACAGTCTAGAAGACATCGTACTAAGGGCTGGGGTCGATTCATTCATTCATTCAATCGTATTTATTGAGCGCTTACTGTGTGCAGAGCACTGTACTAAGCGCTTGGGAAGTACAAGTTGGCAACATATAGAGACGGTCCCTACCCAACAGTGGGCTCACAGTCTAGAAGGGGGAGACAGAGAACAAAACAAAACATATTAACAAAATAAAATAAATAAATAGAATATGTACAAGTAAAATAATCGGGTTGGACGCAGCCCCTGTCCCACGTTGGGTTCACAGTCTTAATCCCCATTTTTCAGATGAGGTAACTGATGCACGGGGAAATGAAGCGACTTGCCCAAGGTCACACAGTGGAGGCAGATTTAGAACTCAGGGCCTTCTGACACCATGCCCTGCGTGCTCTCCACTCTTCACACTGCTACTCAGAAAGAGCCTGGGCTTTGGAGTCAGAGGTCATAGGTTCAAATCCCGGCTCCGCCAACTGTCAGCCGTGTGACTTTGAGCAAGTCACTTCACTTCTCTGTGCCTCAGTGACCTCAGCTGTAAAATGGGGATTAAAACTGTGAGCCCACCATGGGACAGCCTGATCACCTTGTATTCTCCCCAGAGCTTAGAACAGTGCTTTGCACATAGTAAGCGCTTGATAAATACCATCATTATTATTATTATTACTCAGGCTTGTATGCTTTGCTCTAGAATTACAATTCTGGGTGATTTAGTTCAGGAGTTCTGCTTCCATGGTTTGTGAAAGAGGCCGGGCTTTGGTGTCCACGGTCATGGGTTCAAATCCCGACTCCGCCAATTGTCAGCTGGGTGACCTTGTGCAAGTCACTTCACTTCTCTATGCCTCAGTTACCTCATCTGTAAAATGGGGATTGACTGTGAGCCCCCCATGGGATAACCTGATCATCTTGTATCCTCCCAGCGCTTGGAACAGTGCTTTGCACATAGTAAGTGCTTAATAAATGCCATTATTATTATTGTTGTTATTATTATTATTATCATTATTATTATTATTATTAAGTCGATGTGGGCAGGGAACGTTCCTACCAACAGGGTTGTAGTGTCCCGAGTGCTTAGTACAGTGCTCTGCACAGTACGTGCTCACTAAATACCATTGATCCAAACAGCGTGGCTCAGTGGAAAGAGCCCGGGCTTTGGAGATCAGAGGTCATGGGTTCAAATCCCAGGCTCAGCCAACTTGTCAGCTGTGTGACTTTGGGGCAAGTCACTTCACTTCTCTGGGCCTCAGTTCCCTCATCTGGAAAACGGGGATTAAGACTGTGAGCCCCACGTGGGACAACCGTGATTCACCTTGTATCCTACCCAGCGTTTAGAACAGTGCTTTGCACATAGTAAATGCTTAATACGAAAATTACTATTATTATTATCATTACTATTATTATTATTATTATTATTATTATTATTAGAGTTTGTTTCAGGGTTCCACTACTGAACTGGGACTGATTACCATGTGGGACAGGACTGTGTCCAACCTGATGAGTTTGGTATCTACCCGGTGCTTAGTTCAGCGCCTGCACATAGTAAGGTGCTCAACAACTACCAGTAAAAAATTGGTAGTTTAGTGGAGTGATTGATTGCCTGAGCCTTCCCTAGAAGAAGAGAAGAGAAGCGCGGCTCAGTGGAAAGAGCCCGAGCTTTGGAGTCAAAGGTCATGGGTTCAAATCCCGGCTCCACCACTTGTCATCTGTGTGACTTTGGGCAAGTCACTTCACTTCGCTGGACCTCAATTCCCTCGTCTGTAAAATGGGGAATAAGAGTGTGAGCCCCACGTGGGACAACCTGAAGACCTTGTATCTACCCCAGTGCTTAGAACAGTGCTTGGCACGTAGTAAGTGCTTAACAAATACCATCATTATTATTATTGAGAAGAGAAGCAGCGCGAATTAGTGGAAGAGTCTGAAACCGTGGGTTCTAATCCCGGCTCCGCCCACTCGTCAGCTGTGTGACTTTGGCAAGTCACTTCTCTGGACCTCAGTTCCCTCGTCTGTAAAATGGGGAATAAGACTGTGAGCCCCACGTAGGACAACCTGATGACCTTGTATCCACCCAGCGCTTAGAACAGTGCTTGACGCATAGTAGCGCTTAAACAAAATATGAACATAAGAAGGTGACACGTTTCCTACAAGGATTTTTCCTCAAAGGTACCCGTCCCCAGGACGAACTTCTTGTGTCCCTGTTTCCTCAGAGCCATCCTATCACTCCCCAGCACCCTCCTCAGGGCGGCCTTCACGTCCCGGTTCCTCAGGCCTGTAGATGGGGGGGTTGAGGGCGGGGGGCACCACGGTGTAGAACACGGATACCAGCAGTTCCAGCGTGGAGGAGGAGTCTGAGGGCGGCTGGAGGTGGGCGACAGTTCCCCGTGGAGATGAATAATAATCACCACGGCGAGGTGAGCAGCAGTGGGAGAAGGCTTTGGTCCGGCCCTCGGACGACGGCATCCTCAGCACGACCCGGAAGTTGCACATGTACGAGACGACGATGGAGACGAGATACGAGACGTTCAGGATGGCGGAGAAGATTGTGACTCCGATCTCCCGGAGGCTCCCACTGGGGCCATGGTCTGGTTCCATCATCTGGGGAGCGTCACAAAAGAAGTGGCAGATCACGTTGGACCCGCCGAAGCCAACGGAGAAGGTGGCGGTCGCGTACGTGGAGGCGCTCACGGGACCACCCAGCCAGGAGGCGGCCACCATCTTCCCACAGGCCCCTCCGTCCATGATGAGGTTGTAGCGGTCGTAGGACATCGCCGTGAGCAGGGCTGCTTCGACGCCCGCAAGGCTGGTTACTAAGAAAACTTGAGAGATGCAACCCGGGACAGAGATTTCTCCCCGGCCGGTCAGGGATTCGTGGATGGATTTGGGGACGGTGACGGAGATGTAGCAGAGATCCAGGACGGACAGGTGCCTGAGTAAGAAGTACATGGGGGTGCGGAGGCGCCAGGTCAAGGACGGTGACGGCGGACGATGAGGAGAGATTCCCCGTTCAGCGCCGCAAGGTAGACCAGAGGAACAGCGCGGCCTGGGCCAGCCTGCAGCTCCCGGACCTCCGAGAATCCTAGCAGGAGGAATTCCGTCACCTTCCGGTGCCGTTGGCCATTTCCTTTCCCAGAGATAAGATGTCCCTAGCTCTGTAGGAGAAAAAGCGTTTTTAGCCATTACAGATTCATTCATTTCAATCGTATTTATTGCACGCTTCCTGGTGTGCAGAGCACAGTACTAAGCGATTGTGAAGTACAAGTTGCAACATCTAGAGGTCGGGTCCCTACCCAACAACGGGCTCACAGTCTATAAGGGGGAGACAGACAACAAAACATAAACATTGTCAAATCATCACACAGTAAATCTTTGTAAATACTTTTACTTTGTGAATACTTTTACTACTGATGAGAAGCAGCGTGGCTCAGTGGAAAAAGCCCGGGCTTTGGAGTCAATCAATCAATCAATCGTATTTATTGAGCGCTTACTGTGTGCAGAGCACTATACTAAGCGCTTGGGAAGTACAAGTTGGAGTCAGAGGTCATGGGTTCAAAACCCGGCTCCGCCACTTGTCAGCTGGGTGACTTTGGGCAAGTCACTAAACTTCTCTGGGCCTCAGTGACCTCATCTGTAAAATGGGGATTAAGACTGTGAGCCCCCCGTGGGACACCCCGATCACCTTGTAAACTCCGCAGCGCTTAGAACAGTGCTTGGCACATAGTAAGTGCTTAATAAATTCCATATTATTACTACTATTTACTACTAAGCGCTTAATACAGTGGTCTGCACACAGTAAGCGCTCAATAAATACAATTGAATGAATGAATATTATTACTACTTTCTTCTGGTGGGCAAGATCATGGTGACACATATTTGACTCACCCAAGTGCTAAGTACAGTTCTCTGAGTGTGGTCAGCGCTCAATACATGCCATTGATTGATGGCTGAATTAATCAATGGCTGCTTCCCCTTCTAGACTATAAACTCCTTGTGGACAAGGAACATGTCAACCAATTCTGTTGTACCATACTCTCCTTAGTTCTTAGTACAGTGCTCTGCACGTAGTAAGGGCTCAATAAATACGATTAATTGATAGCGCTCAATAAATACCATTAATACCATTGATTAATCGATTGATTGATGACACACAGGCGGTTTGAAGTTACCATTTTCTATTTCTACCCACATAATAATAATAATAATAATATGTTCGATTCACCGGATTTGAATAGTACTTGTGGCATTTATTGAGCACATACTATGTTCCAAGAGGTGGAAGGGATAAAGTCCAATCGTGGCATAGTAGAAATAGCCCGGGCTTGGGAGTCAGAGGTCTTGGGTTCTAATCCCGGCTCTGCCACCTATCAGCTTTGTGATTATGGGCAAGTCACTTCACTTCTCTGCGCCTCAGTTACCTCCTCTGTAAAATGGGGATTAAGACTGGGACACCCACGTGGGACAACCTGATGAAATTCTATCTATCCTAGTCCTTAGACCAGTGCTTGGCACATTGTAAGTACTTAACAAATACCATAATTATCATTATTATTATTAGATCAGATGCAGTTCCTGTCCTACACGGGGCTTATAGTCTAAGAGGAAGGAAAACAGATATTTTAATGCCCATCTTATAGACGAGGAAACTGAGTCATAGAAAATATAAGTGATTTGTAGAAGATCACACAGCAGGAAAGTGACTCCCAGCCCTCTGCTCGTTCCACTATTATACACTCTTTATCCCCACATCAATATCGATCATCCAGTGGTATTTATTGAGCCCTCACGGTGTGCTATACTAAGCACTTGGAGAGTACAACAGAATTGATAGACACATTCCCTGACCTTACTGAGCGTGTCTTCCTTCCTACTTAAACTGTGAGCTCTACGTGGGACCAGAACTGCATCCAAAAAGATTAGCCTGTATCTACCCCAGTGCTTGGAACAGTGCTTGACACGTGGGGGTGCTTAATAAAAAATAAATAAATAAAAATTATAAAATAAATAAATGAATAAGAACTGCATCCAAAGAGATTAACTTGTATCTATGAGAAGATACAAGAGCCACACGAAGCAGCATGGTTCAGTGGAAGAGCCCAGGCTTTGGAGTCAGTGGTCAGGGGTTCAAATCCCGGCTCCACCAATTGTCAGCTGTGTGGCTTTGGACAAGTAACTTAACTTCTCTGTGCCTCAGTTGCCTCATTTGTAAAATGGGAATTTACTGTGAGCCCCCTGTGGGACAATCCGATCACCTTGTAGCCTCCCCAGCGCTTAGAACAGTGCTTTGCACATAGGGAGTGCTTAATAAATGCCATTATTATTATTATTATTATTATTATTATTATTACCCCAGTGCTTAGAACAGTACTTGACACATGGGGAGTGTGTAATAAATAAGAATAAATAAATAGACGAGCATGCAGTCTAGAGATGCATGGAGACTGCCTGGATCCTTTCAGGAAAAATGTATTTTTTATGGTATATGTTTAGCACTTACTATGTGCCAGGTGCTACAATAATAATAATAATAATAATAATAATAATAATAATAATAATAATAATAATAATAGCATTTATTAAGCGCTTACTATGTGAAAAGCACTGTTCTAATAATAATAACAATTATTACTCTATTTATTTATTTATTACTCTATTTATTTATTTATTTATTTATTTGTACATATTTATTCCATTTATTTTATTTTGTTAATATGTTTTGTTTTGTTCTCTGTCTCCTTCTTCTAGACTGTGAGCCTACTGTTGGGTAGGGACCATCTCTATGTGTTGCCAACTTGGACTTCCCAAGCGCTTAGTACAGTGCTCTGCACACAGTAAGCGCTCAATAAATATGATTGAATGAATGAATGAATGTAAGATGGCATTTATTAAGTGCTTACGATGTGCAATGCTCTGTACTAAGCGCTGGGGAGGTTACAAGGTGATCAGGTTGTCCCATGGGGGGGGGCTCACAGTCTTAATCCCCATTTGACAGATGCGGTAACTGAGGCCCAGAGAAGTGAAGCGACTTGTCAAAAGTCACACAGCTGACGAGTTGTGGAGCTGGGATTTGAACCCATGACCTCTGACTCCAAAGCCTCGGCTCTTTCCACTGAGCCAGAGAAGCCAAGTGACTTCAGCAGAGAAGCGTCAGAGCTGGGATTAGAACCCAGATCCTTCTAGCTCCCAGGCCCGGGCACTTTCCGATAGGCCACACTGCTTCTCCTCTGCGGCCGCTAAATCCCACAGCCAACACGTTTCCTGACAACGGATAAAATGGCACACAGAGTTGTCACGTGCTGAGAAGGGAGGGATTGAGTCGACCAATCTCATTCGCCTCCTCTTCTCTGAATGCCGGAACCCCAAGAGCAAATCTGTGACTGTGAGCCCACTGTTGGGTAGGGACCGTCTCTATATGTTGCCAACTTGTACTTCTCAAGCGCTTAGTACAGTGCTTTGCACACAGTAAGCGCTCAATAAATATGATTGATTAATTGATTGATTGATTCATGGTCACCTCCTCTCCCTTCGACGAGAGGCCGGAGCGAGCTGAGCCGCGGACGGGGTGGGATATTTGATCCCTCTCCTGTTGCGGGGCATCTTTGTATCACCGTGTCCACCCCCGGCGCCGCTTCTATTCATTCATTCAATCACATTTATTGAGTGGTTACTGTGTGTAGAACATACTAGTCGGGGTGCCGAGGTGGGCCGAGGGGCTCAGAGACACAATGAAACCACCTGAGACATTGCATTTCCTGTGTCTAATCTCCTGGCACACGAGGTGTTTTGTTGTTTGTTTGTTTTGATGGCATTTGTTGAGCGCTTACTACCGCTGTTTGGACAATCCACTTAACCTATGGTCCAGGAATTCACGTTCAGGTAATAATAGTAATAATAATAATGGCATTTGTAAAGTGTTTACTATGTGCAAAGCACTGGGGAAGATACAAGGTGATCAGGTTGTCCCACGTGAGGCTCACAGTCTTCATCCCATTTTACAGATGATGGAACTTTGGCCCAGAGAAGTGAAGTGACTTGCCCAAAGTCACACGGCTGAAAATTGACAGAGCCGGGATTTGAACCCATGACCTCTGACTCCCAAGCCAGGGCTCTTTCCACTGAGCCACGCTGCTTCTCATGGTACATAGGTACTATGTACTTAATAATAATAAAAATGATGGCATTTATTAAGCGCTTACTATGTGCACAACACTGTTCTTCTCATAGGTACATAGTAGAAGTCGTAATTGCAATAATTAAGTGCTTGCTGGGTGCAAAGCATTCATTCATTCATTGAATCAGTCGTATTTATTGAGCGCTTACTGTGTGCACAGCACTGTACTAAGAGCTTGGGAAGTACAAATCGGCGACATATAGAGACAGTCCCTACCCAACAACTGGCTCACAGTCTAGAAGGGGGAGAAAGACAACAAAACAAATGAATATCTCTGTACTAAGCGCTTAGTGGAGTGCTCTGCACATAGTAAGAGCTCAATTTATTTATTATTTATTTTACTTGTACATATTTATTCTATTCATTTTATTTTGTTCATATGTTTTGTTTTATTGTCTGTCTCCCCCTTCTAGACTGTGAGCCCGCTGTTGGGTAGGGACCGTCTCTAGATGTTGCCAACTTGTACCTCCCAAGCGCTTAGTACAGTGCTCTGCACACAGTAAATGCTCAATAAATACAATTGAATGAATGAATGAATGAATGAATATTCTGTTGTTCTACTGTCCTCTCCCAAGCGCTTAATACAGTGCTCGGCACACAGTAAGTGCTCAATAACTACGATTGAATGAATGAATTAATTAATTAATACGACTGAATGAAGACTTGTACTTCCCAAGCGCTTAGTACAGTGCTCTGCACACAGTAAGCGCTCAATAAATACGATTGATTGAATGAATGAATGAATGAATGAATAAGAGAAGCAGCGTGGCTCAGTGGAAAGAGCCCGAGCTTGGGAGTCAGAGGTCGTGGGTTCTAATCCCGCCTCCGCCACTTGTCAGCTGTGTGACTTTGGGCGAGTCACCTCACTTCTCTGGACCTCAGTTCCCTCATCTGGAAAATGAGGATGAAGACTGAGAGCCCCACGGGGGACAACCTGATCACCTTGTATCCCCCCTCAGCGCTTAGAACAGTGCTTGGCACATAGTAAGCGCTTAACAAATGCCATCATTATTATTATTATCATAAATGATAGGAGAAAGTACACGGGTGGGGAATTAAACACAGTCCCTATCCCTCATGCAGATTACAATCTAAAAGTGGACAGACATCACATATACCAACTCTGTTGTATCGAATGTTCCCTAGCGCTTAGTACAGTGCTCTGCATCATCAACAGCATCATCAATGGTATTTGTTGAGTGTTTACCATGTGCAGAGCACTGTACTAAGCACTTAATTCCTTAGTAGATACCATTGATTGATTAATAGTTGTCCTTCATCCTCGAAGAAGATTTCACAACAATAAAAAAAATATAACAAGAATAATAAGAATATAGTAAGTGCTTAACAAATGCAATAGTAATGGCATAGTGAGTTCTTAACAAATGCCATAATAATAATAATTGCTTAACAATTGCCATAATAATAATAATAGTGAGTGCTTAACAAATACCATAATAATAACATAATGCGTGCTTAACAAATACCGCAATAATACTATAGTAACTGCTTAACAAATGCCATAAGAATATAATAAGTGCTTAACAAATGCCATAATAATAATATAGTGAGAGCTTAACACATACCACAATAATAATATAGTAAGTGCTTAACAAATGTCATAATAGGAATATAACAAATGCTTAAGAAATGTCATAATAATAATATAGTGAGTGCCTAACACATACCACAATAATAATAATGTGGTAAGGGCTTAACATATGCCATAATAATAATATAGTGCGTGCTTAACAAATACCGTAATAATAATATAGTAAATGCTTGACAAATGCCGCAATAATAATATAGTGAGTGCTTAACAAATGCCATAAGAATATAGTAAGTGCTTAACACATATGCCATAAAAACAATATAGTTAGTGCTTAACATATACCAAACAATAATAATAATAATATTGTAGTGCTTAATATATACCATAATAATAATGATAATAATAATAATAATAATAGTATTTATTAAGTGCTTACTATGTGCCAAGCACTGTTCTAAGCACTGGAGAGGTTACAAAGTGATCACACTGTGGGGCTCACAGTCTTCATACCCATTTTACAGATGAGGTAACTGAGGCCCAGAAAAGTGAAGTGACTTGCCCAAAGTCACACAGCTGAAAATTGGCAGAGCCGGCATTTGAACCCATGACTTCTGACTCCAAATCCCGGGCTCTTTCCACTGAGCCACGCTGCTTCTCTAATAATAATATAATGTATGGTTAACAAATACCATAATAATATTATGGTAAATGCTTAACAAATGCCACAATAATAATATAGTGAGTGCTTAATAAATACTATAATAATAATGCAGTGAGGGCTTAACAAATACCATAATAATAATACAGTAAATGCTTAACAAATGCCATAATAATAATATAGTGAGTGCTTAACAAATACCACAATAATAATATAACAAGTGCTTAACAAATGCCATAATAATAATAATGTAATGGCTTGACAAATCCCATAATAATAATAATATAGTGAGTGTTTAACAAATACCATAAGATAGCGAGTGCTTAACAAATACCATAATAATAATATAGTAAGTACTTAACAAATGCCATAATAAGAATATAATAAGTGATTATATAAGTGATTATATAGACGCCCGGGACTCCGTTCCCGAGAGGCCCGCCCACCCACCTGCCATCACACCGCGCGGCCTTGCTGCTCCCGGAAGGATCCTCTCCTCAGAGCGCCGCCACAGACGCCCGGGACTCCGTGCCGAGAGGCCCGCCCGCCATCACACCGCGCGGCCTTGCTGCTCCCGGAAGGATCCTCTCCTCAGAGCGCGCCACGACGCCCGGGACTCCGTTCCCGAGAGGCCCCACGCCCGCCTGCCATCACCAAGCGGCCTTGCTGCTCCCGGAAGGATCTCTCCTCAGAGCGCCGCCATAGACGCCCGGGACTCCGTTCCCGAGAGGCCGCCCGCCGCGCCATCACACCGCGGCCTTGCTGCTCCCGGAAGGATCCTCTCCTCAGAGCGCCGCCACAGACGCCTGGACTCCGTTCCCGAGAGGCCCTCACGCCCGCCTGCCATCACACCAAGCGGCCTTGCTGCTCCCGGAAGGATCCTCTCCTCAGAGCGCCGCCACAGACGCCCAGGATCCGTCCCCGAGATGCCCGCCCGCCCACCATCACACCGCGTGGCCCCCGCTGCTCGGAAGGCTCCCTCCTCAGAGCTCCCCCATAGACGCCCCATGCTTCCACCCCCCCCCCACTTAAGCGACCTTCCTTAAAGTGCCCCCCATCTCCCCCTCCCCAGTCGGTCCTGACTGACTTTCCCGCACCCCCACCCCCACCCCGGGAAAAAAGGCCCTTG